>NC_141765.1:4192128-4518557 GCF_982258835.1 Parasteatoda tepidariorum | reverse complement strand
AATCACCTGGTCTTATCCTACAATCCAGTAAGCACACACCTCACGGCAAACACAAGGCCATAAGCTGGAATTTTCGGAACGTTCAAGGCAAACACGAGGTCCGCTATCGTTGGTTTTGAGGCATTATCGGAACCGGCGGTATAACTCCTCACTTATAAAGGAGCGAAAAATAAAAGTGCTGTTTGGCCGTTTGCACTTAATTGGTTACAGATCCTTCATTGTATACCATAAATTAATTGTAAAGTTACAATGAATTGTTATATTAATAATGAATAAGTGCAGAGTTTAAAAAAATTGGCTCTTAACTCGAAAAGATAAAAAAAAAATAATAATAAGAGAAGAACAAAATATTAAGCATATTTTATCGATTTTCTTTTTCTCCTATCTTTTAGCATAAAGAGGCGGCGATATAATTCGTCACTTACACAGGCCT
Source organism: Parasteatoda tepidariorum (assembly GCF_982258835.1). Classification (NCBI taxonomy): domain Eukaryota; kingdom Metazoa; phylum Arthropoda; class Arachnida; order Araneae; family Theridiidae; genus Parasteatoda; species Parasteatoda tepidariorum. The sequence continues at coordinate 4,518,124 of NC_141765.1, read as the reverse complement.
GAAAAATAAAAGTGTTATTTAGCCTTATGCTATTAATTGGTTACAGGACCTTCATTGTATACCATTAATTGTAAGGTAACAATGGATCGATTGATTGAAAATGAGAAAGTGTAGAGTAGGTAAAAAAATTTTTAATTAACTCAAAAATTTTAAAAAAGATAGGAGAAAAATAGAATCCATAAAATATTTAGCATATTACGATTTAAAAAATGCACTTTCATTATTCTTTAAAATTTGCCGAACTTTTACATAGAATATTAAAAAATTAGGATTTTATGAATTTACTATAACCTAAATATGAATTCTGGAATTACTTATTTAATATTTTTTAAAAATAATTCGATTAGAAATTTGATTTGAAATAATATTTTAAAATTTTGAAATTAATATTTATAAGAATTTTTTATTCTAAAAGTATAATATTTAAATCCGTATATATTCTTTGTTTTGAAGTAAATATTTTCGATAAAATTTAATACTAATTCCCTTAAAAATAAATTATTATAACTAGAACAATTCTTAAATTTATTGAAAAATGTTTTTTTTCTTTTAATTTTAATTACCTATTATAAAATGTTTAGTTTGTAGTATTAAACATGTACTTTAAAGTTAAGACTTTTCTTTTATTAAATAAAAGATATATTTATTTTTAATATTACATGATTTCTAAAAATTTATTATTTTTATAATAGATGGTAAAAACATGTACTTATAGAAATTTCATATAATAGCAGGAAAAAGCTAAAGGTCCGTTTTAGCTTGTATTACGGCATTTTAGGAAGAGACCTGAAATGAACTACTATAACTTTTCTCCAAACTATATATATGTATATAAAATTGCTTTTTTTTAAAACCTTTTTTAAAATTAAAATTAATACGCAATTTAGAAATGTTGAACATATTCAGAAATAATTAATATATTTATGGACAAAAAGAAAAATTACTGTAAATTGCTGAAATCCTCCCTTCAATCATACATTTTTTTAGTTCAAAGTAAGGATTTTTTTTATGAAATATACTTTCTTATTTTATTAATTTGTAAACTTTAATTACAATTTAACTATTGTGTTATAATAAACGTTAAAATAGAACATTTTTAATTTATATAAATTGTTTTCCTCTATTTAAATGTTCAAAATTTAATGTTTATTTTATTTTAAAATCTCAGTTTAATCACTTACTTTTTAAAAACAGGATTAAAAATAGTTAAAAGAGTTTTAAGAATTTTACATTAATAAAATGCGTTTAAATTTTTTTAATGGTTAGAACAAAAGTCTAGTATAATAAACTCAATATATAATTTTTTTTTCAAAAACTTTTGGGGAAATATTTGGAAATAGAAGAAGAATAGCTAATAGAAGAATGGCTAAAGAAATTCTGTTTCTAAAAATTCGTTTTTTAATAATAACAACAAAAAGTTTGGAATTTTTATTAATTGAATTTCAAAATATTAATCAAAATTACAATAAAATGGTTTACTGATAAAATGATTACTGATAAAATGATTTTTTTTTTATTTTAAATTTTAGTACAGAATATAAATGAAAATCAAAATTATACTTTCAAATTGCTCAACATAGTTATTTTTCATTTACAAAGCAAAAATATTTTTTCATGAAGCATCATATTTATTTCTGAAATAATTTTTAAAATAAATAAATAAAATCTTTTAAATGCCATATAGAGAGGGCGCTGTTTATTATTTTTTACGTGCTTTCAAAACCTTCCGATAGATGGCAGGGAAATTATTTTTCTAGCGTTCACACCATTAGGAGCCAAAAATAAACAACAAAAAACTACCTCCTCAGCAGAGGGAGAAAGAGGGCTTTATTTTCTTCAGAATTCGGAAAGATAAGAAGCGTCAGTTTAAGATCGCTAAAAATCAAGATAAGAACAACAGTAACAAAGATTAATTTCGCTTAAAATATTTTGGCAGAACAACAATATAAAAGAAAATGGAAATCACTTTCTATAAAATGGCACAGCTTAGTGATGGTTAATAAAATTAAATTCGGCTAACTAAAGCCCTTTTTATGTCTTTTTTCAGTTATAGATGACTTAATACTATCAATAATACTCCAAAAACACCTATTTTATACTTAATATGGTATTTTTTAAAATTTAATGTTATTTAGCATTTTTATTCTTTGCGAGTGGAAAGTTTTTTTTTTTCATGAAGTGGAAAAATACTTATTTAGCTCTAAAATCAAATATTTTTTCTTTTTTTAATTGAAACTAGAATGTTGTGTAAGGAACGTTATAATTTCTGGGGACAGCTTATCCATGCTATCCACAACAACAAATCTTGCATTAACAAATTAAAATGTTATAGAATAAATAAATAAAGTTTTATTTTAATTAATTATAAACTCTTTTCTTATTTAAAAAAAAATTAATAAAGAAAGTTGATTTTTAATGTTTTAAACTTTTATGAATAAAGCCTTTTTATAAGTAACCCTTTCTAGTTCAAACGAAAATTACTTTTAAAATGAATGTTGTTTTTCTTATGGTACTTGATATTTATCTGGTAAGAGATTGAGTGTAATATATGAAAGCAACAAAAATGAGCTGCGTGTTAAGTAAATTTTTCCATTATGTTAGGATAAATAGAGTAATTTGAGTAAATATATTTTCTTTTTCATAATATTCTGTTTTTTATTATACAATTCTTTTTAAAAAGAATTTCTATAAAAAAAAAATAACTCAATAACTCGAAAAAGGAATCCATGACTAAAATAAAAAAAGTAAAATAGTTTGTAAATCAATTACTTAATTTATGGTGAGCTTCTTAAAAATTCCTGAAAAAAAAATAATAATTGTACTGTGGGGGCGGAGTTATCGACCATGCCAACCTTCATCTATCAAAAGGTACCTTTTGATTGAATCGAGTTAGCATGTCTTACATACCAGTGAATTGATGTTTAATATTCGTAGTGGTAGTTACGCCACAGTACCAATGATAATCATATTTTTTTACTAACCCTAAGTTGTACTGAAAATACTGTTATATAAAACTGTTATGTGTTATATGAAAATACTGTTTCCCCATGATGTTTTGATGACTTTTTCCCCTGCTCTTCCTTTTTTTCTTTTTCTCATTTACAGTAAAATTTTCACTAACGTTTTCTTGACTTATCACTAATTTAAGTAAAATTCTATTTTATGAAAAGCTTAAATAAAACATATTGATACACTTTTAAAACTCAATAGCCTATCATTTGTTACAGGACCGTAACCAGGGAGTAGAATATTTAGGGGGGCTTAAACACCTCCCGAATAGAAAATAATTGACAAAAAATAATTTCCCTTGTAAAATAAGGATATCTACAAAAATATATTTTTTCAAATAGCTAAATAAATTTTAATGAAAGTTATTCATCAAAAATTTAAATAAGTTTGTTTGCATTTCTAACTTTAAGGGTCCAGAAAATTGGAAGTATAATTCAAATATGGGTGCAAAATGCAGCTATACTGCACAAACTTAGGTTAAATAAACCCTCAGAAAACTGATTTTATAATTCAAATAGTAAATTTTTTTCTGAGTTTTTAATAAACATTTCAATCATTACTATAAAAATAATCTTAAATACTTATATGAGAACGTTGTCTTACAATATTTTCTATTTATTGATTAATAAAAAAGGTTTGACAAAAGATGCAAAGCAAATATTTTGCATGTAATGATTTTCATATGGAGAAAAAATTATTTATGAGTACACCGTTATAAATTGAAGATAGATGCATGATTAGTTAATTACGAATTTGTAATTGTTAAGAAATGCGATATATAATATATTACAAATTTAAATCCCTTCCAAAAGAAAATCCTGTCTACGGCTTGATACATAATATATTAAAATGTATGAACGAATGCTAAAAGAACAAAATTATTGACGAAAGACCCGAGACTTTTCATCTTGCTGTTGAAAATTTCTTAAATTATATATTTTTTTCAATAAAACACAAGTTTCAAGTGAAAAAAATTCAAACAGCATGCTTCTCTGAAGAAATAAGGTGTAGTGTTTTGTAGAGTTGCTTTGCTTTTGATTCTCTAGAATCTCACCAAAAAAAATTTACACGGTGTCTGTAAGCTGATCGGCGTAGCTTTTGACCAGAGAATGAGGCAAGGTCGTCGTAGGGAGCCCCCCACCTTGGGGGTCGACCTTCAAACTTTAAGTTTCTGTTATCCGTATCAAGCTGAGGAGAAATCTATAACTCATGTGCTGTGATCGTATTATAGTATAAAATGTGTCATTCGGAAAATCTTTAATACAAAAATAAGCAACTTCATTTTACATTAACCAATTAAAGAGTAGAATAGTTTTTTTTAAACTAGAATTATTTCATTTCAAAAAGTTTTATTTTACAGTCAATTGTTTGAATAGCAAATTAGACTAAAATAAACATTAAAATTTTCTCCTTTTCAATTTTGCTTTATAGTTAAATTTATCATATAATTTAATTCGAGACTTAAATAGCAACCTAATTAAAACGGAAAATAGTATAAGAGTCATACCATAGCTTAAAAAAGTTATAAATTTTTTCTTCTACTAAATCGATTTAATATTCAAATCAAAAAACATATGAAAAATTATTCTTTCCCCAGTAACTATTATAATGAAAGAAACATAACTTGCAGTGGCAATACAAAATAATAAACACACATTTAATCATTTTCAATGCTGATTTGGAAAAATGTTTCCTATGCATACATTAAACAGATTTCTTGCAACTAATTTTTTGGGGGGTTAACAACTAAAAATATGTGTAAAATGTTTCAAATCTCTTAAATTAGTGGGAGAAACCTGGTTGAAATATTAAAAAAAAACGTTAAGAGTACCAAAATTTTGACTTTTATCCAGTTGAAATAATAGTTTAGTTTCCAGTTTAAAGTTGAAGATACTGAATCTCAATCTTTCAAAAAAAGCATAATTATTTAGCATATTATAAAATTATTTTGTAATTAGGACTTATTAGTGGAGCTCTTTAAACCGTGAACAGGTGAAAAATAAAGTGGTATTTCTTGCTGCCTATAAATGGTAATTTTCATGCTTCAAAAGGAAATCATTTTTATACCTCCCTTTTAATTAGTGGAACTATTTTAAAATTAGTTTAGTAAAATCGGACAATAATGCTTAATGCTAATAATAACTTTTTTCAAAAAAACGCCTTAGTAGATAAATTACACATCATGCATATATTTCACTAATAAAATGATTTTTAGACTGTGACATGATTTATATCTTGACTACAGGAAATTAATTGCCTTCAGTTCATCAGCTTCCACAGTCCGACTTATGGAACGATTCTAAATGTGCATCATGCACTCACAGATAATAGTTTTTCATCATAGATTATTTTTAAGTATCCTTTTTTTTTCTTACTTGAGGTTCTGTTACCCGTTTGCTTCGCTCATCAACCCCAGTAGTTGCTTGTCATTCATGATTGTAGATCAAAAGAGGAGAATTGTTTATGTTCCCCCCTATTTTTCAAATAAAAATTACAATTGTATTGCCATTAGTTGTATTTTGAAGATTACTAAGTTAGCAAATAAAAAAACAAGGAAAAAATCGGTTCTCACAGAGAGTTATTACGCAGTAAAGATGCATCGTGTTGTGGAAAAAGTTTCTGTCTGTGCGCAAATTTTTCTTCTTTTCAAAACCAGCAGCAGTAGACATAAACCGTTCTTCTCCCTTGTTCTTAAAAGTTTTTTTGCTCTTAAGACTTGATTAAAAATCATATTGCTTGTAAAATATATAACTATTATAATTTTTACGTAAGCATATTTTATGATATAAATCCTAACAAAAATTAGATGATAGCTGATTTGTACTTGAATAAATAAAATGTACTTGAATAAATAATTAAATTAAGAACAAAATGTGCGAGACAATATCTATTTAAATAAGAAATATTTTTTCTTGTTAATAATATATGATGATCTTATATGATATACCGGATCATATTCGAAATAGTTTTTATCGCTCTTTTTTCTTAATCTTTGTTAAAACATCGATATAAATATTAAGATTTATATTTGGCAACATTATTAATTTTTCTTTCTTTCTTTGTAAATTTTTATGTCAAGGGAAGTGTGAGGTTATGAAAATCGAATAAAGATAAAATTTTCTACATTCCAATGGATGAATTTCCAATGGAAAAATATTTATTATATAGGAGAAAAATCTTCAAGCAGTAATAACTTTCAAACAAATAGGAAATTCAAAAAAATAATAATAATAATAAAATAAAATAAAAACTCTGTGGAAAAAAAAGTTTATAATCAAATTTGGTCCTTTCAGCATGCCAAATTTATCTTAGTTGCATTCATGCAGCCTGTAGAGGGGCTATGGTCTATTTTCCCATCAAGTTTAGCAGTTACAAAGTCTCAAATTAACTATCGAATGTTAATTTTTTTATTCCATTGTAATCCACGTAAAGTTTTCTACACACCTTAGTAATTAAAGTTTCTAAGTCTTATAGTAGTTGAGCAGAAATGCAAAATGAATAGCAAACGTTAAGTTAAACTCCCAAAACATCCCTTTTAATTTTCTGATACAGAGAAAATTTTATTAAAAATTTATTTGATATGGAGAAAAAGCACGTATCAAGTTTGGTGAACACTGCAGCCTTTTTTCCCCAAGTTCATATAAAAGGAAATTTTTAGCATTGGTCAGAGGAAATGTCATTATTTTTTGAGAAAATGGTGTTTTTCTAGGTTTTCCGTAACTGCACACTTTTCGACTAGAGCAACTTAATCGATTGGATCAACTTCAACACTATAGTCTCAAGTAAAGATTTGTAAGAGTAAAAAAAAACAAAAAAAAAAAACATAATAATAATCAGGTTAACCTAAGCATTAATAAAAAAGCAAAACAAAAAGTTCAAATCAGGCTATAATTTTTGATCTTCTTATACTTGTAGTTGATTGTTTCCCAGGCTGAATTTTTTCTTTTTATTTTCATCAGTGAGTGATTTTAATATGTTTACATGAAATTACCTTAAAGTGTTTTTATATTCCTGTATGGTTAATTTATACATAATTACTGTCCTTTGTCTTAGCATCATTTCTTACATAAATATGAATACTGAAGAAGGAAAAGAATTCAGTTGACGTACTTAGAAACATATATAGGTTAACTCTGCAACAATAGCTGTAGAACAAATAACATTATTGTTGATGAGAATGTTTGCAAGCTTTAATGATGCATTTTTATTGGTGTTTTCATTGGCAAGACTGGTAAATCATAGAGCATTAAAAAAAACTTGAAAATATTATTTTGAATTATTTATATAAAAACAGATACAAATTTTACCCACTGCCTTTTAGTTGCTCAGACTGGTTAACGATAAAATTATAATAATTTAAATATTTTTAGGAATAGAGGCTCTAAAATTAGTAGTTTGTAGTTGAAACACTTTTGTATGTGGTAAGAACTAGAACTCTTTTTCTGCACATCTAAAATTGTTAAGTTTTTTATGTATCAATATGAATTAATCAGTATGTATTATTATAATAATGTAATGACAAAATGAGAATCATAAGGATTTTAATGATCAATTTACGCAATGCAATTTTAGGAATAAAAAAAAATGTAAGTATATAAATGTGACCTTCATGATATTTAAATATTGAGTCTTACGAGAGGTTTGTTGTGGTTTTCCTCACCATGTCATGAAAATGCGGATTATTTCCATGAAAAAGTTCTCCACGAAGGCAATTTTCTCCCTATACTATAAGGATACGAAGTTGAACTTTGATAGTCGTAAACTCGATTTTGGATCGGCTGGTCAACGACAATTATAATTAAGAGTGATTGTAGAAAAATGCACTGGGAGTTCAATGAAATTGAATAATGATTATTCGTTTATTTGCTTGAGAATTATTAACTACAAAATTTGGTGTAAAAAATACCACACGGGCAGCTCGGCAAAACACAGAAATGCAAATACAGTACAGGACCCGTTATCCGGAAATCAGTAAAACCGCAAAACCAAAAAACCGGAACGAAATTCGATACATTCCCCCGCCATTTAAAAAAAAAAAATTTTTTTCCCTCATAAGATTTTAGGATTTTTTTTTTTTTTTTTTTTGAAAGATGTTTACCTTACCATCATTTTGGAAATAATCATTAGTGTATTACTTCCTCGTTTTTTCCTCTTTTTAAGATTATTTCCAAATATTTTTTTTTAGTTGGGTTTAACAATAAAAAAAAAAAACGGCTTTTTGTAGCGATTCAGAAAACTACAAAAATCAGTTATCCGGAATTGCGATGGTCCCAATCGTTCCGGATAATCGGTTCCCTACTGTACTAAGTTGAAATTTGACATGCTGTATAGGCTACTTTGTTTATGAACTTAACACTGTATTCAAATATGTTCGAAATTAATTGTAATTTTATTATTGCTTTATATGCAGTTTTTTCTCTTTTTTTTTACGTTACATTTTGTTTTACTACGCAAAAATGATAAGATCTATTATTTAAAGTAATGATGAGTTGAAGAGAAAATACAGAGAAAATTTAGCTTTCGATAGTTATGTTGAAAACTATTAAAATAAAAAAAATACTATGTTAGGGTGATTTGTTTGCTAGAAAAGAAAATTTGATCAAAACTACAAAAATATTGTAAAACTTACCTTATTTCTGGCTCTATGGGAACACTAAAAAGCTCAGTAATTGTTATCGAAGAGGTTTGGTAATGTTTTCGGTTAAAATAACAAAATTAGATTTTATAATAAGAGTTGAAATTCAATTTATGTGGTAAAATTTGGTAATTTTAACATGATAGTTTAGAGCATGGTATAAAAACCATTTATTCAGAAAAATTTACTATTTAGTTCTGTATTTTTTACTAAATGCGAGGTTATAAGAGCTGTAATTTTGAAAACTAGAATATCCGGCAAACTGTTACCATTTAAACAGAAAAATTACCAAATAAATGGTTTAAATAAAGTATATTTTTGTTTTATAACCAGAGTTATGGTTTTGTTTAGGAGAAATGTCATTATCATTGAGTGCGGTAATTTAAGCAAACTTTTTTCTTCGTGTAGTCCACTGAAAGGTAACTTATCTAAAATTTTGTTCGAAAGCAATTGCAAATTTAAAAGTTCATTCGTGATATCTTTCAAGTTTTTTTTCTTCAAATATTGACTATTTATCAATTGTTGTAGAAAATTTATTTTTTCTTCAGGAGATCTTTAAGTTACAAGCTCACGCTGAAGTTGTTGTCAATCAAAAGTAGCAAAAGAGAGAGATTTGTGTGTTGCCTGATATCATTCTTAATATTTATCTTGACATTTTTAAAAACTATAAGCTTAATAAATAACGATAAAAACCGTTCCCTGTTTAAGCTTTCATAAGTTTCGTTAACGAGTAAAATTACTTCTCATTATTTTTTCTTATTGAGTTACACAACCTGTATTCCTCAAGTTAAATATTTTTCTCAAGTATAGATAATTATTTTTCACATTTATTAAATCCTCTATTTCATTACTATTAACAAAACGTTCTTACATAAAGCTACAATACTTATATATTTTGAAAATAAAATGTTCTGTGTTTTGTGAAAAATATTGCCGTTTAAGAAAATAAAGAGAAATCAATGATGAATGATAAGCAATTACGGGGTTGGTGAGCGGAGTAAAAAAAGGACAAAGCCTTCTAATTTTAATTTTTTTATAAATGAAAAGATTTTTAAAAGATTTTAAACAGAAAATGGAAAGGTAGTTTTTAACTATGCATTGAATAAAATATTTAAAGTTTCAAATGATAAAATAAAAAATAGTACTTTTCTTACAAGTTATAGTTATGCAAATAATAGCAAAATAAAATTGTTATTACATATCTATAAATATTTAAAAACTGCGAGCAAACTAATAATGGATTTCTAAAATCAATGCTGTTGCCTTAAACGTAAATAAAAAAAAGTTTTGAAGTTAAAGTAACGTTAAACAAGTTTTTCTGTTAAATAATTTAAAAATCTTGAATTTTAACACCATAGAAAAAATAAACCTGCATAGCTAAATAGAATTTTATAATCTAAATATCATCTGTAAGAAAGTTAAAAGGACATCATTATTCTTATGAAATAGTTAAATGAAATAAGTAGTATTTAGTTGGAAATAGAGTAATCTCTAATTCTTGTATCCAAGAGTATGAATTTGTTGTAGTTGATATTTAGGCTTTTATATTTTTATATTTGAATAAAATATTTAAAGTTTCAAATGATGAAATAAAAAATAGTACTTTTTTTACAAGTTATAGTTATGCAAATAATAGCAAAATAAAAACTGTTATTACATATCTATGCATATTTAAAAACTGCATGCAAACTAATAATGGATTTCTAAAATCAATGCTGTTGCCTTAAACGTAAATAAAAAAAAGTTTTGAAGTTAAAGTAACGTTAAACAAGTTTTTCTGTTAAATAATTTAAAAATCTTGAATTTTAACGCCATAGAAAAAACAAACCTGCATAGCTAAATAGAATTTTATAATCTAAATATCATCCATAAGAAAGTTAAAAGGACATCATTATTCTTATGAAATAGTTAAATGAAATAAGTTGTATTTAGTTGGAAATAGAGTAATCTCTAATTCTTGTATCCAAGAGTATGAATTTGCTGTAGTTGATATTTAGTCTTTTATATTTTTGTGATCATTAGCTTTCAACCAAAATTATAATTCTTATTTTCTAATGTAAATGGATAAAATTCAATAACCCAGTCTTCATTCATTAAAAAAAAAGAAATAAAAAACAAAATAATTTTTTTAAACATGGGAATTAATTTATAAATACTTTTAGAAGGAAATATATATTTTTTTATGAACTCATAATGTGAAATATTATATTTTACACAGTCAGTTTGTTAATGTGAATAAATTTTCTCAATTAAAGACAAATGCGTAATTATTTTTAAAAAAGTATTTCATAAAAAATGAGAAAAACTTGTTTTTTTTTATACCTGAACTGTTAAAAAGTTGACGAAAACTAATAAATGGTCTTTTTACTTAAACGTGAATAGTAACTGCAGCTTTACTGTTCATTATAAAGAAACAAGATTCTAATTTTCTGCTCCGCAAATAAAAACATTTATGTAAACATTATTTCAAAGTATATATGTATAAAACATTTTCCAAAAAAAGTACTAAAATGAGTTTTGACTTCACTAATTATTTAATTAAGTTAGCTTCCTAATCGTTAATGGTTAATAAAAGGTTTTGGTGATTGCATATTTATTTTTTATTATGATCACCAGAAATTATTTTTGATATTTCAAAATCGATATTGATTTTTATTTGAGAATATTACTGTTTGAAATCGCAGGATATGTATTTTTGAAGTCCTTGAAGACAAAAGAATGGGGGGGAAGAGAAGGGAAGGAGCACAGTTTGTTCCCCATCCCCCAATTCTGAGAAACATTCTTTTCAAGTTACAAAACACTGCACAGTAGGTGGTCGTTGATTATTTGCGTGTACCCAACAAGCCAAAAGACTCGTTTGGTGAAAAAGTTTAAAAAAAGGAGATAAATGTAGTCCCACGTCTCCAAAGGGGTCCCCTTTTTCACAAGAATAGGAGTCATTTTTCCACAGAAGAACAAGTAAGTAACTATAACTTTTGCTCTTCAGATCATGTATTTTTAATTTTTTTTTTGCTTATTTATTAAAGTTTTTCATAATTAATTTAACTTTTTTAAAATTAGAATATTATTTTGTGGAAAATTAGAATTTATTTATTAGTATAATTATATTTTCAATATAATATTTTTTTTTCTTCATAAAATAAAGCTTTTTGTATCAGCTAATATTGGTCCTTATTGAAAAATAAAATCTATAATGACTGACTACCTCACTAATTCTTTTTTACAGTTTTTGTGCAAAATCAATTATTTATCTTCTCTAATTTATCTTTTACTTCATTTATTATTTTTGGTTTCCATCTATTTTTATGTGGTTATTTATTCTAAAATATACTTGTTCGGTCTTCCTTTTAAAATTTTGTTTTTAAGAAAGTGGATACTTAACATATTTTCTACAAAAAAGTAACTTTAATTGTTTAATGAAAATATATATATTTATGATGATAACTACGTAGAGGAAATATATAATCCAGAAATTGATTGAAACTTTCCTCAAAAAAATCATAGAACTTTATTTCTAAAATTGACTAACAAAAGCTTTATTTAGAATTTATCTATGTCATTTATTTATATATTATTTTAATTCTAATTGGCTCCCATATCTTATTTTTTTCATACATATCTTATTTTTTTCTAAATTAGAATCAAAAAAAATTTTCGCTTTAAAACTACTTTATTATGTTAGAAAAATATTTAACTCATTATTATTTTGTAATTTTATTATAATTATTAAACATTTAGTAATTCACATATTTTTTTCCAATTTTAAAAAACGATGCATAACAAATTAAAATTTCAAGTCCAATTATTTACTTTAGATTTAGACCTGTCCTCTAAATATTCCCTCTACAATTCTGGACTAAATTTCAGTCTTTTCCAATGATAATTATTTTAGAAGCAAGATCATCAGTAGTTTATACTAAAATACAATTTGCATTGTGCATAAGAAAGATAGTTGGTAAATATTCAACTTATTGTCAGTTACTAAAAATAAAAATATTTGTCGTACTCTTAATATATGATCCTTCTCTTTCATTTAAATCAAAATTAATTTCATTTAAATCAAAAAATTTGCTTTTAACATGAATTATAAAATATAAATTGGTTAGAAACAGATTTAATTTTGTTGATTTTTAACTATTTTTACTACGATCATATTCTAATTCATTCTTTTTCTTTCATGGAATGACATTACAAACGATGCTGACGACAAGAAATGCTAAGACAATGAATGCCGAGACTTACCTAGAAATGCCTGGACTTATGACAGGGACCCTTATGAACAACAGCCATTAACAGAAAAGAAGGTAAGAACATAGTGAAACAATATTTTGTCTCAGTGACATGAATTTTATATCCCATATTTTGTAAAATATATTTAATAATTTCATTATAAAATTAAAAAATCTTATTCTTTTACATTGCATTTGTACAGAATACATTTTAATAATTCTAAATAATTAATAATTATTGGTTTATAATTTTAAACAAACGTACATTTTTCAAAGTATTAATAATTTTTTATTAAATCACTTATTTTTGATTTGCGAAAGAACTTTTTAAATATATATATACGAGGTCTGTCTAAAAGGTATCCGACCTTAATTTTTCTTGCTCAAAGTAGTGATTCTAAGGCAGCGCCACTGTCCCCGGTGGAAGGAGGAACCTTAATGCACAGGCTTGAATTTTTTCTCCGCGTTAGCTTGAGCAAGTCGCTGGCTGGTAGTCGCCAAGTAAGGTGCTGTTCGTAGTGTTCGTCGGATTTAGTTTTCTCGCAAGATTGCTGAACGACTTGAGCAAAGATACTGCATCAAATTCTGTCAAAAGCTTGGTGATTCTCAAAGCCACATGATTTGTAAGATTCAGCAGGTGTGCGGAGAAGAAGCGATGGGTGTAACACAAATTAAGGAAAGGTGACGAAGATGATCGCACATCAGAGGAGAGTGAACAGATTTGTGGCAGGCCCCAAACAACTCGGAGTGCAGCTAATGTTGAGAGGTTGCGAAATTTGGGGATGGCAGATCGTCGTTTGACAGTGTGGGAGATTGCAGAAGCGGTTGGAGTGAGTAAAGATTCCGCAAATGCAATTTCGCGTGAAGATTTGAACATGAAACGAGTGGCAGCGAAATTCGTACCAACGAACCTGCACATTCATCCAATTGATCCTCACTTTCTTAGCCAAACATGGAATTACAATCATTCGCCAATCTCCCTACTCTCCAGACCTGGCTCCTTGCAACTTCTGGTTGTTTCCAAAATTGAAGACGCCACTGAAAGGATCCCGTTTTGAGAGTAGTGAAGAGATAATGCTGAACGCGACGACGGAGCTGAACACCATTCCAAAAAACGACTTCCAGAGATGTTTCAAGCAGTGGAAAGATCGGTGGATTAAGTGTGTGCAAGCCCAATGGGCCTACTTTGAAGGGGATTAGGGTCCCCACTCCGTCAGGTATTCGAGATATTTTTTCTGGACAAAGGTCGGATACTTTTTAGACAGGCCTCGTATATATGCCTGTGGAGGTTGACGTCAGGTATAGCTGAAATAACTACGCTTTTGTAATAACAAATTTAATGAAAAAAATAACAATAGATATGAAAACAACCGCTCCGTCTGAGCATGTTGGCTGAATTCTGACATAAGTGGGGTGGCGCTGCTGTAGTGGGGGTTGGATTCCCACATTGGCCATCCGACAAGAAGCACCTGCCCTCAGGTGAGCATATCAAAAAAAAAATATTCAAAAATTACTTACATAATAGCTAAATATCATTTTACATTCTTAAATACTTATAGATCATCTGAAAAATATTTCAAAAGACATATTAATAATCAAAATATTAAAATAATCTTCAAGATAAAAAAAAATGAATCTCTGGGAAAAAATAAAAATGTTCTAAAAAGTTCTGAAAAAAATGTCATTTTAAGTGACCAATGCTTGATGTATTCTGCATCAGACCAATGCTTGATGTATTCTGCACATGTACTGGTCATTGAAGGTCCATCAAAAAAGGCACATTTTTCGACATCAAAAGTATCATTAGGTTTAATTTTTGTTATCGTATAAGGTCCTATGTATTTCGGTTACAGTTTCAATCCTGGTCCAAATTGTGTACGTTTTATTGCCACTAGATCGTTAATTTTGAAGGATGCAGATGGTTTTCGCCGAAGATTGTATGTTCGTTTGGTTTCATCTTGGACTTTCTGTATTTGTAGTTTGACTTGTTTCCGTAACTCTTCACGGCTGTTAAAGAAGATGGCTTGAATTTCCTCATTCAGCATATTTGTAAGTTTTAGAGCTTTTTTTTTTTTTAATAGCAGTACCAAATAACAGTTGAAAAGGAGTAGTGTTAATGCTTCGTTGAAAAGTAGAATTAATGACTTTCTGAACGTCTTTTACATAAGTGTACCATTTGTTTGGAGATTACAGAAATTATGGTAGAATTTAAATTTTCTATTTGTCCATTTGCTCTCAGTAAAACAGTAGTTACAGGAAAATGTTCAATTTGTTCAGCACTGCAATACTCAAGGAACTGTTTGGAAGTAAATGCAGATCCACGATCAGAAATAATTCGTGATGGATTGCCAAAAACATATTTTTGAGAGTCTAATTTAGAAATAACTTCAGTAGCATCTGTAGATTTAGTTGGGTATAACCAGCAAAATTTTGTGAAAGCGTCCATAACTGCAAAAATGTATTTATAATTCTTGTTTGTGATAGGCAATGGTCCTAAATGATCAATATGATAAGTGTGCAGAGGAATGGATTCTTTTTTGATCGGATGTAACACTCCTTCTTGTTTTCCACACTTTCGATTTATTAAAATGCAAGGAACACAGTTTTTAATAAAACGGTCTATTTTTTCTTTCACTTTAGGGATATGGAATTGATGTTTCAATGATTCTTCAGTACGCTTAGAGGCATAATGTTAGATCATGAGCGTTTCGTATAATATTATTCTGCATACTTTCAGGAACGACAAGAAGTTCCTCACTATCAACAAATTTATATAGAATGCCAGATTTAAGAAAAAGGTCATCATAGGGTTTAATTTTCAAAAGTTCATTAACAGTTTGGATTTCACTATCTTCTTCCTGAGCTTTTCTAATTTTCGTAATGAGACTACCCTGTACTATCATAATGGGATATCTACTTAGCGCGTCAACGTGATACATTTTAGAACCGGAACGGTGTTCAATGATATAATCGAAATCCTGTAGCAATAATGCCCAGCGTGCTATGCGAGTACACAAATCCTTTTTATTTAATGTCATCGCAAACACATTACAATCGGTCACGATTTCAAAATAATTCCTAGACGATTCCTAGCAAGTAAACTCTAAATTTTTTCAAAGCCTGTACAATGGCTAAGACTTCAAGCTCATAACTGCCGTATTTCGCTTCGGCATCAGACGTTTTCTTACTCATAAAATAAACTGGGTGAAACGCGTTATCTTCTAACGATTTTTGCATTAAAATACATCCATAACCATGAATACTAGCGTCGCAATGTATTTCAGTATCCGCGTTTTGATTGTAAAAACTAAGAACGGGTGGAGAAGACAAATTAGGTTTCAAACTACTAAATGCTTGTATTTCATTCTCGGTAAATTTAAATTCGCGATTTTTCTTCAAAAGTTCAGTTAAAGGGTGTGCAATAATGGAGAAATTTAACATAAATTTTCGAAAATAGCTAGCTAGACCAAGAAATGATTGTAAATCCTTCCTATTTTTGGGTTCGGGAAAATTAAGTACAGGTTTAATTTTTTGTGGAGACGGGTACATTTTACCATTTTCAATTACATGTCCGAGAAATTCTATTTTTCTAGTTAAAAATGTACACTTTGAAAAATTTATCTCTAACCCATAAGCAGAAGTATAAAAATAGTGTTAATATAACGCTGAAAAGCTGCGGGTGATTTGCAAACGCCAAATGGTGCGCGTAAAAATTTAAATTGACCATTATGAGTGACGAAAGACATATTTACGACTGTTCAGTTCTATTTTCAAATGAAAAAATGCATTACACAAATCAATTTTGCTAAACGTAGTTGCTCCTTGAAGATTTTCTAATATATCGTCAATAAGTGGTAAAGGGTAATTATCTTTAACTACATTTTTATTTAACGCTCTATCGTCAATACAAACTCTTGGGGTTCCGTCTTTCTTTTTTACCACTACAACCTGACTGGAATATTCGGAAGAACATGGTTCAACTATACCGTCAGCCAACCATTTTGTCACTTGGTCATCAACAATTTTACGTTCTGTAAAAGGTAATAGACGTGGTCTATGAGTTACTGGCGCTTCATTTTTTAAATTTATAGACATTTGAATTTCACAAGTTTTAGTTTTGGTAGGTTTATAATTTGAAACCATATTTTGAAGAGTTTCTTTTTGTGTTTGACTAACGCGAGATCCGATTTCTAATTCGAAATCATTTTTAATGGAAATATTGGAAATAGAAAATTGCTCTACGGGTTCTGTTCTACTATCTTCTATTTTTGTTAAAGTGATACCAGCGGTATTAATTTTCATTTCTGCCTGTGTTAAAATATCCATGCCAATTATAGCATCATATGACATAATATTATCTCTAACTATACAAAAATTTGTTTTAAACTCTTGATCATCTATTACAAATTCATGAGTACAACTACCTATTGGTTTAATATGTCCGTTACCAAACGCTGCTAGAGTACCATAAAAAGAAGTTAAAGGAGGTGAGCCTATTTTATGATAAGTTTGTTCCCGCAAAATTGTTTTCATATCTCCAGTATCAATAAGAGCATTAAATGAAGTATTATTGACATTAACAGTTTTATACATCAAAGAAGGTGAATGTGTAATTGCGCTTACAGTGTTATCAGTTTGGTTAGTAGGTTTATTATTACACTTAGAAGAAATATGTCCAAATTTCTTACATAAATTACATTTCAAACCTCTTTGTTTATCAGGACACAAACGTGAAATATGTCCCGTCACACCACAATTATAACAAGTTTTCTGTTTATCTAACTTAAAATCATTTTGAAAATCATATCCTCTTACATTATCACGTACTAAATTACTACGCTCACGTTTGGGAAATTCAGGGGGAAATCGAGGATTTGTACGGAAAAAAGATTTTTTGTTTCTATCATTAACTAGTTTTTCATAAATACGCAATTTATCCTGAAATTCAGGAATAGATTTCGCGCCATACAAAATGGATTTATTAGCGGGGGTATCGGGAATACCGTCAATAGTATAATCAAATAACGAAAAATCATCTATTGGGTTTTTACAATTACACGCGAGTTCCCGAACGGCAAAAAAAAATTCCATAAAAGATTCGTGTGGATTTTTTTACGATTACTTAATTGACGATGAATTTCAGCGGCATTTAATTGGTGAATAAACTCATTTAATAAAGCATTTTTAAACAATAACCATGATGTAAAATTATGCTGCGTGAAAATAAAAGTTTTAGCTTGACCATCAAGTAAAGTTTTACAAAATATTATTTTCTGCGTATCACTTAAATTCGGAATAAAATTAAACGCGTCCTCAACATCGTTAAAAAACATATGTATCCCATATGAATCAAAAGCATTGAATCGTCTCATTGAAGTTGGTATTTCTTTTAAAAGAAAGTAATTCGAAGAATCAAATTCTTCATTCTTTGTTTTGTTACTAATCGATAAGGGTGCGGCTTCAATGTCATTATGTACATGTACTTCAGCTTCACTTTCGTATTGTTCATCTTCCTCGCTCAATTGTGTATTAAAAACTTGTAATTCTTTTAAGTTCATAAACAATTGATAAATTCTATCAATTAATTTAGGCTTTTTCCTTTCAACATCCAAATTTAGCACATTTAACGCACATATTAATTCGTTTTTGGAACAAGTATCAGATATCAACTTTTTTCTTTCCTCAATATTTATGTCCGGTGGAAAAGAAGAAAAGGATCGCAATTTTTTTCGTGAGTTACGATCAAACACATCGTTAGATATAATTCTATTCAGCAATTTCAGTTTTTATATTTCTTGATTTTAGGAAATTTGCAATTGACTCAATATCGTTAAGAGATGTCATTGTATAATAATTAATACAGTTTAAGAGAGACAGTTCAAATCGAAAGCTGTACTTACCCGTCTGGTAAGTTAGGTAAACACCGTCTGTGCCTAGTTATCTTTCGGTTAACTAACACCGTCTGTGTTAATTATCTTCCACAAAAACCAAGGTCAAGGCCAGAGATGCAGTTCAAATTTTAACTCACCCGTCTGGTAAGTCAAGTAAACACCGTCTGTGTTAATTATATTTTATCAAACGGACAGAGCCCCCGTGTGGAGGTTGACGTCAGGTATAGCTGAAATAACTACGCTTTTGTAATAACAAATTTAATGAAAAAAATAACAATAGTTATGAAAACAACCGCTCCGTCTGAGCAAGTTGGCTGAATTCTGACATAAGTGGGGTGGCGCTGCTGTAGTGGGGGTTGGATTCCCACACACACACACACATATATATATATATATATATATATATATATATATATATATATATATATATGCCATATTTTTTAGTACATCTGAGAGAAATATACTTAGAAATCAAATAAGAATAAGATATTTTTTAAGTTAATAGGATATTAGAAGTTAATGACATACTGGTAAACTTTAAATAACTAAACAAAGGAGGAAATACATAAATTCTGCAAATAAACCAAATTAAAGACATATTTAGGACTTATTTGTTAACTGATTTAAAAGAAAGAAGAAGAAAAAAAAGAAATAATTTAAAACCTTGTATAATATTTTTTTTAAACTACTGTTTAATTAAGTAAAAAAATACATCAGTCTTTCAACCCAAATTTAAAGAATTAGCACAAAAATTATGAATTCATGATGTGTTTACAAATTAATATCTTAGGGTGAGCATTAAACTTTTAATTGTTTTAAAGTATTTTTAAAAAAAGTTTTATTTTTTTAAATAAAGAAATATTTGTTAAAATAATTGCTTTAATACGACTGTTAGTGCTGGTGAAACTTATGGAAAAACTAAATGTTATATATAATATTCACATTTTCGATAAAATAACGAAAATATTTTAATTATTCATTTATAAACTTATACAGTTATTTTAACAGTAAAAAATAATTTTTTTCAAATTTTGTTTTTTAATTAGTTTAAAAAAATAGAATGATAAAAAAATTTTTAAAACAGGCGTGTAATGAAAACAGAACAAACAAATACTGAAATGCTAAGATACATATACAGTCAAACCCCGCTATAGTGAACCTTCAAGGGACCGAAATTTCGGTTCACTATAACCGGGAGTTCACTATATCCGTTACGCTGGGCAATTTCACTAATGGTTCCCAAACTCTTCCCTTTTATTACATTATATTCATATAAATGACTGAAAAATATTATGTAGTAGCAAAAAATGTGTTCTTTTTCATCACTCTTCGTCTTGCGTACAAAAAAAATTAGTAATCTTTAGCTGATGAGCAATCTTCAACATCAGATATGGAAACACTTCCCGACTCTCATATAATTTTTCCTGAATTTCTGTTATTCCGTTTTTTGAACCTGTCTAACCTGCCATTCGAGCATATAAAAGTAGTTTCTATTGATGGTTTTAAAAATCGGTATATGTATTTATTTTGAAGTAGAAATTTCAAAATTATTACAAAGAAAATGGGGGGGGGGAAATCAGTCGAAGACAGAAAAAAGTTCATTATATCCAACTTCCTCACTTTTTTGGTTCACTATATCCACTAAAAATAACATTATACGTGTATAGCAAGGCACGGGACCGAGCATTTCGTTCACTATATCCGGGAGTTCACTATAAGCCATGTTCACTATTGCGGGGTTTGATTGTAATTACTTTGATTTCGTTTCAAAATTATTGAAATACCACTTAAAAGTAATTTATTAAAGAGGTCGTGAATTTAATTGCAGATTTTAAATAAATATTGGTATAAAACAATATTAGATAATTGATACTGATTATTTTTAATGGAGCAGTACTATTAAAATTTCCTAATTTTTTAGCTCAAACTGTTACGAATTGCCCATTAATAGATTTAGAAAATTATTCAAACTTTGTTTCAGGAATTAAAAAAAAAAAGTATATTTAGTTATTTTTTCCTTAAAATTTGCTCTTATTGTATTTAGAGCAAATTATACTTTTTGGTTATTAATATAATGTCACATTAAATAAAATGAAATACAATGTGAATATTGTTAATAAATTGCAGGGTTTAAGTAAATCATTAAAAAAAGATATTTTATTTAAATTGATTTCTTAAATATTTTTTCGACATTTACCATTCAAATCGTGGAAAGAATTGTATTAATAATACTAAACATTACTTTAAAATTATTTATCACAAAACTAATAATTAAATAAATACAATCATAATTATGTTTTTCATGCTCAACTTGCTAATGAATGTTATAATACTATTTTTCAATTAGATATCTAAAGCAGATTAAATTAGTTTAGGTCAGACTACATTGTTGAAGCAAAAAGGTTTTAAGCTACCTTGGGTAGAATTATTCTTGACATCCATAAGCTCTGAACTGCATTTATATAATCAAAAAATTAAATGTGAATAATTTTAATATGTTTCTTTGGTAGCTAATCTATTTCAGAAAATAATAATTTGCTTGCATATCCCATTCATCATTTCTTAGTAAAGAACCTTATTAATGAAAAAAAAAAACACTTGTAAAACAAACTGTAAATAATGTTTTTATTAATTATATTGTAGAAATTTTTTTATATTTATAATTGTTAAATTATCAGTTTATTTAAGTAATTGATTTTTTCCAAATCTGTTTCTTTAAATCAATGCTTTTCTTAAGGGTAATTATTAAAGAGATGTATGACTATAATAATTTACATGCATATCCTTTATTATTTTTTAGCGAAATACCATCATTATCACTGAAATCAGACCTTTTTCAAAAAAAGAAAAAAAAAAGAATGCATTTATTAATTAAATTCTATAGCATATTTTTATAATGAAATTAATAATTTTTATGAAAAAAGTTTAGCTTGTCTTAACTAATGGCTTTTAAAAAATCAGTTGATTTAAATCAATAATTTTTTTTTGTTGATACTATTTAGTTTCTGTAAACATTTAATGTACGTATAGTAAAATAAATTACTTTATTTTTTGCAGGAAAACTAGATTCATTGAAAAGTACAGCTTCTGGAATTGGATGTAAATAAAATATTTATTGTAATTTAGAATTGCTGTATTGATTTTGTTACGTGTGTGGAAATAAAAACTCTTTTCTTAAGGTCATATTTTATTTTATGTTTTAAGCATTTTATTGTTAAAATGCTTGCTTTATTTACTTAAAATTATTAAATTGGTGTGTTATTTACAAATTAGGACTGGGCGATGTAAGAAATTTCATATTGTGATACATCATCTGTTAGACATCGCGATATAGCGATGTATCGCAATTTAGTATATGTTCAAAAGTTATCTATCAGAAATCTTTAAATTAATCAAAAATAAATAAAAGGAATAAATCCATTACAAATCTAAATGTCTTAAGTAAAAACAAACCTAAGCTTTATTTTAATTTTTTTAAAAATTAAAAATGACTTAAGATTTATTGGTTTAAAAATAATAATAAAACTAACAAAATATTTTACATACATACATTAAAAATTAGGAGGAAAAAAAAATTAAAGGAAAAAAACAAACTAAAGAAATGTTCTCCTTAGTGAAAATTTTTTAAAATTATTTGTTGAAAAAAAATTCGTGTTTTTGAAGCATTGTTAGACCTTATTTTATTTATTTATTTAAAATAACAAAGTTGTATTAACTAATGGTCTAATTCTATACTTATTAAATGTAAAAATAAATTTTAGTTTTTTATTTATTTATTATTATATATTTTCTTTTTCGAAAATAAGATCGACTATGGATTTATTTGTTTAAAAATGATACAGACTGTCTAACAAATTATGTAACAAACAAGTATTGAAAGAATTTTAAGAAAAATTTTAAAAAAAAGAGACTTTTAAGTGCTATTGTTAAATTATTAAAAAGCGTCAAAACATTGCTTAACATTTTATTCAATTAAAAAAAAAATTTTTTTTTTTAACTAATAGCCAAATTTTTCTAAAATTAAAAACGGCTGAAGATTTATTTGTTTAAAAATAATCAAATTCTATCAAATTATTATACTTACGTGCATTAAACACATTTAAAAAAAAAAGCTAACTTTTTATAACAAAGTTAAATACAAAATACCCCTATTAAATTGCATCGCTTAAAATGAAAAACAATAATTATAATAAAAAAATGAAAATCTTTTTTTTTATTATTGATGTCTTCTTTTCATTAATAGATTGAGTTCAGAACGAAGGACGAAAATTCAAGATAATAGCGATTGTGCAACGATCGCCCAATAACAGTAGGTATACAAAAAATAATTTACAAGAATCGTTAAATCCCGACAGACAAAAAAAAAAAAAAGAAGAAAAAAGAGCGACGAAATAATGCACAATGAAACGACCGCTAATTAGTAAAGTGCACAGCGATCACAAAATAACGTAAGTCCAGATGAAAATAATCTTTAATGAAAGTAAACTTCCGAAGACAAAAATGGTGCATTAAGAAACTATGCATAGCGTTCTATTTCAACGCCGATCCTCACACGAAACCCGGAGTTCTGATTTAATTCCTTTTTCGTTTTTAAACATCATGAAACTAACATCGTCTTCGTAGCTAGATTCTATCAACAGCTCCGCAGTTAGACGAATTCAAAATAGTCTTCATCACCGCAGTGACAGCGTTAGCACAGGCAAGTATTCTCACATATTTAATTGTTATATCGTTAAACTGCAAACGTTGTCTTACATGACGGTTTAAATCAGATTTCTGATGCATCGGCTAAAACGAGAGTCACTCTCGGCACCTTAAATCAGATTTCTGATGCATTGCCTAAAACGAAAATCAGATACGAAAATCAGATTTCCGATGCATCGCCTAAAATGAAAGTCATTATATCGGCATGCCGATTTATGTATTAAATCAATATTTCGCGATGCATCGATTTATAGCCCAGTCCTATTACAGATACACATTTTTTTTGAAAAGATATTTAAGATATATTTTGTTTATCTAACAAAATTAATGACTTGATAAATGGACTTATAATCGTAGGATAAATAAGCTTTAGTGTATAAGTTTCTATCAGTTCTAGTTGTAGGTTTTAAATATACAAGCATTATTTTCAAAACGTTAATAACTTATATATTGAGTTGTATTACATTTTAGAATAAAAATTTGTCCTTAATTTCACCTATATCATAACATTTAAAGCACTCAATTCTAAAAAAATGTTTTTATATGCTTTTACTCAAAAGTGATTGCGCTTATAATTGATAAAAATGAAATAAAAAAAAGTATTTTATTGTAAGACGAAACATTGGATGATAATTGATTATAAATTTTAAAAAAAATTTCCACCATTTTGTTTTTATATTAGCATAAAAAATTTTGCATGTAATGGCAGTTATTGTTTTATTACAATATAAAAAGTTAAAATACAATAAATTACTATCGCTGATATCAGCAGAGTAAGACAAAACAATTTATGTTCCCTAAATAAGAATTGTTATCAACAACATGCCATAAAAAGCCTTTGAAATGTAAAGCTACGAAAAGTTCTAATAGAAGCAAGCGACAAAAAAATTGCCGAGACACCTAACATAAAGGTGTGATACCGGCAATGATGGCATTAACGTTTTCTATTGAACCAAGTGTGAGGTGAGTTAAGAGTGGTATGTTGGCAAATAAGGCAAAGAAGTTTGCCTAAGTATCTGAAATAAAGGTGTGATACCGGCAAGGACGTCATGAAAACTTTCTATTGAATCGAGTTTGAGGTGAGTTAAGGGTGGCACATCGGCAAATAAGTTCGCCTAAGTACCTGAAATAAAGGTGCAATACGGGCGATAACGGCATGGACGTGTTCTAATCAGCCTACAGTTAAGGTGCCTTAACGGCAAGCGAGGCAAATGACGTGTGCCAGTGAACGTATTTAGCTTTTGACAAAAAGGTAAAAAAGACACCATAAAGGTACAATAAAAGCTTTTACTGCAATTTTCTCTTTATTCTGTGAAAAAAAAAATTTTTCCGGGTATTTAACAGGCAAAAATGGCAAAGCAATCCAGAGGCAACAAAGTAGTTCCGGTCCTTTAACGATTGCCAGAAGTTTACCTGAAATGCCATCACTGGCCCTAATTTTGGCCCGGATTTCACTTTATTAACGGGACCGATACGGCAATGAAAAAACCACCGTAATGGCATTTCTGGTGAATTGACATTGTCCCTTCAGTAGCCCAAAAGTCGTGTGCTTGTAGGGTAGTGGTGTAAAACCGGGTACACATGTTAACCTATGGGTAATTTAGAAATACTTGAACTTTAATGAAAAAAATAGCTGACATTTTTATTTTATATCACAATTCAAGGAAATTATGCATACAATTTAAATGTGATGTAGTCAACGTCGTACTACATCAAAAGAGCGTGTGGCTAAATCCTGAGAGCCATGTGGATATATGACGATATCACGCGAACTGGATGTGACAAAAAGTTAATACTCTAATTTATAATTTGATACAGGTAATTTAAAAATCATGAAGAAATAAATTGAAACAGATGACGGAAAAGAAATAAGAAAAATTGTGAAATTGCATCAAAAGTGAATAAGCAAATGTGTGATTCCAATTAAACATGTCGTAATAATATCTTACAATAAATAAAGGAATTTTAAAAAACATAAAAATTCATAGCAATAACTGTTGAAAAAAGAACAAAACATCACATGGATTTACAGTGGAATTGGCTCAAATCAGGTGTGTTAATAAAATGACAACTCAAATACGCAATTTTAATTTTTGTTTAATTTTAGTTTAAATTTAATTTCACATATTGCAATAATATCACATACAAAGTATTAGTTCATTAAAAACCATGTGAAAATCAAAAAATAAATAAATAGTCAGAAAAGCAGTTGAAGAGACACATAGATTTACAAGGAAATAAGTGCAAAATGAGTGCAATAGGGAATTTCCATAGCTATAATACTCTACTAAAATATCGGAATTCCATTGACTTAATACTATTTTATTGCAGCCAAATAAAGCAAAAAACGGGGACACCGCATTGATTTAATGCATATATTATAGCTAAATTAGTTACAAATCAGAATTAGTAACTAACGCACCTTTCATAGATGATGTCCTACCATCTTACATTGATCAAAAATTGACCTGTTCTTTCTAATGACACTTGAACAAGCCAAACTTGCTAGTCATTGGCCTTGCAGGTTAAGTCCCTTTTATTTGACAAGAGGGCATGGCTAGGGTGAAAATGCGACTTAGCTTAGAATCCCTGGACAGATGGCAGCACCATTAATTTGTTGAGGCCCCTCTCACAAATTAGATATATATCTGAAGAAGAAAGTTTTCACCAGATCCCTGTACCCATGGTACTGCTCAGCAACTATTCGCATGACTTTTGATTCCACAGATTTTGCAAGTATGTATCTGACATGTACTTGGTGGGTCTTAGAGGATTTAAGGATTTAAACCAGACCCAAGTTCTACTTTATTTGCTACCACAACCCTAAAATTGGCCTAATTTTTGAAAACAAGTTTTAAAATATTAAAAAAATAACTACCATTGGAGGGAACAACTTTTTAAAAGTATGTCAATTCGGAATTACTTTTCATAATATCAATTTCACACTTTTGTTTTTGCTACATTTTTACAATTGTTTTCTTACAAATCTGTGCAAAAAAAAAAAAAAAAAAAAACTCCCTATAGCACAGAAATGAGAACTCTGGAGAAAAAAAAAATAATGGTAAGGAAACTTAATTTTTAAAGTAGTGGAACTTCATGAAAATTCTTTCATTAGAATATAAGTTTTTTAATTGTAGAAGTCTGTAAATCAATAGTCTTGAGATTCACTGAGCTCCACCAATTAGTTAAAAAATCACATGCCCTGCTCCTAGTTTTAAAAACCACAAGACAATATGAAAATCTTGGAATTCCTAGGTAACCTGAAATTCAATCATCCCTGAAACACTCCTAAGGTGAAAAATAAACAGGGGGGCCACTCAAATCAGATTTCAAATTTCCCTGATTTTACCAGGTTTTCCAGTAAAAATATTAAAATTTTCAGGTCAGCGTGTTTTGTTATTTTTTTTTTAATAAAGTATAGGTAAGTAAGTACAAGAAAAGTGTTAATATTATTTGAAATGTCTTTTTTAATATATCATATTAAATAGATGCGGAGAAAATAATACGTTTAGCTTGGAGAATATATTGCTTTTAGTGAATAAAAAATGTTTTTAAGTGTGAAATAGTTTTTGTACAAAATGTACCAAATAGAAAATACAGAGTGACCCAAAAAAACCTTGGAAAAGTACTGTTTAATATATTTTCATTAAGCAAAAGAAAATAATTCTGGGTGATTACACATCAGTAAATTTTTATATTTATTTACAGTTCAATATAGAGCCATTTTATACAGTATTTTATCCAAACAGTGCTCTTTATAAAATTCATTGATATAATTTTCTTTAAACCAATATCTTAAGTAAAATGTTTAAATAATGTCGTTTGCTTTGAATTAGCACTATTATTTTAAGAGATATTCAGTATTCGCAAAGGCAAATTGCCAAATTTCTTGTAGCATATTATATAGAAAAACACTAGATAAAATTCTTTAATTTTTTAATTCTTTAAATATTTAAAGAATTCCAATCTAACCACATGATTTCTTTGTTTAGATTATTTAACTGCTTTTGTTCTTACTAGTGGGCAATTCCATAGTGTCAGACAAAAAAAATTAACATAAATTTCTAAGAAAAACTATCTTATAAAATATAAGTTATAATCATCAAATTTTTATATTAAATATTATTACATCATAACCAATCGAAAAACAATTTATTTTATAAAAACTGATTACAATAAGTTCAAATTAAATGGATTAAATTGTGGGTGTCAGATGTTAATCGCATGAAAGCGAAAAACGCTTACTCATTTAATTGATTGATAATTGTCTGAACTCTGTGAATTTGTTTGTAATTTAAATGTAAACATGACTGAATTTAGAAGCTGATATTTGAATAAAAAAATTCTATGCAGTTCTTAACTTGTAAAATATGATATGTTTGATTATTTGAATAATTAATTTGAAATTTTTTACTTTAGTGTCAGACATAAATTTTTTAACATGGATATAAATTTTAGTTAATGATAATCATTATAATGACTGAAAATTATTTTAATTTTAATCTTAATACTATAAACATTATTTTGCAATTAAATAGTTTCTTTAAGTTGTCTAATATTTCCTGTTGGAATGAATGGATCAATGTGTTTTATAACATTTTCCATCTTGTAAAAGTTAATTGAAAAATCAATTATTTTAATTTTAACTGTGCAATGTATATTAACAACAATGTAAATAAAAATCATATTTAAGCAATATTTCCTTAAATTGAATAGTTTTAAAATTCTTAGAATAAAAAAAGGTGTTGCTATTTTTTATAAAAATAATATGGGAAAGAATGACGAAAAGTTTAATTATTTTTAAGTACAATAAAAAAATTCTACTGAAAAATTTTTTTTTCTACTGCATTATTAGGCTATAAAAAATTTTTTGGGTCTGGTTCATTTAATCAACAATCACTTCATCGACAGGCCATTTCATCGAATAGGTCATTTCGTCGACAGGCCGTTTCTCGATAGGGTTGTTTCGCCGACAGGGTCATTTTGCCGACAGGGTCATTTCGTCGACAGAGTCATTTCGTCGACAGGGTCATTTCGTCAACAGGGTTGTTTTGCTGACAAGTCATTTCGTCGATAAGGTTGTTTCGTGGACAGGGTCATTTCCTCAACAGGGTTGTTTCGTCGACAGGGTAGTATTGCCGACAAGTTATTTCGTCGACAGAGTCATTTCGTCAACAAGTCATTTCCTCAACTGGGTTATTTCGTCGACAGGCCATTTCGTCGACAGGCCATTTCGTCGACAGGGTCATTTCGTCGACAAATCATTTCGTCATCAGGGTCATTTCTTCGACAAGGTAATTTCGCTGACAGTGTCATACGTAATTCTGAAACTATTTCAGAGATTTAATCTAAATATTTTTATTATTAATTAGAAAAATGCTATTATTTAATTTTTATACTAAAGTAAAATTCTTTATAGCTGAGTATTGTTCCAATTGCACTAAAAGAAGTTCGTTTTTTAAATTAATTACAGTGGAAAGTCGCGTATCCGGAATCGGCGGGACTTTCCGAAGTCCGTATATTTGATTTTTCCGTATAAGTGACCTCCAAGGTAAACAAAGCTTAAAATGATCTGATTCTAAGAAGCAGAAAATAAATAAACATTATTTTTCGGGCAATAATGTTTTAGTATTAGAATGATATCTAATCAATCATAAATAAAATATTAGAAAAAAAAATTATTGCTATTCTAAAAATAAATATAGAAAACGAAAAAAATTCCCAGTCATGAAAATATTAATTGCTCTCTCCACCATTTTGAAATAGAATGATTCAAGCAAGAAGGGGAAATTCCCGTCATTCAATAAGGTGGGTAGGTGGAGAAGAAAAATTCATTTTCTCCTTACTTGTCATTCAAGTTGAGGGCGGGGTAGTGACAAATTCTTATTTTCTCTCCCATCATTGGCTATCAATCAAGCATAAAGGCGTGGCATGCTAATTGGGTTCTCTTTATATTTTTTCTTGTGTGACTAAAGGGGATTCCCCCTCCACTTTAACATTCAAATAGGTTCCAGGAAATGCCTCTTTTACTAGCCAGCTGCATAAGAAAGAAGGGGGAGGGAGGGGACTCAGTTGTGCTCTTTTGAAAACAACCCCCCCCCCTTTCCTGCATTCCAGAGGAGGAGCCTCATGGTCTTAGAAGTTCTTCTGTTCTCTTTTCTGTTGATTTATGGGTTCAATGCATAGATCTCTAGAAGCTGAGAAGGGGAAAAACCTGTCAAAAGACTTCGTTTTTTTTTTTATTTATTTATTTATTATTTTTTTTTAAGGAGAGGGGAAGATGAAGAAATGTTTGTTTATTTTGATTGTTAAAAAGTGTCCCGGAAATCGACCCTTCCAGAAAAGGGACGTCTGGATATGGGACTTTACACTGTAATAGGTAGTTGAGAAGCATTAAATAGAGAACAGTTGATGTATCAAAATCTACTTTTCTATATCTAAATCGTAATAGCTCGACACTTATTTTCAGCATAGGTAAGGATTGTCTTCAGAACATGACCAAGCTTGATATCCGGATCGCGGTCAACTGTTAATACAGCGCGACGTTGGCAATCAAATTATTTTTAATATCAAATCAAATTAATAAAATAAGATATTCTTAGAATTAAAAGTAATAAAAATATATTACAATGATTATAGACACTATTTCAAAGAGGAAAAAGCTAAATTCATTGCTGTAAGAATTTTCAGCATTTTTACATACATTTTAACAAAAACATAGACATCAGTCGAATTCTCACAGAAATGAAAATAATCATAGACCTAATAATTGTATCTGCATAAGTAAAAAAAAAAATCTGGGTTTTATTTTATGGTGGAAAAGTAATTTCTTAATGCTCACTTTAATTGCAATTTTAAACTTTTTATTCAGCATCTTTAACATTAGGACAGGAATATGCCTATCCAAACAATCGAACTTAGTCTTAGTTTCGTTACCACTATTAGAGTTTTTGAAGAACTATAGGAATGCAAACATGATATTTAGGTATTTACCGAGGCGGTTGTAGACTCCTACAATATTTAAAGTGCTACTCACTTTACCAAAAATGTTTCAAAACACAGGCGTAGCGTTGCAAGCATGTATGTGTTTGCTCTTCACAAAATATTTTTTTTCTATTAATAGTGAATTTAATAATAGTTGCAAGCATGTATGTGTTTGCTCTTCACAAAATATTTTTTTTCTATTAATAGTGAATTTAATAATAGTATTAATTATTAAATTAAAATCTAATACTATTAAATTATACTATTATTATTATAATTAAATAATAATAATGGTATATTTTAATAAGTATAATAACAGTAGTAAATAAAGGAAGAATTAATTAATTTCTTATTTGCAGGATTCAAATTAGAGACATTTTGTTTAAAAGAAAATGAAAAAAAAATTCAACATGGAATTTAAACGTAAGAATAAATAACTCTTACTCTACAAAAAAGAAAAGAAAAATCATGCAATTAAAATTTGACCAATTTTTGACAAGTTTAATTGCTCAAATTTTTAACTGATTTTCTGTACAGCATGGAAACACAATGTTCAAGCGTTTTCTGACCACTATTAGCACAACTTATCGCCAATTAAAATTTTGATTATTTTCGGCCTGAACAAGCCAGGAGGCTCAAAACTAAAATATAGAAAAAATGAAAATAAAAAATTTATATATATTTAAAATATTAAGTTTGTTCAGTAGACTACAAATGAGAAAAAAAATTTTAAAAATTTTCACGCATAGCAAAAACCACAAGGGCAAGATTTCACAATAAACTTCCATCAACATTGAAAATTCCATTTTTTTCGTTTTGGTGACAAAAATTAACATTTCTTTTTCAGTAAATACATATCAAACATGATGTTTAAAAACATTTCCATTTCCGATTACACTTTTTAAAGGACTTTCCTTAATGCTCGCCTTTAAAATATATACTCTCACTGCAAATTTATTAATTTAAATAAATTTTTATTCTCTGGCAAATCAAAAAGAAAAACATTTTAACATTTGAGTAAAAAAGTAAGTTTGCTAAATTTATTTTAATTAAACATTAATGAGAATTAAATCAAATGCATATGGATAACTCTCCTCAATTATAAACTCAAAAGTCAATTTATTTGTTCTGTCGTAATAAGTTGCGTTTTTTTCCCAAATGTTTTAAATCATAAAAACCAATTAGACAGGTTTCCTTCCCTCCTCTGATTTGGTACCATTTTTTACATCATTTCGATTGCATCGCATACCGAGGATGTGGAGTCATTGTGAGTTTTTCTTTTTTTTTTACATCAACGAAGTTTATTTCATAAGGTAAAAGAACTTATAAATGTTTGGGGTACACATAGGATAAAATACATATTAAATATCAAAACGTTACAAATAATTAATTAAATAAGAAATAAAATAAACTGGAAATGCGAGAACAAGATTTTTGTTTCAAATAATATTTCATTTAAATTTCACAAGAATTATTAGAAACTTCCCTCTTCTGCAGAATTGCTTACAGAGACATGAGGAAGAGGGTTAGAACAAGATTTTTTATCAACAATATTTCCCAATATGTTTCCCAAGTTGGATTTTCATTTTATTTTTCCCCCACATGCATTTTTTTCAAGATTTTTATAATACTAGGAAGTTCCGCCCCGTCCTCACTTCGCTCACCAACCTTTGCAATAGCCACTCATACAACTTAGTTTGTTTTTTCCTATATCGATATTTTTTTTAAAGAGAAAATATATAAATATTTAAATTTTATGCAAGAAAATTTTATTAATACGTCAAAAGTAACAAAATTAACGATTACTTGCACATGAAAAAAATCAACTGACCTTGAAAAAATAAATATATAAACTCTGGGAATATATAAATTTTTGATAAAACACAAAGTAATTTTACTAGCTAACAATCTAAAAGATTTGAGTTTTTCGGATTAAATTCTTTGTAATCACCACCATTGTTATCATTGTAAAAGTTTGTTCCTTTTCTTTTTCTTTTTTTTTCCGACTAGATTTTCAACTGTATTGTTGCGTATATAAACTGTATTGTTGCATTGCGGGGGAACTTTTTATCGACAGAGAATTTTTGCAGCTGAAATGGCCTGTTAACGAAAAGACCTTGCCATTGAAATTACCTATCGACCACATGGTTTCATTATCTCACATATTCATTATATACTGTCTTTTTTTTCCTTCCTAATTTCACCCGTCATTCACTCCCCAAGAATCATTTACAATAGTTATTGCAATTGCTTTTGCGATGATAATCTATAATAATGAACATAAAAAATTTATTTTAGAAATAAATATGTTAAATATGACTGACTAGAAAAAAATTTTGCAATATATAACTTAAATGTGTAAAGTAAAATTAAAGTTTCGTTTTTGCAACGTGATGTGATTAAAGGAGTAGGCAATTTTCAAATAAAATGTTTCTTTTCTAGCAACTTCAACGAACTATTAAGATTTTGCATCAGACTAGGTTTAAAAAATTTCATTAGAAATATACTAAATTACAAAGAAGTGCAAGGGGCAAAACGTCTAATGTAAAAAATCATAGAACTAGTTTCAAAATTACACATGACTTTGCTTACGAAATAACCTTTTCTTAATATTGTCGACGATATGACTCCTGTAGACGAAATGACCTTGTCTACGAAATGAACCTGTCGACGAAATGACCATGTCGATGAAATGACCCTGTCAATGAAACGACCCTGTCAATGAAATGACTCAGTCGATGAAATTACCCGTTCGACAAGATGACCCGGTCGATAAGATGACCATGTCGACGAAACAACCCTGTCGAGGAAATGACCCTGTCGATTAAATGACCATGTTGACGAAATGAACCATTCAATGTAATAACCTTGGCAAAGATATGATCCTGTCGACAAAATGACTTGCAGACGAAATGACCCTGTCGACGAAATGACCTTGTTGATGAAAAGACCTGTCGACGAAACAGCCCTGTCGATGTATTGATTGTACATGAAATTAATGCGACCCATTTTTTTGGGGGGGGGATGGGGAGATTGCGTAGGAAAAATGATATTTTATGCTTCAAAGCATACGATATTAACCAATATAACTTTTACTTGTATTTAGTGGCATAGCTACCGGTGAACAAGAGTATATGTCCCCAGTTGTAGTACAAGAGATGCGCCAAATTTATGGAGAAAAAAAATTTCGATAAAATCTAGAACAAATTTTAATCTCTTTTTAATACCCTTTCACCAGTTTCATTTGTCAATAGCAGTCCCATTAACTGCTAACAATTTTTATCCTATTTACCTAAAAAGTGAATAGGATGTGTGTTATTCTTATAGTTTGCTATGAAAGTAGGTTTATTATTTTTTTCAAAAAAGTATTTTTTTCTTTACTAAAAAAAATAAATAAATAAATAAAATAAAATAAATAACTACAAAATGTTCTGAATTTTTTTTCTCCACATACATACATTTTTCAGGCTCTGAACAAAATGATTGATTTAAAATGTTCTAAATGAAGTTAAATTGTTTCTCAAAAATTTAAAGTTATTAATTGAGTTGCTTATCTCAAATAAATAAAACAATAATAAATTAAAATAAAAAATTTCATAAAAACTTCATTGATCAATTTTAAGTTCTAATATAAATAACTTAAAGTACAGCATAAATAAACAAATTTTAGTAGGTTACTGAGGAGAAATACATT
Organism: Parasteatoda tepidariorum; assembly: GCF_982258835.1. Lineage (NCBI taxonomy): Eukaryota > Metazoa > Arthropoda > Arachnida > Araneae > Theridiidae > Parasteatoda > Parasteatoda tepidariorum. Next base: position 4,483,978 of record NC_141765.1, on the reverse strand, counting down.
ATTGTAAATTAATCTAAAGGAATTGTGGCGTTGCGGTCTGAAATGCAAAGTTCGAACTACGAATCTCTGACTTTGGACTACGTCACTCGCAGCCGATAATTGACGTAAATCTCACACCTTAATGGAGATATGCGTGAAGGGCAAAATCAGCAAAATGCGCACAGTATGTTTTGGATATAACTTGGCCGCATCCCCACAGCTTGCTCTCTCTCCCCGTCGGTTCGAGCTAGCAGTTCGGCATGTTCTCGCCGGTTACCTTTTCGCAGTTTTTTTCTATGCTGCTTCAATGTTAAAGTGGTTAAGTTTTATATATGTTAGAATGTTTTAGTTAAATTTACAAGTTTCCTAAATGTTAATAAAGATAGTTATTTATTTAAACTTAGTGTTATTTATGAAGAAACCTATCATCTGTTCTCGGGAATATTTTCATGTGTAACGCTTTTCTAGAGTTAGATTTCTCTTTAGAGTTTAAGTGGGGACTCTAGCAAAGATACCAAACAACCCCACAAGTGGTGACCCAGACTTAGAAGTAGTGACACCCTTCTGAATTAAAGAATATGTGCAATTACAGATTACTATTTTTATTGAACGTGGCTGGCCTACCTGATACGCAGTGAGCAGTTACTTCCTAGTTAATGTTTCTCTTTTTCAGAGCTGTGCATGTGCCATTTTTATAGGTTTTAATGTTTCTATACACTAGTGCAATTTAAATTTAAACGTATTGAATTTAATTAAATTCTCATGAACTTGTAAACAGTTGAGTTAAGAAATACAATTTGAGTTTGAATTCATAAAGTACAATGTAAAATTGAATGAATGCTTTCGTAAACTATTAATATTTTTTCTTGAATAATGTACTAGTTTTTAATACGTTTTCAAAGGCATTTAAATCGTTAACTTGATAGTATAATGCCGACCGAAAACGAAATAGCCAGAGTTGCATTTTGAGCTCCACCCGTTTGGAAAACCGAAATAAATCTATGGTTTCTTCAAGTAGAATCAAATTTTGTGATGTCAGGAATTGAAAAAGAATTAACAAAATTCCACTGCGTCGTTGCAGCGTTAGATATGGAAGTTCTTTCTTATGTAAAAGATATCGTTGAGGTTCCACCTACAGATAATCCATACACGGTTCTTAAGGAACACATTGTAAAACGTTTTACACAGTCCGAAAGTTCGCGATTGAGGACTTTTTTACAGGAATTATATTTAGGTGAGAAAAAACCAACACAACTATTACATGAAATGAGATCGTTAGCTGGTAGTCAAATATCTGATGATGTTTTAAAAAAATTGTTTATTCAGCGACTCCCTATTAATATTCAGCAAATATTGTCAATTAGTAAAGACAAACTTGATGATTTGGCTCAAATCGCGGATGAAATAAACGAAGTTTCTTGTTTCGGTACTTCAAGTACAGAACATAATATTTCTTCCGTCGATTTAAAAGGGTTACAATCTCAAATTTCTGAACTTTCCGAGAAAGTTGAAAAATTGACTTTTCGACAAAAATGTTACAACGGAAGTAAATTTCGTCAACGGTCTGGTTCAAGGTCTCGTGCGAATTCGAATAATGTCAATAAAACTTTGGAAAAGCAATATTGTTGGTACCATTTTAAATTTGGTAAAAATGCTAAAAAATGTGTCGGTAAATGTTCATACTCGGAAAACTGAATTCCGCTGCTGTTTCGGTGACGACAGATAGTGGGTTAAAGTTCAGTCGCCTCCACATATTTGACCGAAAATTAGGTTTCAATTTTCTAGTTGATACTGGCGCGTCAATTTCAGTTTTTCCACGCGACCCACACATTCATAAGCAACCGACTACGGAGATAGCAATCTACGCTGCGAACGGAACAAAAATAAACACATACGGTTTTCGGAGATTAACGTTAGATTTTGGTTTAAAAAGGCAATTCAATTGGAATTTGTTATTGCTGACGTAGTGCGACCTATCTTGGGTGCAGATTTTTTAGAATTTTTTGGTTTATTGGTTGACATAAGAAATCGCAAATTGATTGATAGTACTTCGAGATTTTCAGCTAAGGGTACACGGGTTCGCGGAAAATCGTTAGGTTTAACTACGATTTGCGGAAATACTGAGTATCATTTCCCGGTATTACAGATAAATCTTTTCTAAAGAGTCCTAAAAAGTGCAATGTTACTCATTCTATCATTACAAGAGGTCCACCGGTTTGTGCAAAGGCTCGACGTTTAGCCCCAGACAAACTTAAAGCAGCTAAAAAAGAGTTTGACATTCTTATGGAACAGGGTTTAGTTTCTCCTTCAAATAGCCCATGGTCCAGTCCCATTCATTTAGTTAAAAAAAAAGAATGATGAATGGCGGGTATGCGGAGACTATCGAAAGTTAAATTCGGTCACTTTAGAAGATCGTTATCCCATACCGCATATTCAGGATTTTTCATCTGGCTTAGCTGGTAAAACTATATTCTCAAAAATTGACCTGGTAAAAGCGTACCACCAGATCCCATCAGAAGCGGATTCAAAATCTAAAAGTGCGGTACTAACACCTTTTGGTCTTTACGAATACAATTGCATGTGTTTTGGATTATCAAACGCAGCGCAAACTTTTCGAAGGTTTATTGATCAAATTCTACGAGGATTAGATTTTTGTTACGCATATTTAGATGACGTGTTAGTCGCTTCCGCAACTGAAAGTGAGCATATGATGCAATTGGAACAAATTTTCGAGCGGTTGAACTCGTTCGGTATTATTTTAAACGTCGAAAAATGCGTGTTTGGTCAAAAGGAGTTGCAATTCTTGGGATTTCTTGTTAATACTCAAGGTATTTCACCTCTACCTGATAAAGTAACAGTTATTCAATTTTCCCTTGCCAAAGACTGCTGAGGAATTGTGCCGTTTCTTAGCTATATTAAATTTCTATCACAGATTTTTAAAAAACGCTGCTACTATTCAGGCCCCCCTACATGATCTTCGTAAAACTAAGAAAAAAAGGGATAAAATGGATAAAGGGATAACTAATTTTGTTGGAACTAAGGGAAAATTATGGATTTATTCAAATGATTGGTTGAAGTTATTTTATGCCACTAGAAGAGACGGATTGTACTACCTGAAGCCATACAAATATAAAACTGGAACTCCAAAAGCTGAAAATAGTGGATTTAATGTTGGCACTTGTAAATCAGGAACAGATATAGCTACATTGTTGCATAGGAGATATTGTCATATTAATTTTGATTACCTTAAAGAAACTAGCAAGAACCAGAGTGTAAGGGGATTACCTAATATAGAAAAACCAGATGAAAATTGTGACACTTGCCTCCTCGCCAAGTCCAATAGAATTTCATTTAAATCAATTCCAAGTCGTACTTCTCAACCATTTGAAGTAGTATATATGGATATCTGTGGTCCTATGCCGAAAACTTCAGAAGGAGGAAATAGGTATTTTTTGGCAATTATAGATGATTACAGTCGTGCAGTAGTTTTTACCTTATGAGGAATAAAAGTGAAGCATTTAGGAAATTTAAGAATTATCATGCAAAGATGGAATGCTTGACTGAAAGAAAATGAAAGTGTATCAGGAGTGACAATGGCGGTGAGTTCTGCAATAACCAATTTGAACAATACTTAGAAGAGCATGGAATTTGTGCGGAGCGAACTAATTACTATACGCCAGAAGAAAATGGTGTATGTGAAAGATTTTATAGAACTGCTCTGGATACCATTAAATCTATGTTGAAGGATAGTAACATGAATGAATAATGGTGGGATGAAGCAGTATGTTGTTTTGTTCATACATGGAACAGAATTTCAAGAAAGGGAAAGAAAATGCCATATGAGATGTTGTATGGAAGGAAACCACCAGTAATGTATTTTAAAGTGCTTGGATGTAAGGCTTATGTTGGTGTACCTAAACGAAAGAGAAATAAATTCCAAATGCGTGCCAAAGAAGGTATAATGCTAGGTTATGCTTTTTCAACCAAGGGCTACCGTATCTACTTATCTGAAGATCGTAAAGTTATAGAAACAAAAAATTTTGAATTCAATGAAAATGAATTTGCAGTGGAAGTCCTCCTGGACCCAAGTAGAAAACCACCAAGAAGAACAAAATGGAATGAAAAAGAAGAATCAAGTGATGAAGATATTATTCATAGGCCAGAATTTGACTCAAGTTGTAGTCATGAAAGCATTAAGAAGGTATCAGACTTAAACTGGTTAAGAAAAGCAACTAAACGATCAGATGGATCTAGAAATGATATTTATTATTTCATAGAAGGGTCTAAAAACCGATTTAGGTCATCAAATGACATTGAGAAATATTGTGATAGTCATGGAATTGAATTTGAAAAAGATATATTTGATTTTAGTGGTAGGAATGAATATTCTGGTAAAGTAACCACAAATGAAGTCAGCATAGTACAAGAAGATGAAGCAAATTTAATTGAGTATAATATTCCAAAAAGCTTCAAAGAAGCAGTTGAGTCAAGAAATTGTGAAAAATGGAAGAATGCAATGGAAGAGGAAATTGAAATGATGAAGAAAAGAGAAGTGTGGTCATTGGTAGAGAAGCCGAAGGATACTAAAGTGATAGGTAGTAGATAGGTGTACAACCTAAAAACTGATGAATCGAATAAAATTGTGAGACATAAAGCCAGACTTGTTGCACAAGGATTTAAGCAACAACAGGGTATTGACTATACAGTGAGGCATTTTAGCACGTGGTACAACATACCCATAGTTTCATTGCCAATAGCTAAAGGATTAAATTTGTCAATGCAGGATTGCCCACAAACAGAAATAGAGAAAGCTGAAATGGAAAACATTCCATACCGAAGTGTTCTTGGATGTGTATCCTTTATAGCAAGTAGGACAAGACCTGAAATATCTTATGCTGTTAATATTTTATCGCAGTATCAAGAAAATCCCAGTATCAGACATTGACAAGCTCTACTGAAATTATTAGGGTATCTGCAATATACAAAGGAAAATATGCTCGATTTGTCGAAAATCTTAGATTTGTCAATAAAGTGCTACACTGATGCCGACCATGCACAAAACAGAGATGACAGAGTGTCAATAGGAGGAACTATTGTATATGTAGGTGATATCCCTATCTTGTGGAAAACCTTTAAACAGAAAAGTGTTTCAATTTCTACCATGGAGGCTGAGTATATCTCTTTAACGGAGTCAGCCAAGGAATTAGTGTGGTTAAAAAATGTGCTAACTGATAAGAAACTCAAATTGGACATACCAAGCTGTGAATTGTTTTGTGATAACAGTGCTGCTATTGATTTTTCTAAATCTGAGGTTGAGAACTCTCGAAGCAAACACATTGATGTTCGTTACCATTTCGTGAGACAATATGTGAATGACAAATTCTTTGAATTAAGATATGTTAGAACTTTGAACAATACGGCGGACTTATTCACAAAACCTGCGGTTAAAGAACACATGAGATCTTTTTGTAATAAAATATATTTAAGGACTTAACTCAAGGTTATAATTAAGTGTTTAACTTTTTAGCACAGCAAAAGGGGGCCGAATGTTGGGAAAATGTAAGCAAATAGATGGGCATTATTTTTCTCTTGGTTGTGTCACTTCCTGTGGGAAGTTGGGTCACTTCCTGTTAACTCAGCTGGAAGGAAGTGGGTGTTTCTGTTTTTAGTCAGTTATATCTTTACTTTGGATAGAAGATGTTTCTTCTCTTATGTTATGTTTAGAGAGAGCTATGTGATGTTAAAGAGTTATGTTTAGTTTAATTGAATGTAGATTTTTTCTTACTTTATATTTAAAGATTTATATTCAATAACTATAGTTGTACAGTTTTCCATGAAGTGAATTCTTGAATAGAAATAGATGTCTTCAATATCTTATACTTAGTAAGCTGGCCCCTATTTTTCAACATTCTATTCATATTTCGCTTAATTTTATAAAGAAAAAGCGAAATAAGAGATGAAAATAAATAAAAACAGATGCAACAAAAAAAAAAGCAGTGGTGTCCGACATAATTATAATTAATTATTAATTTACAATAAAAATATTTGTTATTATCAAAATCTTGCTTTAAACAGAAAAAAATAACTTAATTGTGTTATATCCTAGTGACACAGTACAATAATTATGTATTTTGGTGTCGAACATAAAATATCAAAAGTGTATCTTGATAATTTTTTTAAAGTCAAAATATGAAATGCTTCTACACATTTGTACAAGATAACTTGCTTTGTTACAGTTCACTTTAATTATTATTTTTTCCATTTTCTATTATTTGTATAAATTTCAAAAAAAAATTGTACTTTGTCAGAGATTCACTTATCACAGTTAAAAATTTCAAATGATGTAACCTTAAATTTAAAAGCCTATAACTTATTGAAATTTGATATTTACAAGTCATTATTTTTAAATCTTCAGTTTTTCACCTTGGAAATGATCCCTTGTTTACTTAATATTAAGTTTAAAATTTTGGTCATCCCAACTTGAAACCTGTACCACTACAGTGCAGAACAAAAAAAAATTCGTTTTCCTTCTTTCTAATGAACAAATATAAATATTTTTTTATATTCTAAGTTTATACATCAACTAACCATGCACTCCTTGGTTTTTGCCAGCTTTTTAGGGTAAAAGAAGTTTTAGAAATATCATTTCTGGAATGTAAGCAAAACATTTACGAACTTTTGACATTGTGATTAATACACAGTTCAAATTTTAAATTAGAAATTAAATATTTGTAAAAGAATCTTTTTTTCTTTAAATAAAATATGTTATAAATGGTTCAAATGAAATCCAGAAAATTAGCATCAATGCAACAATTGTAACGATTTTTCTGCTAGCGATTCAAGAAAATGAGTGATTGGTTGGCTTCGCTGAGAAAAAATAATTCATTGGATGGGAGTAGAAAAGCTTTCAGAAAAAGAGTGTAAGATAAAATCTATTATTAAATTACAACCAATTATTTTTTGGAGAATTTTATAAAGTTGAAAATACTGAAACAATTCGTTAAAAGAAAAAAAAAATACCCCAAAAGCATTGGAACAAACTTGAACAGTAGATAAATTTAGCCCACAGACTAGAAGATAAAAAAAAACAGAAAAACCTATTTTTGTGAACAGAAGCAAATATACTAACCCCTTCTTTCACCCCCCCCCCACAATTCTTGACTTTCCTGAACTGATTAGTCCCATAATCTCCAAAGAGGTCAAAGATTTCTCCATTCATTTAGCAAAATCGGAGAGTTTCATCTGGCATTCTAATTTAGCAGGGTAATAATGGAGAGAATATTAATGAAGTATTGCTAAGTTGATGATATTTTAGCTGTTTGACGATAAATTTCCATCTAAACAAAGTGGATATAACGGATGGTAAAATAATTTAAATTAAGAAATAAATTCCAGTTTTCCCTGATTTTTATCTAAATTTCCCTGATTTTTATAGGTTTCTTCCAGTATAAAAAAAAAATTCCCTGATAATTCCAGGTTTTCCAGGTGGGTGGCCACCCTGAATAAAACACCTCAGGTCAATATGGAATTATGCCTTGCACCCATTGCAACATCAGCAAATATACCATAATTTCAACCTCATTTACACCTGATAAAGAATGTTTAATTTCCGCCTCAAAAATCCCTAATTTTTATAAACAGGGATGAGAGTAGTCAGAAAGTAAAAAAGAGGAAATCCAAAAAACAAAAAAAAAGAAAGAAAAATATATATATATATATATATATATATATATATATATATATATATATATATATATATATATATATATATATATATATATATATATATATATATATAAACAAAAATTTGACAAAAAAGTGCGATTTTTAAACTTGTAAACCATGTGAATATAAATCCCGATATGAGACTTTTAAATCACGTAAATATGAAACTCTACATCGAATTTAAAAAATGCGAAAATACAAATCATGATTTTTTAATTTTTTGATCACGATGCATAATTTTTAAATCGCGCGATATTACAACCACAAAAACGAATCATGATATTGGATTTTAAGCTCACGTGAATACGAATTGCTACATAGGGCTTTAAAAGCTCGTAAATACAAATTGTGATATTGATTTTTTAAATCTCGTAAGTAAGAATCGCACTGTACAATATTTAAATCGCCTGAATAAGAATCGCAACGTTCAACTTTTAAATCAGGTAAATACGAAAATCGAGATTTGATAATAAAATCGAGATTTTAAAAATGCATAAATACAAAACACGATATTGGATTTTTAAATGTCGTAAATAAGAATCATAATATACGATATTTAAATAGCGTAAATAAGAATCGCAATGTGCGACTTTTAAAGCAGGTAAATACGAAAATCGATGATTGATATTAAAATCGCGTGAATAAAAATCGAGATCTGAATTAAGAAAATACGAGCTATCCAGCCGACGGATAAAAAATACGGAAAATCTTATTTTTTGTGCGTGAAATCGGAGAAAATAGCTAAAATAAGTAAAAATGCGGAAGGGTTAGCAGCTAGGGCGTAGATTGAATTTTCTGTTTATCTTTGAAAATCGTAAATAAATATAATTATTTTACTTCAATGACTGAATTTAAAAAAAACGGGATATTTATTTAAAAAAACGAAACTTTTAGAGAATCGGAGTTTTTGATAAAGAGGCTGAAATTCGAGAGACAAAAAAAATCTCATCCCTGTATAAAGGTCAACCAGTTTTATCCCAAGGAAATGATTTTTAGAGAAACTTCAGAGGGAGGAAAAGAGACTTCAACAATTTCCCTCCGCGGAAAATTAAATTCCTCACAAAACATTTTAACTTGGGCAAAAAAAAATTTCAGCGGAAATTAGCGGGAAAAATGGAAAAATCTGAAAAAAAGCGGAAATCCGCGAATCCGCGGAAGAATCTCATCCCTGTATAAAGGTGTCACTAGGATAGGAACATGTAAAATGTAACTGAAACGAAACATCACTGAAAAAGACAGAGATTTTCAAATAATGGAATATAATTTTCTAAGCAAAATGAGATTCTTTTTTCTAAATGGAAATTAGAACTAATCAAATGATTTTTTTTTCAGATTTTGGATTGCACATTAAAATGACATACTTCAAAAAGATGTAAACCCTAAAACTCAAAATATAAAAAGAATCAAAAAATTTTGACAAATTTTAGCAAGTTTTTAAAAAATTTGTGGTGCATTATCCACATCCAACCATAATCATCCACCCATAATTCATCACTTTTTAACAGCAAGTGAATGAAAAAGAAAAATACAATTAGGAAAAATTAAATAACTAAGGTAATACATTTTTAGCTCATTATACATTACTTAAATCACTACAGCTATGATTTTAAAATATTTTTTGTTGGTAATAAACTTAAGAAACAAACCATGGTAAAGTCCTCCAATTCTTTTCTTCTCTTCCGATTTCGATTATCTTGCTCAGCCTGACAGATTGGACAGATATATAGGTGCGTACAAGGTGGTCCACCTCCAAATCTGTGAGCAAAAAAAAAAATATAATAATAATAATAATAATAAAATTAAAATAATTACAGCAATAATTACCACTATTACATATTCAATTATTAAATAACAAACAGATTTGTTTAATAAAGTATTATTATTTGTAGATGATACAATCATGCTTATCTTTCTGTTTAACGCATACTTTTAAATTTTTTAGAATAGTTGTTACCAGAGCAGCAGGAATGAATATGGGTTAAAAAAGTACATAAGGCGATATAACTGAGCAGTGAACGCAACATATTTTGAAATGTAAATAGAGCATGCACATTGCAATAATAATTTTTGTTCTCAAAATGAACCACCTGACTGGAAGGTGAACCAAGAGAAAAAATTTTGCTTTAATTCTTCTCGTTATTTTAATAAAGAAAATTGATGCAATCAAAATTCTTAAAATATGTTAGCTTACTGTGCTACATTTGTTTGTACAGAAAAATTTGTAAAAAGAGGACCTTATACATTTCATAGGTAAGTTAGTTTATTACTTTTTGAAATTATAATTGTTTTATTTATTATATAAATGAACTTTTAGAATGCTGTGCTTTTCCTTAAAACATCATATTAATTCAGATTACTCCATTTTATACCTTCTAAAATCTAAATTCATGCCATTAAAACTATCTTAAAAGTAAATATAAATGAATAAGAATACAACTTAACCGTAACTCATATACAATTATTTACTATTAATTTTTAATTTTCTGAATTCTTTATTTCTTAATTCAATTTCTTAAATTCAATATCGTGTTTTTAATTTGAATTTTAGTGCTAAAATGTAGCAGGTAAAGGCTTTAGTGACAATGTTTTTTCTTTCCTTTTTCACTTATTTATGCTGCAATTTTTACTTTCTATAATATTTTAAAAATTATCGTCAATATTTTTTTATTATTTTATTTTAGAAGCTTGCTTTGCTTTAGTTTAGTTAATAAAATACAATTTCTCAAAGAGAAGAGGGGTTTTGAAAGATTATTACAGAACTATTCAATAATGTTTTATAGTAATTTTCAGTACATTAAGGTTTTATAAAAAATATAAAAAAATCGAGACATCACAGACCAATAATATATTTGAATTGTAAAAAGTATTTTTATTTGAATCTGTTTTGTAACAATTGGCTGGTGGCTGGGTCGCGTGCATGCGATTTTCCTTTTTAAATCCCTTCACAAATAATTATTCCCTAGCAGGCAGTAAATGGATGAAGAGGAGTGACGTAATGGTATGAGAGCCTATCAGCGATTGCCAGAGGGCGCTGTTTTTCTCCCTCCTTTTTTCGAATCTTCGACGCAGAGCGCGCTAGTCAGTCTCTTAAAAAATTTTATACTTATAGGTTGTTTCAGAGTTTAGGTCGAAGCTTCGGCCTACCCGGCACCCGCATCCATGGATCGGAGATAAGTAACTTTTTAATCAACCGAAAATTCTAATTTTCTTATTTGCTATGTAAGGTGATTTAAATTCAACAAAGGTCGAAATTATGTTAATCTTAAAATTTTTAACTTGAAATAGGTACTTAAAAAATTTAATTACTCTGCTATTTCTAACCACGTACGTGATAAATTTTTTTAAAACTCAGCATTAATTTTTATAAATTTGTTAAATGTGTGATATGTTCATTAATATAATTTAAATTGCTAGAACACTCGAAAATCATTTTTGAAGGTGTACCGAGTTTTTTTAATATATAATGTGTTCTAATTGTTGTTTAACGAAGACACTATATTTCTATAAGTGCAAATGCATTGTAATCAAGAATTAAGTTTTAATACATATTTGTTTTAAATGTTAAATTAGTCTTTAATTTTGACTATGTCTCATGCTGTTTCTTTGGATATAGATAACTTTGGTGCACGTGCAGACCGGTACCATAATTCTCAAAGATAGTTTAGAATCCTTCTAAATAAATTAATAATTATTTCGTTTAATCATGTCAATTAACATTGCTTATAATTAATTCTAGTCCAAATTGCAGTTTAACTAATTAGAATAACATTGATAATTGATCTTGAGGCATGTGGATGGCCAGCACGAGTACGTTAGATAATAGTAATAACTGATGTTAAATGTTAGTTATTAAGGTATGAAGCTACTAATTATTTTAACATTAGAATCACAATGTAATTATTTTGATAATTCTAGTTATATTATTAAATTTTTGATTTAAACTTACACAACGCAAAATTATCGTTATTAAGAAATAATTCTAAGTGCTATACGATCGAATGTAAATCAATTAATTTTTATTAAAGGATAAGGCTAATAGCTACAGATGGATGACAAAATAATACGAACACCTGTGAAAAAGTGTGACTTATTTTACACCTGCAGTACAGCCGCGCCACCTACAACAGAAGTCTGCTACCTAGTGAGCGTGAAGAGGAAGCTATCAGCCTCTCAACATTTGTCACCTGTGTTGCATGAGTTTATCTAACTAACTTTTATAAGGTGAAATGTCTGATCTGTCAGAATTCCAATGAGGGATGTTTGTTGGGGCGCGTTTAAGTGGATCATTGGTGACAGAAACAGCAAACTTTTTGGGGTTTGCAAGAAGTACTGTATCAGCCGTTATGACAGCATACATGAAAGAAGGTAAGACGAAGTCTTCAAAGCAAAACAGTGGCCGAAAGTCAAAGCTTGAGGATAGGGATAGACGTGTCTTGCAGCGCGTAGTAGCTCGAAAACACAAGCAATCGTTATCCGAGATAACATCAGACAAGAACAGTCATCTTCAGGACCCCGTTTCAACAAGAACTGTTCAAAGAGAACTTCATGAAGCAAACATTTATGGGAGAGTGGCAATTTGTAAACCCTTGGTGACAGCAACCAATGCTTTCAAGCGCCGTCAGTGGTGTAGAGGTCACAAAGGCTGGTCCCCACAGCAGTGGCAGCAGGTAATATGGCCCGATGAATCATCCTTCACCTTATTTCAGACCACCGGACGCGTTTATGTCTGGAGATCACCCAAAGAAGCGTTTGATCCTGAATGCCTCTTACCAACTGCGAAATATGGAGGTGGCTCCATTATGGTTTGGGGTGCAATATCTTGGCATGGTCTTCAGCCACTAGTACGTCTGCATGGGAGAATCAAATCTAATGACTATTTAAGCGTTCTAGCGGATCATGTTCATCCTTTTGTACAGACTGTATTCCCTGGAGAGCGACCGATTTTTCAAGACGACAACGCCCCTATCCACACCGCTAGGTGCGTTCAAACATGGTTCGAAGAGCATGACAATAAAGTTGAGCACCTCGCCTGGCCCCCTCAGTTTCCGGACTTAAATATTATTGAACATTTGTGGCAATATATAGAGTCTAAACTTCGTTCCCGATTCCCAACTCCTTCAAATCTTTTGGAATTAGAGGCCGCTTTGCAAGGGGAATGGCTTAATATTCCTTTACACGTTGTCCATGACCTTTCTGCATCGATCCCACGTCGTATTAAATCTGTAATTCAGTCAAAGGGTGGTCCAACTCCCTATTGATAAAGATTTTCTGATATTTCACAGGTGTTCGTATTATTTTGTCACCCATCTGTATATTCCAATATGTTTGTTAAAAAATGAACCATAAAATTAATACAAATAAATATTGAAATTATAACATTTTTAGATGATAACGCTGACTGGTTATGTTTTTTAAAATTTATAACAGTGATTGAAATTCTAAATTATAACACTTAAGCCTAAGATTGATCAACAATTTTATTTAATTATACCAACAATGTTAAATTATAACACTGGTGCCGTGACCAGTCGCGATAAGCTTAAATTAAAATAAATACTACTACTAAAATAAGTGGTTATATAATGTGTAATACTGAAAAAAAGTTTTTTTATATGTACACAATATGAACTATGCTGTGCAGTGTAAAATCTTAACATGTTATTTTTTTCTGTTTATGGTAATTACTATGATTTTTCGTGGTATATCAATGAAATGTTTTATTAGGAAATTTGTGTTAGATTATAGTCATAGTTATAGGTTATAGTAATAGGTGAGTTAGGTTATTGTAATACTGAATAGGTTGATTTTCGAATGATTAGTTAAATAATTTATCATTATGGCAGAGTCAGGTGAAGTCACGGAAATTTTAGCTGCGAGCAATACGCCCATTGTTATTCCGAGTGTCAGAGTCACTTCAAATTTTATTGCAGATTATTTAAATTTTATTCCGAAATTCGACGGTAATTCTTCATTAAATGAATTTATTAAGAGACTTAATGAAATAGCAGAACATTGTGATTGGTCAGAAAAAGACAAGATATTCGCGTTAAAATTGAGAATTACAGGAGAGGCGCAAGACTACCTTAACAGTCAAAGAGACAGGGATGTATCTTTTAACAATATTGTCAAAAAACTAAAAACTAGATTCGAAAGAAAGAATTCGGTAACTGCTAGTATTGGTAAACTAACTAATGCTTACCAGTTACCTGTAGAGAGTGTTAGACAATTTCTTTCACGAATTGAAAGCCTTTCATACAATTGCATTCCGGAAGAAAATAGTGAGGCATTCGAATCATACAGACTGCAGTTATTGCTCAACGCAGCCAGACAGGGCATTAAAGGTGAGATTTTAAAGGGAATAGGAGCTGCGGGGTTCACCGACTATAGAGAATTTAAAACCCATGCCATAAACTTTGAGGAAACATTATCAATCGCGAGGCCCACTACCGAGGAGGTAAACAATTTTGAATTAAGAAATATGCGCGAAAATAGCTCAGAAATAAAAGAATTAAAAGAACAAATAGCGATTTTAGCAGAAAACATTAAGCAAATGCAAATCAGGAGTAGGGAAAGTAGAGGTAAATATGACCATCAAAATTCTAGGCCAGGCAATCAAATAAAAATATTTAAACGATGCAACAAGAGAGGACACATTGCACCTGCGTGCAAAACTTTAATTTGCAATTATTGTGGAAGGCATGGCCACTTAGAGGAACGTTGTTACCAAAAACGGAGATCAAATAATTTAAACGAGAAAGGGGGGAATAGATGAGGCGCGTCTTTCCGTTGCTACCCCACTGATAGTGCCATCTTTAAACATCATGAGAAAAGAAAGTATAGTACCCTTGCCCAAAATTCAATTAAAAAGAAATAAATAAAATTACGTTGCTATGTTGGACTCGGAATCATCTCTTAATGCTATATCAAAGGAAATTTTGGAAGAAATGCAGTGTAAATTTAAAATTGAAAAATTTAACTTGTTTGTTCCAAATTTTGCGGGTGACACAGCCAGAATCAATTCTTTTGTTAACATACATTTTAAAATAAATGATAATCTTTTTAAGGAAGATTTTTTTATAACCCCTAATCGAATAAATTCAGATTATGACATGGTCTTAGGTAATCCATTTTTGGCAGGAAATAAACTTAATCTGAATTTCGAAAAGAATTGTATTGTGAATAAAAACTTAAAATTAAATTGGACAAACAGCAAAATAGATAAAGTCGAATGTAATCTATGCGAAAATGCAAAAGGAATTAAATTATACACTCAGAACAAGAATATTTTGGAGCCTAAATCTGAACAGATAATTTTTGTAAAATCACGGGTAAAGAATTTTAAGCATACTGAGCAGGTACTAATTTCTAATGTTCAAAAATTCAGTGATCTAGGTGTTTGGGTTGCAAGCAAAGTCAGTAATTTTTCTGAGTCTAATCTTTATCCGATAACAGTAATTAATGCTCAGGACGAATGTATACACTTAAATAAAAACTGTAATATTGCAATACTCGAATATTTAAACAAAACACGTGTAGAGCAATGTAATTCCTTGGAGACTGCACAACTTGGAGATGATTTTGAGGCATGGGGAGGTGATATCAAAATCGATCATTTAGAAGAAGGAAAACAGGAAATCTTAAAATTTTTTTTAGAGAATTACCCAGACATTTTTGCAAAAAGATCTTTCAGGATGCGACACCCTTTTACATTGCGTAGATTTAACTGACAATATACCGGTAAGGCAATGTCATTACAAGGTTCCTCACCATCTAAAAATGAGCTACTCGAGAATAAAATTATTAAGGAGAGTATGTCTCCATATTCAGCTCCGGTTGTACTAGTAAAGAAAAAGGATGGCTCTTATAGGCTATGTACTGATTTTCATAAACTAAATTTAAAAACACTCCCTGCCTCACATCCGATTCCTAATATGACCGATCTTGTTGACAACCTTTCTGGAGCCAAATTGTTCACCATTTTGGATCTTTGCACAGGGTTTCATCAAATGAAAATTAATCCTAATGATACATTTAAAACAGCATTGGCAACAGAAAATGGATTGCATGAGTGGTTACGCGTCCCATTCGGATTGCAAAATTCACCTAATTCCTTTCAAAGATTAATGGGAATCATCTTGTCTGGTCTCAGGCCTTTGCAAATTGGAATATACCTTGATGATATAATTACAGCTTCAGAAAATGATGTAGACGAACACTTAAAAAAAACTAAAAATCGTTTTTGATAGATTGCGCAAGTACGGGCTTAAATTAAAACCAAAGAAATGTAAATTTTTAAAGACAAATGTAACATATTTAGGATTTACTGTTGAAAATGGTAAAGTTTTCCCGGATAAAAACAATATTGATGTAATAAATAATGCTAGAATTCCCCAAAATTTAAAACAGGTACAATCCTTTTTAGGCATGGTAGGTTTGTACGAGGTCTGTCTAAAAAGTATCCGACCTTAATTTTTCCCTCCCAAAGTAGTGATTCTAAGGCGGCACCACAGTGCACGGTGGAAGGAGGAACCTTAATGCGCGTGTTTGAATTTTTTCACCGCTTTTGCTTGTGCAAGTCGCTGGCTGGTGGTCGCCAAGTAAGGTGCTGTTCAAAGTGTTCGTCGGATTTAGTTTCCTCCCAAGATGACTGAACGAATTGAGCAAAGATACTGCATCAAATTCTGTCAAAAGCTTGGTGATTCTCAAAGCAAAACAATTCGTAAGATTCAACAGGTGTTTGGAGAAGAAGCGATGGGTGTAACACAAATTAAGGAGTGGTTCAACCGATGAACAACTGTCAAACTGGACGGCGAACAGCTGGCACTTGCATCACGACAACGCCCCTGAACATTTGCCCAATTGATCCACACTTTCTTAGCCAAACGTGGAATTACAACCATTCACAAACCTCCCTACTTCCCAAACCTGACCCCCTGCATTTCCAAAATTGAAGACGCCACTGAAAGGATCCCGTTTTGAGAGTAGAGAAGAGAGAAGGCGGAACGCGACGACGGAGCTGAACACCATTCCAAAAGAAGACTTTCAGAGGTGTTTCCCGTAGTGGAAGGATCGGTGGGCTAAGTGTGTGCAAGCACAAAGGGCCTACTTTGAAGGGGATTAGGGTCCCAACTCCGTCAGGTATTCGAAATATTTTTTCTGGCCAAAGGTCGGATACTTTTCAGACAGGCCTCGTATAGGAAATTTATTCCAAATTTTTCTAAAATCGCGTTACCTTTAACAAATCTAATCAAAGAAAACACTAAATTTGAATTTAATGATAAAGCGCTTGAATCTTTCAATACATTAAAAAAATGTCTGATCAACGAACCATGTTTATTATTGCCAAATTTAAAAAAAGATTTCATTTTAAGCACAGATGCTTTAAAGTATGCTTTAGGTGCTGTTTTGAGTCAGTATGGCGAAGACAATTTACCCCACCCTGTTGCTTATGCGAGCAGAAAGTTAAAAGGGGCTGAAATTAATTATTCAACCGTAGAAAAAGAAATGTTGGGAGTTGTATTTGGGGTAACACATTTCAGGCAATATCTGTATGCTAAACATATTACGTGATGACCTTACAGCATGATTACAAGATAATACACAAACTTGGAAAACAAAACATTACAGCGGATTACTTATTGAGAGAAATAAATCATATAAATAGTTTAGAATTAATTTCATTTGAGTCAGAACTGCTCGAAAAAATTAAATCAAGTCAAAAATCAGATCCGTTTTGCTTAAAAGTTTTAGACGAGTTAGAAAATGAGGGTAACATCAGTTCAAAATCAAAATTCTTTGTTAAAAATGATCTACTTTATTGCAATTTAAAAAATTATAAAGATAAGAAAAACGATAAACTTGTAATTCCTTTAAATTTAGTATCCGAAATAATGAAGTTATGCCATGATTCACCCACAGTTACCCATCAGGGATTTTCTAAAACCTTAAATAGAATTAAACAACACTACTTTTGGCGTAAAATGTATAAACATATTTTTAACTATATAAAATCATGCAAATCTTGTAATGAAAGAAGGACACATAAACCGAGTAAGTTGGCTCCTTTACAAAGGGTACCAGTTACATCGCAACCTTTAGAGCTTATTGCTATTGATGCTCTTGGTCCCTTACCGACAACCTTCATGGGAATCAAATATATTTTGGTTTTCTCAGATTATTTCAGCAGGTGGCCAGAGGCTTATGCTACTCCGGATATTAAGTCGGATACGGTAGCCAGAACCCTTGAAACCTTTACTGCTAGTCACGGAGTCCCAAATCATTTCATTACTGACAGAGGCTCAAATTTCTTGTCTAAATCAATATCAGAAGCTTACGAGAAGTTGGAATTAGAAAACACTCAACTAGTGCTTACCACACACAGAATGATGGGGTTGTAGAGCGTCTTAACGCTACAATTTTAAATTCATTAAGTCATCTGGTAAATGAGTCCCAAAATGATTGGGATAGACATCTTAATTTTGCTCTATTAGCTCACCGTACGGCAATACACACATCAACCGGTTTTACACCAGCTTCGATTTTGTATGGGAGAGAACTACAGCTCCCACATAATTTGTTAACAGGGGAAAATAGACTATCATATGCAGAAATTAAAGATTATGTTTTCGATTTAAAAGACAGATTAAGGAGATCGTTTGATGTTTTTAAGAAAAATCTCACTGAAGCTGCTGAAAAACAGGAGATCCGAAGAGAGAAGGTTTCTAAAGACAAAAATATTAAATTGAATGACTTAGTTTATTTATACACCCCCACCTTTAAACAGGGAACTTCAAAGAAGTTAAGTAAACTAAACACGAGTCCCTTTAAAGTAACTAAAATTATATCACCTGTTAAAGTTGAGATTGAGCCTGTGAGTGGTGGTAGCATGAAACGAGTGCATATTGATAGATTAACCAAGGTACCTTTGCGACTCGAACATTTTTCAGACACTCGTGTAGATAGGGGTTATGTAAACAATGAGGAAATTAATTCTCCAGCTGTTGAAGTGAAGAAAAAAACTCATGACTATAACCTACGCACTCGAAGGAAAAGGTAAAGTGATTTGTAATTGAATTAATTAATTTAAAATTCAGTGATGAATTAATAATGAAATTATGATTAAATAATTAAGCTAATTTTGAATTAATAATGAGTTAATTGAGATTGAGGAAATTGATTTTGAGTTGATATTATAATTAATTAAATATTACATATGAGGTTGAGAAAAGGTATCAATAATGATATGTACGAAAATTGAGGATTTAATGAGATAATTAAATTAGTTAAAAAAAAAAAAGAGATGTAGGATGAAATACGTTTAGAGTCGATAGACATAATATTAATGCAAAACAATGAAAAGTTTTGGTAGTGTAAAGGGAGGCAGATAAAAAATGAAAAAACTGTTTTAATTTTATGTGTATGAACTCATGAGGGAGGATGCGATCAGAGATAATAAAAAAATTTAGCTTCTGTGGATAAGAATACTTTAACAAGTAAGAGGATGTTTAAGTGCACCCACTGATTCAAGCAGCTGCTTGGTGATTGGTAGAGAGAAGATTGGAGGGTTATTTCGAGCTGAGTTCCCATGGAAGAAGAGAGGAGTTTGATCTTTCTGAAATCAAAGACAAAACCTGAGCTGAGTTCCGATGGAAGAAGAGAGAAGTTGATCCTTGACAAATCTGAGCTGAGTTCCAATGGAAGAGAAGAAGTTGATCCTTGACAAATCTGAGCTGAGTTCTAATGGAAGAGGAGAGAAGTTGATCTTTCAGAGACCAAAAGACACCGATCGATGGCCACGGTTGTTGTCTGAGCAAATGCAGCCACCTGAAACGTAAGGTCGACCGCTGGACGGATGACCCAAAATTTCAGTAACATCCGCTGCAAATAAATCAGAGATCTTCAGCATCTTCGAAACTTGTCAATCACATGGTGTGGCAAAATCCTAGGATGTGTCATGGTCGAGAACCTCACAGACTCATATGCCACAAACATCTAGTAGTTCTGATGTATAGTAAGCAGAGTTGCAGAAAGGTGGAGGAATCCGGAGCCCACTTGCCCTAACTTACAGCATTTCCCAGACTTGGAGCCCACGCGAGTCAACTTGACACCCGACCACCTAACTCCTACCATACCTACCTTTGTCACCAAGATTTTCGATGAACTAAAAAACAGTTAGATGATAGTCAGTCCTCACATTACAAATGAACTGTTAAAGATAGCAGTACAGATAAAATAAACAAATCGACTGTTATTATTCTTCAAAGGGAACTGTTAATAATTGCAATTGAATCATCTCTGATACGGGTCTTCACTCATGGGTCATAAGTTAGTATGTTGTGAGGTTGTGATGTTTCGATTAATATGTGTGTTCAGTAGATAGTTATGGGGAGGTTTGTCAATAAGTCTTAATTTAAAAAACAAAAATCTTTTTATTCCCCCTTGACGGGATGGAATGTTATATAGTAATTTTCAGTACGATGAGGTTTTATGAAAAAAAAAAAAAAAAATCAAGACATCACAGACCAATAATATATTTGAATTATGAAAAGTAATTTTATTTTTATTTTAATCTGTTTTGCAACAATTGGCTGGTGGCTGGGTCGCGTGCAAGCGATTTTCCTTTTTAAATCCCTTCACAAATGATTATTCCCTAGCAGGCGGTAAATGAATGAAGAGGAGTGACGTAATGGTATGAGAGCCTATCAGCGATTGCCAAAGGGTGCTGTTTTTCTCCCTCCTTTTTTCGAAATCTTCGACGCAGAGCGCGTTAGTCAGTCTCTTAAAAAAGTTTATATTTATAGGTTTCAGAGTTTAGGTCGAAGCTTCGGCTACCCACCACCCGCATCCATGGATCGGAGATAAGTAACTTTTTAATCAACCGAAAATTCTAATTTTCTTATTTGCTTTGTAAGGCGATTTAAATTCAATAAAGGTCGAAATTATGTTAATCTTAAAATTTTTATCTTGAAATAGGTACTTAAAAGATTTAATTACTCCGCTAATTCTAACCACGTGCATGATAAATTTTTTTTAAACCCAGCCTAATTTTTATAAATTTGTTAAAGGTGTGATATGTTCATTAACATAATTTAAGTTGTTAGAACATTTGAAAATCATTTTTGAAGGTGCACCGAGTTTTTTAATATATAATGTGTTCTAATTGTTGTTTAACGAAGACACTATATTTGTATAAGTGCAAATGCATTGTAATCAAGAATTAAGTTTTAATACATATTTGTTTTAAACGTTAAATTAGTCTTTAATTTTGACTATGTCTCATGCTGTTTCTTTGGATATAGATAACTTTAGTGCACGTGCAGACCGGTGCCATAATTCTCAAAGATCGTTTAAAATCCTTCTAAATGAATAATTATCTCGCTTAATCATGTCAATTAACATTGCTTATAATTAGTTCTAGTCCAAATAGCTGTTTAACTAATCAGATTAACATTGATAATTGATTTTGAGGCATTTGGATGGCCTGCATGAGTACGTTAGATAATAGTAATAACTGATGTTAAATGTTAGTTATTAAGGTATGAAGCTACTAATTATTTTAACATTAGAATCACAATGTAATTATTTTGATAATTCTAGTTATATTATTAAATTTTTGATTTAAACTTACACAACGCAAAATTATCGTTATTAAGAAATTATTCTAAGTGCTACATGATCGAATGCAAATCAATTAATTTTATTAAAGGATAAGGTTAATAGCTATATTCCAACATGTTTGTTAAAAAATGAACCATAAAATTAATACAAATAAATATTTAAATTATAACATTTTTAGATGATAACGCTGACTTTTTAAATTTATAACAGTGATTGAAATTCTAAACTATAACACTTAAGCCTAAGATTGATCAACAATTTTATTTAATTATACCAACAATGTTATTAAATTATAACAATAAGGACAGAGATGTTTTTAACAATTATAAATTATTTGATAAACTCATTAATTATTTTGAAATTAAAATCTTCTGCTCCTTTTTAATTGCCATAAAACATGAAAATTATGGAGAATAATAGCAGTGGTATTAAAGCTGGTTAACCTTATTGCTGGTGTAAAGTTTAAAATCAGAAATTTTAAAAGACTGAAACAGATTTAAAAAAAAAAAAAAAAAAAGATTTTTAAGGTAATGGCCACTTTCTTTTTATTCCCAATTTTTACATAATTTTTCAACTTCTTGATATGTCTAAAATCATTTCTAGTAAAAGTATTTAAATATTCCACAATATCCATGATTTTACAAGACGCAGATTAAGACAAGATGCTAGAGTAAAATCCATATAAGACAGAAATTTAAACACAATTTTTATGTACTTCAATATTGATAAATCAATAGCAAAAATTATCAAACATGGCTGTTAAAAAAAAAACTAAGATGTTTCCTCCACTGAACCAAATCATAATAAGTTTTATCAAATGATACAATGTCACGGCCATTATAAATTAAAATTTTCTTAATTTCAAAAAAATTTAAATTCTAAATTGGAACTCTAAAGTAATTTTTAATATTGCAATGTCTTGGCGAAAAATGGTCTACAATTATGTTGATCCACGAATTTTAATCTAATGACATTTTTAACTTTAATCCATTCATTTTCTAAGTACAAAACATGACTCTACCAAAAAAGAAAACTCATCACACTGTCAATGAACAGTAAACATTGAATATCTTTACTACTTTAGACAGATTTATGATCAAATTACTAACAGTATTTACACAATATATTAACCATCTATGAGATTTGTGTTATCACAATTTAGTAACTGCACACCTTAATATTATGTTTTATATTTATTATAATTATCATTTCAGAATTTAAAATACACTTTGGTTTTCGTCACTTTTTTAACTATGGAGTATTCTTTATCTCAGAAAATGCGATAATACAGAAAACTGAAATTTTTATTTTACTCATTCTGCTGAAATTCATTTTTAAAATATATATAACATCGTTGCCGAGTGGAAGAATAAAAACAGGACTTAGACAAGGAAAGAGGGCACAAAATTTATTTATTAATTATTAGACAGAGAACGGTTATCAAAGTGGACACGGAATCGTTGTGCTCCTCAATAAAAGTTAGGGAAAATCTTGTAAAGTAAATCCGTAAAATGTTTCATTTTAGGGAATAAGGGAAAAATAAGTAATTGTTATTGGTCTGTTAAAAGGGTCCAGGGAAAAAGTCTTGTCCAGGAATTAGTTAGAGGGATAATCGCCAGAATGATAATTAATGCATACTTGAACCAAAAATAGATTAATGGACAGGATGTGAATTTAAAAGTGTGAGAAAGCATTTCGCTTTGAATAATAAATTAAGAAAAGGAATAGCATAAAAAGATTAATTGAAGCTTTTTATGTTAATATATATATATATATATATAGGCAGGGAATTAATTTTAGAATTTTGATTAATCATAAGATTGATTTTTTAAAATTCTGCCCACAATAAAAGAAAACTTTTTTTTCGTAAAAAAAAATTACAGATAAAAAATAATTTTTCTAACTTGAACTTTCAGAGGAAGAGAGATAGTTTAATTTAAACATCATTGAATAGTTATTTATGTATTACTTATTATTTTATTTATATATTACTTATTATTATAGTTACTTTTTTAATCAGAAGTCTGATTCTGAATAACTGTTTCATAGCTCTTTCCAGATAATTGTTTTATCTCTACATATGAATAATCTCTACATATCAAATTTGATTTTAAAGTTTTAACACATATATTTTTCCCAGACAAACCCTGCTCCATGATTTACTTATGATACCCGTGTTTTTAATTTTAAAAAAATTCAGATTTTTCAGTAGAAAGTTGAATAAAGCCTTACGTAATTGATAATCACAAACAAGCGCATTGATTTGGCATCCCATTTGTTGCATTGAAATCTAATGAAAAATAACTTCTCAATGATATATATTGTGGCAAACACCTTAAATAGAAATAATTGTCAACCCGGCCCATTATTAAATATAATGTAACCCTAAATAGTAGAACAACAGAATATGTTTTAAGAGTGGAGGTGAAAGTTGAATTGGAAGATAAATATTTGCTTTTCTTATAGAATGTGTTGTTTGCAAAAAGAGCAAAATGCCCAGTACTCATTAAAATCTTGAATAATTATAAGGACACTTTAATTTCAATAATATTATCCCATTTATTAGCCCACCTCACCAAGTCAACTTGAATAGGCTGCAATCAAAAATGCTTAATCCTGAAAAAAAGCACTTAGTTAAATTTTTTTAATTTAACAATGATACAAAAATAAAAAAATATCGAAGGAAAAAAGATATTTTTACAATTAGATTCATTGAAATAAAATCTATAAAATTAAAGAGGCAGAAAAACAGACATTTGAATTTACAAAATTATTGATTTCATAATCTTAGAAAAAAAAGCATAAAAGTAAAACTTTAGAAATACATTAAAAACTTAACCAATTACTGTATTTATATTTTTCAGAAAAGCCTTAAAATATTGGAAAATTGAAGTTTGACTAGCACAAGTTGATATTAAAAAATAAACTTTGTTTGAAAGTTTATAAAGTTTTGAAAGTTCAATATTACTTAGAATGGCAAAGATAAATTTGAATACATTGATTCGGTCCTTGATGCTCAAATCACAGTTTAGGCATGTTGTTTGCTAACCAATTTAAATCTCCATGAATTTTTGAACATACTCTTACAAAATTATAACAGAACTTGAACAAAAACTGGATTAAAATTGTTCATCAATAGTCAGGTCCCACTTTGTATGATAAAATAAACAGAATGAATATCCTTACGTTATATGGTTTATCTGATTGAATAAGTAAAGCATTCAAGCTACTCTTTTGATTACTTGACAATCTGAAAACTTGATTTTTGATTTAAAAATTAATAGAAGGAAAAGGTAAACATCTTTCAAGTGCTCAAAATACACACCCATTCACAAGACTAGTCAGAAGTAAAGAAGAAAAACACAAGAGCAAGTTTAAAACAGAAAATGTAAAGCTGACAACGAAAAAAAATGGAAAAGGAATAAAGGTTCAAAAATAGAACTAGAAAAACAAATCAGAACATATCACATTCTTTTCTAGTTTTATTTTTATCTATATTTACTGTCCATTTCTTTTTATTGGCCATTTTACATTTTTTGCTTTGAATCTCATTTGTTTTTCTTGTTCACGTATAGAGATCTTGAGAATGGGCTTATATTTCTGAGTGCTCAAAACAAGTACTAAAAGAAAACACAAATATTTTTAATTCAAAATAGAAGAAACTTCATTGGAAAAAAACGCGCTAAAAAGCAGCAGAAATTTCAGAAAAAAGTAACAATAAAGAAAACGAAGGAAATAAAAATATGACCACCGAAGCCAACGTCTTCAGGGGGTACCGGCCTCGGTAGCCATAAAAACAAAACCATTTCTAATTGAGGGAGAAGCAAATGCTTAAATTAACTCCCTCAGTACCCCGATGGTTTTGTATAGAAGTCCAGGAAAAAAACATGCAATATAAATAACAAATTAAGAAAAGAAACTAAAACAAAATCATCAGAAAAATAAAACTCACATATATTCACAGGTCAAACATCGATTTCACAAGCAAGCAGAATGGAAAGAAAAAGCTAAAAACTAAAGAAAACAATGCCCTCTATTACAATGCGCAGAAGAAGAATAAAATGTAAGAAGTCAAGAAAAAGAAATACGTAACAAGTTAATAGATTAATAGAATACTTAATTGGGGCTGCTCAGTTAAGACTTGAATTGCGCCCTGTTAAAAGAAAAAAATATAAAAACCTAGAATTCTTCAATTATTTTTTTAATTAAGAAATTAACATTACAAAAATTAAAAGGAAAATCATTATTACTCAAATTATTTAAAAAATTATTCACAGCTTCCCAAAAACTTTCAACATTATTGCAAATATTTACGAGGTGATTTTTACGAGGACATTGATTCAAACCAATTGCGAAAAAACTAACTTTTTAAATATTTTATTAAAATGCGCAAATTAGTATTAAAGTTGCAGAAAAAAATAACTTTAAATTTAAAAGCATTTTTTTTTATCAAAGACACCAATTTTAATAAAACTTAACAATATCAATCTTATAAATTTAAAGTTATTTTTTTCTGCAACTTTAATACTAATTTGTGTAATAAAATATTTAAAAATTTAGTTTTTTAGCAATTGGTTAGAATCAAAAATGTTTGCAATAATGTTGAAAGTTTTCGGGAAGCTGTGAATAATTTTTTAAATAATTTGAGTAATAATGATATTCCTTTTAATTTTTGTAATGTTAATTTCTTAATTAAAAAAATGATTGAAGGATTCTAGGTTTTTATAATTTTTTCTTTTAACAGGGCACAATTCAAGTCTTAACTGAGCAGCCCCAATTAAGCATTCTATTAATTGGTACGTATTTCCTTTTCTTGACTTTTTACATTTTATTCTTCATCTGCGCTTTGTAATAGAGGGCGTTGTTTTCTTTAGTTTTTAGCTTTTTCTTTTCATTCTGCTTGCTTGTGAAATCGAAGTTTGACCTATGAATATGTGAGTTTTATTTTTCTGATGATTTTGTTTTAGTTTCTTTTCTTAATTTGTTATTTGTAATGCATGTTTTTTTTCTTCCTGGACTTCTATAAAAAACCATCGGGGTACTGAGGGAGTTAATTTAAGCATTTGCTTCTCCCACAATTAGAAATGGTTTTGTTTTTATGGCTACCGAGGCCGGTACCCCCTGAAGACGTCGGCTTCAGTGGTCATATTTTTATTTTTATTTCCTTCGTTTTCTTTATTGCTCAAAACAAGTTTACTTTTTCTGCTTTTTATAGCAAATGAATTTTTTATATTATCAAATATATCTTTTTACTTCAGCTTCTCGGGATTATTCATTTAATGCACTTTAATTTACATTTAAACTCTTTCTCATTTTATTGTGTCTGCTTCGTTCGTTCTTAACATGGAGGGTTATTATTCGAATGGTGATCATTAACACTGAAGAATGATAGGCACTTAATAACTTTCCTTAATTTGTATGTAGTTTTCATTTGGATTCTTTAATACTCCTATTTTCAGTTTCTTTTTTTATTTATTCCTTTTACTCTGATCAATTTCCCTAAGAAGTGCAATCCACACCTGAAGTTTGCTTTCTTTTCATTTGTCGGCAATAGAGTGGGATTTTTTTATCTATATGCTACATATTTTTCAAATTTAATGTTCTAGTTTTTATAAAGCAAGGTAATATAAGATGGTTTTAATGGGGGTAATGGTTTTAACATGATGATTCTGCTTTTGAAAATTTGAATTTAAAAAGCTGCTGATTTTATAATCCAGTTATTTTATAAAAAGGCTGTCACTGTATTAGATGTTTAAAACAAAACAGTATGATACTAACGTGTCATGTAAATACTCCCAAACTGCTTGAGGTAACACTGTACACAATTCATCTGCATATGAAGCTTTATGAGGAGGCACACCTAAATCAAGAAAGATTAAAATATAAGGCAGAAAAAGAAAATTACTTTAAACTTGATATAACAATAAAATGAATAATGACATTATGAAGCAGAAGGTATGTTTTTTATTTAAAAAAAGGGAATTAGTTTAATTACAACACTAAGTATAGAAAAATTTATCAACCAATAGTTTTTTTGAAGATTAATAATAAATCACATAGTATCCAGGCAATCGATGCTAATTTTGTAAGCAAATTTAAAACTAGAAAGAGAGTTAAATTATTAGACTACCATAAATTTAAAATAGGAGATACAGTTTAGACCACTTTAAACATAGACCCTTGCATATGAAGTATATTTGATGATGTAACTTAAGCTATAAAAATCAAATTAGATTTCCAAACAGTAAAATTATGCTTTTCTCCTTTTACAGGTATCCAAAAATAAAATCTGTTCCATTTACTCTTCCAAGAAGATGAGAACAAAATTTTAAATCATACTTTTGAATAAAAAACAGTATACTTCTAATAAAAAAAATTTTAAAAAAATTTTGTAGTTTGCATTTTTTGTAAGAAGCAAAAAAACCGATAAGAAATATGTTTTATTATATATGATATTATGTTTTTGGTCAGTATGTTTTTATAACACATAAGAAGAATAAGAAAGATCTGTTATGTTTAATTAAACTCAATGCTGCTTAAATTTGCACTTCAGTATGGCCAAGGCCTATAAGTATGTGAAACAGTAAAATTTCTCACATGTGACACTTAAGATGGAGTAGCATATATAAATGTTTTGTTTTTGAACATGTTTTCTCAATTGGGGAAAATATGCATATTTCTAAAAAAGTACAGCTATCATGCTCTTAATTATAAAAACATCACTTCATAAAAAGAAAATTTATGGTTTTGAAAAGAATATATAAATAGTGGTAATATACAATAGTGGTTACAGATAGTGGTAAAATTCTTTTAAAAATAACTAAACAGAAACTTACCCCCATGGATACAAAGGAAATCAGTATTTGATATTGGTCCAGGTTCAGAAAAATTGTTAAATTTATTAACCCATTGTTTGGAAATGTGAAACTTGAGCAACCCAGTCTGACATAAAAATGAAAATATAAGAACATTTTTAAAATACAAAATAAAAGTTTATAAAACATATATAATTTTATATATAAAATAGATTCAGAAAATTTAAAGATACTAAAAATTTATAGAGACCAAAAATTTTGCTTTAACCTGATATAAAGTTAGTGAATTTACTTTTAAAAAACAATTAAACCAATAATTATACCAATTATTTTTAAAAAATAATTATACAGAAATCTATTATCTAGAATATACTTTTCTAGATAATTCGCTTCAGAACATACTTTTCTAGATAATAAATCCACAAGGTAAAAAATTAACAAAACATATGCTAGACAATAAAAAAAAGGTATATTTTCCTTCAGTAACATTTTGTTGTTGTTTAAATAACATTAAACAACTAAAAATATTAATGTAAAGAATTAGGGTGTTGCAACACTGTATATAAAATGAAAGTGAATGCTAGTTGAGATATTCAGATAAAATTTCAAACAGAGCCTGGTGACAGTTGGTTCTTTAAAATGTAACCAATAGTCTGGATCATTAATATTCATACTTTATTTCCCTCATAAACTTTGGTTTTCTTTTATTTTTATGCTTTTGTTTTTTCAGCAATTTCTTAAGTCTGACTGTGACAATTAAAGAAAGGTTCATAAAATGTTACTAAATTTTTGAATTAAAAGATTATATTTTCTAAACATTACTAGTAAATTCCATTTACTTAATTTATTTAGCGCATTACCTTAATTAAATTTTGCTTAAATCCTCTTTGATTTCATATTTTCTCTATAACTAGGACTTTTCTATGTTTCAGTAACACTGCCAAAAACATTTTTTGGAATACAGAGAGATATGTTTATTTTGATTTTTTTTAAAAAAGTATAAGGAAAATAGATCCTTTTAGCTATTGATCATTTGGATACAGGATATTTAACTGTAATAAAAAAATATAAATAAATTTAATTTTACTTATATTCAAATATGAATTAAACACAGAACACCTGTTAACAACCAATAATGTTACATAGACTATGAAACTGTATAGAGTACTTTCATACTATTAAAAACATTTGCAGCATCATAAATATAACTAGTCAAGATATGCAACATTCTTATTTGAAAATTTATTTGACATTATTGCAGGTATTATATAAAATGTTTAATTTCTAATACAAATTGTTTTAGATAGAAAAGATTTTACTTTAGCAAAACAGTTATAACATAAAAACAATGAGTGAATCTATACTAGACAAAAAAGGACATTCTCACAAACAGCAATAAAATTTATTGCTTAATTCTTACTTGATAAAATTGTTTATAGTAAACCATTCTAAGAATAAAGAAATATATATGGATTATGTTTCTCGTCTTTTAGAAGAATGACCAGTTAAAAATCATACTGTAATTGAACTATTCCTTTACAATATTTTAAAACCTGAAGGCGTTAGAAAATTTAAAAGTTGCTACAAAAAAATTATAAACTAGAGTGGCAGGTGCACACTTAGGGGCAAACATCTATTTTCCTATTAAATTTTTTAGCTATAAAATTGGTTTGTTTGCCATTTGAGTGACATACACATAAACTCTAATAGTTCCAACAGATATCTAATAAAAATATAAAGAAACTATAATTATATAACAAACAAAACAGGTGTTATACATTGTTGAACAAAAAAGAATTAACCAAACTTATGAGGAATATAACAAAGGCCTTGGTGTATTCCTCATGAATTCCTATAAAGAGAGAGAGAAAAAAGAACACCTCCAATAAGTTTTAAGAGGGGATATAGAAGCTGATAGCACACTTGTCTAGATACATCTTATCTATTGCAAGTTGAAATATTTAGATATTTCAGACTTATATTTTTACTGTAATTGACATAGAGTATCACCGTTTCAGAGCCCGTCTTAAGCATCCGCCACCTCGCCAAATGCGATGAAATCATAAATTCAGCGAAACAAAGTGTGTTTTGGCAAAGAAAAAGAAAAATATAGATTCCTTTTAATTCTGAAAATTACATCAATATAAATTTTTCAGAACAAATCATGTATTTTTTATTCGATTACAGTGATTTCCCTCAAATATGTTTCTTAACTAATTAGAATTATATTAAGTCCAGCTAATGTAAACAACCAAATAGATTATGCCAGCATAAAAATCCTCTGTAAAATACAGATCAGCACGTTTGTTGCTGAATGATAAAATTTCGTTGACAAAGCTCTTTCCTGCAGTTTGCGTCAAAGCAGATTACGTGATACTAGATGCATATTACCATCCAACTATTTTTCCAGAAATTATGTGTTCTCATTATAATAACATAATGTTCATGAAAAATATCTTATTGTAGAATTTAAAAATTCAAACAATAAGAACATTTATTTTTAATTATATCTTTCTAAATTACCACTTTTCAATGATGGATATAGTATAACCACTTGCACTCTGTTTGCAATGAGCATGTTAACATGCCCAAATTTTTTTTAAAAATTATGTGAGTAGTATAAAAACCAATTTAAACAGAATCAAATGATTCAAAAAAGTTTTCTTCTATTGCAATCCTTTTTTTATGAATGATACATTCGCAACAGTAAAAGTAAATGAGAAAATATAAATTCTTTTATTAAAAAGTAAAGGACTTAAAGAATGAAATGTTTAATTTAAAATGGAATATATTTGTTTAAAAGATAGTCGGAATCCAAAAAAAAAAAGAAAAAAATAAATGCTGTGTTAGGTAAAAATTAACCCTAATTTATTCTAATTTTTTTTTTCTAAAGGACGATAAAATATCAACATTTTTATCCTATTTCAATTTTTGTTAAGATTTGCCTTTGGCTAAGACTTCTGAAATTTGGTTAACACTTTTGGTATTTTATTGGCTAGTGATTTCAGTCCTTTATGTGGGCCATGCCTTTGTATCAGAATCGTTCTATTTTGAAAGGATCATTTATTCTATTTTTTCTTACTTTTCTTTATTAAATCAGAAGCTCTTTGACATTTTTTTTTAACGATAGAAGATTTTAGTGAGTTTAAATAATTGTATTAAGTGACTTATTTGTCAATATATCGGCATTTTGTGGCTAAAATTATTTTACTATTACTATGCCCCACAAAAATATTTTACTTTAAAAAGAAATTTTAAAAAAAAGCTATCATCAACACAAATTTTTAAAAAAAATCATACAAAACTTTAACTCAGTAGTACACACTTTATGGTCTTCAAGATGGTTCAAAAATGCAGCAGAAGATAATAAGAATTTATCATATATAAATTCCAGACAATAATTTTAGGAATTCTCTTCCTTTTCAATTTTAACAATTGTGGTAGTCATGCTTTTTTCATAATATAGCTTTTTTTCTCTTAAAGTCTAACTTGAAAGTAGACTGTTTTCCGTGTTTAATTTGAATATAAATGAACATAATTTAAGCAATATTTTAAAAAAAGTTCAATTGGCAAAAAATTCTCTTCTCAGAAAAAACCAAAAATCTTAGTTTTATGTGAAAATTTGCCACAAAAGCATAACAAAAATGGGTTCAAATAAGGAGTTTGTCCATTGCTGACCACCATGCGTTGATGGCATTGACTTTCCTTGAAATAAAGAGCTAAAACCTGACAAGGAAAACCTATTGTTACAGAATGTGAGGATGGTAATGGAGGTCTTATCTATGAAACATTCGCTACTAGATTCTAATCTGGAGATCTAGAAGCCAATTGATCAATGAAATATTTACCATTCTTTAAAATCCTCTAAGAACCAATCTATATGATCACACTGTTTTCCATTAAAATGAAATAACCAAATGAATCCCTAAAAAAGTGAGGATGAGGCTTCAAGAGCACACTTCTATACTCATACTACTAACAGTGCCTCTTTTGAAGGTATGGAGGAAACATATTTCTCATTAGAATCAATTTTTGTAATGCTTCAAAGACAATTTTTAACTAACACTGTGATGTACTTTTTCTTTTTTAAGAGACTTTCATGCCAGTGTGCTTTTGTCATAAATCATGCTCGTATTTTATGCTTAAATTTTTGTAATATTAACAGAACATGTGCATTAAACAAACAGTTTAGTGCACATTTTCTACAAATTTCCTTTTTCCATGTACATTCATTACTAAATTAAATAAAAAAAATTTAAAAAAAAAGATTAAAAAAAGTTGCACTTTAATTTTTAAAATGTAGTTTTTGCAATATCCAGAAAAAAGTGCTGAGTTTGTTCAATTATTAATTAATTTGTAATTGGTAAATATTTCAGTAATTAAAGCAATAAGAATTTACTCATTAATATATATTTAAATAATTTTTTAAGATTTTGAGTTCAAAAATTATCAGCTGATTTTATGACATTAATGTATTAAAGGAAAATTTGTAAGCAAATATTTCTATTTTTGATATTAAAAAAACAATTTTATACTCACTTCTATCCGACTACGTTCCATAAGCTCAACAGCACATTGCCGTTTCTTTATCATATCTTCCGCAGTTTTCCTAAAGTGAAATAATATGCTATATTATACAAACTCATGTTCTACTAATCTGCAATATGATACATGATTAAGCAGTTAACAATGAAATTAAACCAGATAATAATAAATATCTAAATGTGGGCAATGTTGCTCGCCTCCGTGACTTTGGTTCACAGGTGCCCACTGGGTAACGCGAAATGAGCAACAATTCTGGCATAGTATGGGCAAGAACTCAAATTCAGTGCCTGCCATTGAAAAAAAAAAAATATTTTATCATTACCTTCAAATGCTAAATTTTAAAACCTAAATAACAATAGTAAAATAACTCTTTTGTCAAAAATTACAATAGAGTTTGTTAGTAAATTAGAGTAACGAACTTACTATGATCAACACTACCATAATAGGATGACACCATTGTGGTATTGCTATAATACAGAAAAAATTAAAATATCACGACACGTTAACAAATTATGGCTGATAAACTTTAAACATTTTTACCTGAATATGAAAACCTTTTAAGCAGTGGTGGCTGGTGACATTTCTAACTAGGTGGTCCCAACATAAAATTGTGTCAAATTTAAGAAACATATTTAATTATTTCAAATGACTTAGCACAGGGTGGACTTTGACTTATTTTTAATTATGATGATATTGAATGGGCATTTGTAGATGACTAAAACAAAAATTTTGTCTAAGGTCTTTTCAAAGGATTTTTCATCTCTTTGGCTGATTGCCAACTATAATTTAAAACAGAATTTTTAAATGCTTTACCCCACATAATAATTTTCTCTCATAGCAAATGATTTTCAGTTTGTGAATATACTATAAGTAATATCACCAAAAAGGGAAATATTCTTACTAGATATGTCACTTCATTTACACCTTGACACTAGTTAGTCTTATTCTCGGCTCTCAGATAACTGAATTTCGCATATAATCGGTATCAAAAATCAATTTAATTTTCAATTTTTGATCAGAGTCAATGTGCATGCCTTCACTTAGATGTGCTCAAAAGGAAAAAGGATTGCTGATTTGAAGAATTTTTTTCCATTTCTCAAATATTTTTTTCTTTTCTTACTTAGATGTGCCCAAAATGAAAAAACACTTCCTAGTTTGAAGGATTTTTTCTCGTTTCTTAAGTTCATTTATTTTTTTATTTCAGTCTTTTTTTCTTTTTTTTTTTGCATTGTGATTAGAATGTGGCTTTAAATGTTAAAGTTTATTTATCATGCACTTATAATATTTCTTAATTATTTATAATATTTCCTTCTTTTTTTTTTTTTGGAGAAGGTCACTAGACTTATGAAGAATGATGTCACTAAACCTCTGAATTACATAATATCCTTTATAAAGCACTTTTTGTGAGACAAAACTAATGAATTGGAAATACATTTTGAAAGTAGGAAAGAAAAGTCATAATCAATCATTCTTTTTTTAAACTTAACACTATAGATTAGTTGTTAAGCAATAGTAAAATCTAATATGTATGTTACCTGTAAAAAAGGACATATGCTTCAGAATGTCTAATCATTTCAGCATCCACTGCTGTGACATACTGGTCATCGAATTCATACCATTGTTCATTAAGGTAATTGAGACAATATGCTGTATAATGACCAGCTACAAAAGAGATATTTTAATTTCATTTTCGAATGTAAGCAAAGCAAAAGTGAAATTTTATAATTCTGTAAATCCAAATTGCAGCTAAGCTTTATTTACCAAAAGTTTCTGTACATGATTTTAAGATCTGTTAAAATTGTCTATAAACATAACTAAACTAAGGATTTTTAAGATCTAATAAAATTTAACTGGCGTCTAAGTATATAATTACTTATAAGTACTTCAAGTTTTATTTAGTTTGGCTCGTAATAGATTCCTTAAAAGATTTGTCACAAATTCTACGAAGTTAAATTATTCAATACACTCAGCAAAATGAGTCTTAAAATTGAAAACAATATACACAATTCCAAGGTTGTATTCGAGGGAGGGCAAGACAATTATCACAGGGCAGATAATGCTAAGGACCAGTTGAAATTCCTTATAAAAAGTAAAGTGTTTTATAGATAATTTTTTTTTAAATATTTGCTGAAAATTCCTTCTTATATATATATAAATATATATATATATATATATATATATATATATATATATATATATATATATATATATATATATATATATATATATATATATATATATATATATATATATATATATATATATATATATATATATATATATACTGCCTTTTCACTAAACATTACAAACCATTACATTAAAGAAAAATAATTCACTGCTTAAATAATAATTACACGCTTATAAAATTATTTGCGTTCATAGGTTTAATTCTGATTACTATTACAAATTACAATGATTACAATTACTATTACTTCGTTAAGATTAATCTCAACTGGTTAAATGTTTATAAATTTCTCTTTTTTTCAAGGATGGGGGTAGATGAATACATTTTTAAAGTGATTTGAAATTTTAATTTTTTAAATAAATACCTTTTTATTAAAAATGCACCTTTAAATGTTCATTTTTCATAATTTTCAGTTCAAGTTATAGTAATAAAAGCTTTCAATTAATCGTTTTTTTCGTTTACTTTTTTTTTGAAAAAAATTTATGCTCAGAGACTGTCTTTATGGCATGCCTGTAATTATTTTTTTACAAACTAAAATTTTTTTCTTGTTTTGACAATGTGTTGAGAATTCTTTTTTGTAAATAAAATAGTCTAAAGGATATAAAAGGATTTAAAAATTGTTGAAGATCAAATTCAGTTATTACATAATACTATACAATTTGCTAAATTTTTACGGTGTTAAGTAACAAAATTCAAAGTGCCCTTTTCTGTGAGGAAGCACTCTGCCCCTTTTTATTCCTAGGGAGAAGTCTGTATATATCCATCTCTCTCTCTCTCGATATATATATATATATGTAACATAAAAAGTTGCAATTAATCTTTTTGTGTTATTTCCTTTCTGTAAATCCTTTTACTTTATTATTCAAATCGATACACTTTCTCACAATTTTAAATTCACATCCTGTCCTTAAACCTATTTTTGGCTCAAGCATGCTTTAATTAAAGGTAAGACATTTTCCCCTTCACTCTTTTGTGGGAATCACGCGACCTATTTAATAAACCAATTGCAATTACTAAGATTTCCCTCTTTCCCTAAATTGAGACATTTTATGGATTTTCTTTGCAAGGTTTTCACTAACATATAGGCTGAAGCACGCTGAAATCATGGCTTTTTCTCTTTGGTCATTCATCTGAAAATGATTAAATAAAATTAAATTACTCATTTTTGAAATCCTGTGCCTGTTTTCCTGCTCATCCGACTGCCTCCTTTATATATATATATATATATATACAGTAGAGAACCAATTATCCGGGATGCTCGGGACCATCGCTATCCCGGATATCTGAATTTCCCGGTTTTCTGGATCGACCAAAAAGTGTCGTTAATCGATGTTTTATCGAACCCGAAGTACAAGGAAAAAGTGTAATGCATAAAGTAAGAGAAAAAAGAAAGGTACTCCTAACTTTAAAAAGAAAAAAAAAATGGTAGAAATATAACATTTAAAAGAATAAAAAAATTTGCAAGTTTAGACAAGAAAATCAAGTTTAAAAAATACAAAATTCTCATATTTATTTTTTAAAAATAATTACAATTCCTAAATTAAATAATATAAACAAAACCAATGATTAAATAACGCAATATATTTCATACCTAATTATACGGGGAGAAACGATAAAATAAAAGGAAAACTTATTAATCTAAATAAAAACACTTGAAAATTATCGAACCGAAACGATAGTTAAAAAAGGCACTAGCATAAATATTAAAACCCTGAACAAGGCAAGATCAACGGAATTCAAAAAAAAAAAAAAAAAAAGAAAAGAAAAACCTTATGATAAAATTTATGAATAAAAAGAATTAATTTATTGAGTGCGAAATTTATCGCGAAAAGAAAAAAAATCAAACGTAGTGGAATCAGAAATACAAAACTGTAATCTACTTCATAAAATAATCCTATGTTTAAATTAATAAACAATTCTCCTTTTATTTTATTTTTTTGTTGATAAAAACAAGATTTTTAATTACAGCAGATGTGATTCCACACCAAGAAAAACTTGCAATTGATACCGCACTTCCAAAGAATGAGAATTTATTCAAAAGAAAAATATTTTATTTTTATTAGTCCATGTCAAATAAATATATTTTTCTCTTTTCTTTTTCTGTTCACTGATATGCTTGCAATGCATTTTCCCCACCCCCCTCGTAAATCAAGCAGAAAACGAAATCAGCATGCCACACCCTTGAGTTTGATTGACGGCCTAAAGGAAAAAATAAAACATTCCTCCCTTCCCTGCCTTCAAGGTCACAGAGGAAATGACGTTTCTCTGGGTAAACGGGGGAAAAAATTTTCCCCTTCCTTACATTTTCCTCTGCTCAACTTCAAGGATGAGTCCAATTTTCGCTTTTTTCGTTCTAGATCAAAATGGCGGGAAAATCGAGCAAAATTTTTCCCGGTTTTCTGGTTTCCCGGTTATCTGGATACCGGATAAATGGTTCTCTACTGTATATATATTAAGAAAATGCAAATAGAAATTATCAGACAAAAATATAATTAACAATGGAAAAGAGGAGCCATTTAACAAGATTTAAAAAGTAAAGAATAAAAATGGAAAACACTTACAGCATGGCAGTCATCAAGGGGCACTACCATGCAGTCAGTGCAGGAGCAATTTCTGTAGTGGGTGGCAAAATAGTACAAACAAAATACTCCAGACTGCTCTGAGGAGTAAAGAATAAAAAACAAAAGCTAGTCAGATGAAGACAATATACAGTAGAGAACGATTTATCCAGTATCCTGAAAACCGAGAAGAATTTTGCTTGGTTTTCCCGCTATTTTGAAGTATAACGATTATAAAAATAAAAAAAAGGGGGAATTTGACTCATCCTTAAAGTTGAGTAGGGGGAAAGGGGGGAATTCTTTTCCACCTTTGCCCAGAAAAACTTCAATTCTTCTCCTGACCTTGAAGATCATTAGAACAAGAGGAGGCAGGGAAGGGACAAAAGTTTTATTTTCTCCTGTGTGTTGGTTGTTTTTCTGATAAGCTGCCGTCAATCAAACTTAAAGGAGTGGCATGCTGATTTCCTTTTCTCTTAGATTTATGATGGGGTGGGGAAAATGCATTGCTCATGCATATCAAGAGTTAAGGAACTTGAAACTTCTGGCTAAGAGTATTGATTTTAAAGGTGAAATGTGAGATTTATTTTAAATCCACAATAGTTACTCAGTTTTTGTTATCCTTGATTTATTATGATGAATTGTCTTATTATTTCGGATAATGCATTATTTATTAAAAACAAGACGTTTTTTAATCACCAGTTATATTCATCTATTTGGCATTGATTAACAAAAAATATTTTTTTTGTTGAATAAATTCTGATTTTTTAGAAATGTGGTATCATTAGCAAGTTTTTCTTGATGTGGAATCACATCTGTTTCGTTAAAAATAGTCTTTTTATAAAAAATAAAATAAAAGAGATTGTTTATTAATTTAAGCATACAATTATTTGTTAATAAAAGCAGGCGATTATTTTATGAAGCAGATAACAGTTTTCTTTTTTTAATTTTGATTGTTTTTCTAATTCCACTGCGTTTGAGTTTTTTTTTCTTTTCTCTTTAAGATAAATTTCGTATTCAATAAATTAATTCTTTTCATTCATAAACTTTATCATTAAGTTTTTTTTTTTTTTTTTTTTAAATTCCGTTGATCTTATAATACCCTGTCTTGTTCCAGGCTTTAATATTTAAGTTAGGACCTTTTTAAAATATCGTTTCCATTCGATAATTTTCAAATGTTGTTTTTATTTAGATTAATAAATTTTCCTTTTATCCCCTCCCCACTATAATTAGGTATGAAATATATTGCGATTTTTAATTATTGGTTTTGTTTTATATTAGTTAATTTGGGGATTTTAATTATCATCAAAAAATAAATATGCGAATTTGTATTTTTTAAACTTGTTTTTCTTGTCTAAACTTGCAAATGCTTTTATCCTTTTGAATGTTATTTTTCTACCATTTTTTTTTTTAATTTAGGAGATCTTTTCATTTTTTTCTTATTTTAAAATGTGTTTAACTTTTTCCTTGTAATTTGAGTTTGATAAAACATCGATTAACGGCACTTTTGGCAGATCCAGAAAACCGGGAAATTCAGACATCTGGGATAGCACTGGCCCTGGTAATTGGTTCTCTACTGTACTAAGTTCCCGAAAATTGAAGAAGAAATTAGACTGAAGGGAAACTTAAGCTCTTGGATGACAGTCATATGTCACAGGTTCGAGTATTAAATTAGAATATGTTAAAATGGAAAACTACAAAACTATGAATTAAATGTCTAAAGTTATAAGTTTAGAAAGAGAAAAGTAAATAATAAAAAGTAAGTAAATAAGACCAAACAAATCAATTGGAAATATAGACAGGACCTCAATTATGTTCAAAATGATCATGTTTCAAAATGATCATTTAAAACATGATCAAAATGATTATGTTTCAATTTTGAATTTGAATGAAATTTGAACTATCCAATGTGAAGGCATAATTATTTATATTTCAAGCTCTTTTGACAAAAATTTTGACTATACAAAGAAGTGCAAAACTATTAAAGAAGCTTATGAAAAATTGATTTTAAAGAACATTCTACCATGAAAAATGGAATGAAGATAAAAATATTGCTTTTTCTATTAGTTGTACCCTGAATGTTTTTATGGAAGCAAATGATAAACTGCAATGTATTTTAAAATGTTCTATTTTCCAACTGATGACTGGAAAATGATTATTTCAGAGTTTCCACTAGAATATATCACTTCAAAAATTGTGTGGGATGGAGTTATGAAACACGAGAAGAAAAATCCTTATATTTATTCCTTATCAAATCCTTATGAACATTCTTGAAAATATGATTCCCCCAAAAATATTTTTTAAATAAAATTTTCCTTTTCAGAAAATTTTTAAATTTTATGTGAGAAATCAATGAACATGGAGAGTTTTTAAAAATTCAAGAGATAGCACAAAATTTGAACACAGTGTTTTGTATGCAAAGAACTGTTATTCTAGCACATATGTCATACCACAAGCGAAGTTATAAGGAATCTTCAGGAAAAAAAACAGATAGTTAGAACCTATGCTGAAACTAAAGAGATCATTAGTTTGCAGTAGATTACTTTGCTCATATTTTATCTTATTAATGAGTTCTTTGTATGATCTTTTACATATGTCATGGTAGATCCTCTAATTGTTATTTAATTTAATTATTATTAATCCATTATTGCATTGCTTCCCTTTTTTCTCCTTCTAGGGATTGTCCTTAAGATAACTGACATAAAATTTAAAGTCATACTAGTTTTAAAACATATCTAGATGGCATTTAGTATTAGACAACATAAGTAAAAAATACTTGTGATGAATGGGAACCTTATATTTACAAAATGGGAAGAGAAGAACAAAGGAAAAACTCTTAAAAAATAGAAAAACCCTCTTTGAAAACAATTCTCGAATTTAAATTCCAAAAAGCCTAAGTGAAATTTGAATTAAAAAGTTCATACTTTATTTTTATTTTTTTTATAAATGTTTAAACTTCAAAAATTTATTTCAATGATCTTTTATGGGACCCTTTATCTGGCATGCTCCTTTAAGAATTACTGATTCATGAATTCCTTAAAAAGAAAATGTGTGTAACATTCTTTATTACCCTATATGAATTAAAAGTAAATATTTATTTCTAACCCTTTGAGTATAAGTAACTGTTTTTTTTCTAGCTGATGGTTCTGCAATAAAAAATCAGTTCTCCTCATGCTATTCAATGGGAAAGCAGTTCAAATAATTTTACACAGAATCATAATACTTAGTGTGATAACAGGAAATATACTCACATCCAGCAGTACCGTGATGGCAAATAACAGAGGCCAGGTCATAAGTTGTAACACCTCGAGGATACGCTAAAATAAAATATATATATTTATAAATATATATATATATTTATATATTATAAAGGTATCTTCAATAACTTTAATTTTTTTTTTTTTTTTGCAAATGTGAAAAAATATAAATGTATTTTTTTTTACCTATTTATAAGTTGTAACTCCTTGATCATTACAATCAAAAGTAACTTACATGCATTTTAAATTCTGTTAAACATTAAATGTAAAGACACACCTATGACATTTGGCCATTTTAAATTAAAAATCATTGTGCAGAATTTTATCATGGTTATATCTAAAAAGAACTACTTTCTAGGAGACGAACATACTGTCTATTACTGCAAGAAATTGTTGCATCTTGCTGTGTCTCACTAAGGGTAAAAAAAAATAAATAGATATACATTGAAACATTAATAAGGCAAAGACCCACAGGATCAAAAAAATTGTCTGCTTTGGAAAAGGACATGCTAATTACTAAATCTAGTGCTGTAAACTGTTTTTTTTTTTTTTTTATATAAAATTACTATGTGCATAACTCAGTTTTACTTTTTATATTGATCCAACAAGGAAAAATGATCTAGCAGAGGTTTCTTTTAAATGATTTCAACTAATCTGATCTTGGTGAAACTTTTTCAATTCATTTAACATTTTAATTTCCAATTTCAGAGTCCCTCAATACAAATTTGAGAAATAAGCTGAGATTTTAACTTTGTTTTCTTTGTTCTATTCAATCAGATTTAATATTAGTGATGCATCACAAATAATGTACTTTCAATGAACCATACTTATTTGAGCTGGGATAACTCAGGGTAAAAATTTTTATCTCTCAATGACACACAAAAAATAATTTATAAATAAATTGAGTGTCAGCTTTGAAGGGATTTAAAGGAGCTTTTTTGGAAGCAATTTTTTCATTGGTGTGCAATTTTAAATTGGTAATCTTTACAAAAACGTCTATTACATAAATTTTTCCATATTCAGTAACAAATCAATAGAGTCATTTTAATTAATACCACTTTTAACATTTACAGTATGATTTAACAACAATATTGAGATCACTGATGATGATGAATAAAATTAAAGATTGGGTGACTAGAATACATCAATGTATTCAGTTTTCAAAAAAATTAATTAATATTATAAGATTACCAACAGAATACATCCTTAATACAGTTCCGTCCAAATATTTTAAATTAATATAGTTTTGAACTGAATGGCTTAAGATGCATACTGCCTTGTAACCAATTAAAAAAATAATGACCTTCAGGATAGATTTTGAGAAAAGCTGCTAGACAACTACTCTTTTCCCCTGGTAATGTTATCACTGCTAAAATAAAGTTTCAGAAAATTGATATTAAAAAAATGATTTTTGAAAGAAAAAAATTTTAATATGTAGCTTACCATACAAAAATGTCAAATATATAAAAATCTCAATTTTGAATTTTTTGTCACACTGATTTTTCAATTATCCAGCAGCATGCACATAAATCTTCAGTTCTTTTTTAGATAGTAAAACTTTAAGTGAAAAAATACAAAATAAACAAATATTAGATAAATTTATTTAAAGATAAAGATATTTATACAAATAATGAGGCTTACATTTATGTAAGAAAGGTGACATGTCTAATCCTTCCATTGGGAAAGAAACATAACTGCTTATTTTTGAAGAAAACATAACTTCATGACGAAATCGCTTCAGATGAATACATAACATCTGCAGAATTTCAATAAATAAAGGAATAATTATTTAATAAACAATATGCATGTTAATGACATCTTCAAAATTGCAATAAGTAGAGGGAAAAAAATATAAACGAAAAAAAGAACATGTTATAGAAATGGAATCATACCTCTGGAAGTTCAATCACTTTAGAATATTTAATTCCATTTCTTAATTTTTTGCATTTTTCACAACTGTACATATTATCCCCTTTCAATTCATCAGCAGAAAAAAATGCTGCCAAACAATCTTGCAAGCTTACTGATGGTCCCCAGAACCAACTAAATTAAAACATATCATGAATATATTATTTTCCATTAAAAAGGAATAAACTTTAATTATGAATATCAAAGAATGTAATTAATAATCATAATGAATCTTTCAGAAAAACAGCACAAACCATAATCAAGAAAGTTAAACCTTAAGATTTTACTCTGATTACAAAACTGAGTGAAATTTCCATAAATAACACCTTATCTTTGAAGCAAATGATACGGTGGCCAAAATTCTTAGTGCTGTAATAACAAATGTGGAAGAACATATTAAAGAATTTATTTTTTAAATATTCAATTTTTAAATATTTATTTGAATGATGTAAATACAGACCTACCAGTAATGAGCAAGAGTTCTCAGTAGTATACAATATTTATCTTTTTGATGACTCAGTCATTCTAATTATTTCTGTAGCCTATTATTTTAGCAGAATTATAACCAGAACTGTATATTAGGCATAAAAAAATGTTAAATCTAAGAAAATTTGTAGACTAGAAATGTAAAAACAAAAACAGCAAATTTAATTTTTTTAAAGCTTGTAGTTGCTCCGTAAAATATGCCTTTATTCCATAGAAACTACTGAGGCTATGCTAATATTAGCTGCTCTGTAGATTTGCTACTCTTCTTTAATTTAGAAATATTATCTTTCTGATTGGTCTGCTTCTTATTTAAAACTGCTATTTAATTTAAGTATTAAACAAACTTTCTCCTTATTGTCAAATTTTTCAATTTATTCTGAAATTTAAAATTAGAATATAAAGTTTTAAATTTCATTATTCAAATTATTAAATTCAATTTTAAAAACTGTTTTCCCTTTGCTGCTCAGTGCATAATAAGCATAAACTATTTTCAAATAGAAAAAAAAAAGAATCTGCAATTACCTCATAACCCAGCCAAACAGTGAACTAAACCAACCTTGATGACTGTAAACATCAGTACAAGTACCTCCACTTTTTTGATGACTTCCATGAGATGCATGAATCATGTGTAAATGATCTCTATTTGGAATTGGTAGTGATAAATCTTGAAAAGCTTCTCTTGTTGTTGAAATCTAAGGAAGTGTAATGAAGTAAAATATTAAATTAGAATAATGTTATAAAATTCTATTGCCAATAATCAACCAATACTCAAGTTTTTTTTATACACATTTAAATACTTACATTTGTTTCAGTTTATACTTATAAAAGATTATGTTGGTCTGGGTAA
Source organism: Parasteatoda tepidariorum (assembly GCF_982258835.1). NCBI lineage: Eukaryota > Metazoa > Arthropoda > Arachnida > Araneae > Theridiidae > Parasteatoda > Parasteatoda tepidariorum. The sequence continues at coordinate 4,440,059 of NC_141765.1, read as the reverse complement.
CAAATAATTGAAAGGTTTCAGTAAGATTTGTAAAAGGAATAATTTAATTTGCTCAGGGAAAAAACTAGGGTTTCTCAGAGCATTCACTGAAGTATGGATGAAATGTAGAGTTAAATGGCACAAGAGGATAAAACAATAATTTTGAGAAACATTTAATAGTGTAATAAAATATAATATTAGGTTAGCAAAATAGTAATTTTGGTTTTTCAGTGTGCAATAAAACAAAATTTTTTGTTTCTTTTAAATTTTTTTTTTTACTAAGTAATATCACTGTTCTTTCTAGCTCTCCAAATATTACAGTTTCAATTTCTTTTATCTTAATTTTTTATAAGCAGTCAGTATGCAAAATACATTAATATGAAAATTTATGGCCATCATGTGTATTGTGACGCTTATCGTCACTCAAAATTAAAATCAAGAGAAAAGACTAAAATTAGATTTCTAGAACATTTCAAAGTCTTTGATTAAATAAAACTACCGTGGGAAATCTCCATCGGCAAATAGTAACATAAATACGGATAAAGTAATTCAAATAAACAATTAGGTTTAAATCTTACAATGTCACCCCCATCTTGGGATTAACCCCATCATGGGACAAACTCGAAAACAACAATAACTTTTGGACTTGACCTTTCCTCAGATTTGCAACTTTTTATCACGCAAAAAATACGATATAAAAGCAGCCAAAGGAAAGGGTTGCAAAAGCAATCAAAAGAGCAAACAGCCAGAGTGAGTAAAGGGCTGAAACCGAAACCATGACTAAACTTGGTAAGTCTCTCTCTCCATCTATTCTAAAAACACGTAAGAATTAATGTTAAAATGATAAGTTGAATTAATTGTATATTCTAATTCTAAAATAGTTATGTAAATGCTGGTTTAATATAGTTATGTCATTTCCTAAATTGTTTAAATAATAAAATGTTACTTGTTTAAAAGAAGACTTCTATTAATTCTTTATTTAACAGAAATAAAAACACCACATTTTAATTTCAAATTCTTTCAATTTAACTAAATTTAATGAAAGACGTATTCATTTTGAAATGTGAGCTTGTAAATTTTCTGATATTATTGAAAAAATAAAAATTTTACCATATAGTGAAAATTTTACATAAAATAATAATTTAAAATTATACTGTCTAATATCAGGGATGAGAGTAGTCAGAAAGTAAAAAAGAGGAAATCCAAGAAGATATATATATATAAACAAAAATTTGACAAAAAAAGTGCGATTTTTAAACTTATAAACCATGCGAGTATAAATCCCGATATGAGGTTTTTAAATCGCGTAAATATGAAACTCTACATCGAATTTAAAAAATGCGAAAATACAAATCATGATGCGTTAATTTTTAGATTGTGATACATAATTTTTAAATTGCGTGATATTACAACCGCAAAAACGAATCACGACATTGGATTTTAAGCTCGCGTGAATACGAATTGCTACATTGGGTTTTAAAAGCTCGTAAATAAAAATCGCGATGTTGGTTTTTTAATTCTTGTAAATAAGAATCGCAATGTACAATATTTAAATCGCCTGAATAAGAATCGCAAAGTTCAACTATTAAATCAGGCAAATATGAAAATCGATGTTTGATAATAAAATCGCAATTTTAAAAATGCATAAATACAAAACACGATATTGGATTTTTATATCTCGTAAATAAGAACAATAATGTACGGTATTTAATCAGCGTAAATAAGAATCGCAATGTGTAACTTTTAAATCAGGTAAATGCGAAAATCGATGATTGATATTAAAATTGCGTGAATAAAAATTGAGATATTTGCAGAGTCTGGATTTGGGATTTCTAAAAGGCTTGTTTGTATTGTTTTGTATAGACATAATAAATAAAAATTTACAAGACAGGGATGAGATTAGCCAAAACGCAAAAAAGCTTAATTTCCACGATAGTAAATTTTACGCAAGCGCAACCCTTTAATAATAAATTCCAACAGTTTAAGGTAATAAATAATGTGGTGACATACAATTGTGTACTAATCTATTATTATAAAAACGATTACATTGATACTTAACATTTAGTGAAAAAAAAATTTACCAATTGAAAAAATAAAGCTGGAAATTATATTTTTCCTCAGTTCACATATGAGACAATTACTACTAGAAAAACTACCTGGTTTAGCAAATTAAAACTACTGAGAATATATATTAATAATTCATTTCCTTTAATAAATACTGTTATGTGATTTACAGGAAATATATCAGTAATATTACTTTTTAAATTATATTGGGGAAAAAAACTTTAACAATGGACCGAATCATTATGTTCATATTATAGTCTAATCTAACTACAGCCCTCTGAAACATATCAATAACAGTGAAGTAGAAATATATATAGTAACTCCTTAACATACAAAAATTGCTATTTTAGTTTGAAAAATTACATGACAATCAGCAACTGTTTAGATAATTGTTTTTTATTTGATAAGAATTTTGCATTTTATAGCATAAATAACAGCAATTATAAATAAAATTTTGATGATGAGTTAATTAACTCTTTTTCCCCAAAAAATTTTTTTAATTAAATCCCTTTTTAAGTGATTGCTTTTGTTTGCTATATCTTTTATGTTTGCTATATTTAGTCGTTAGTCCATCTTCAAACATCCTGTGACAAATCCTATTTTTTCTTCTTTGTAAGCACAGAATGTAAGTTTTGAATATATTCCCTTCCAGTTTCTCTGATGTTGTAACACTTACATATACTAATAATCGTCGTTAGAAAAACAGTCACCTTTATAGTAACTAATTTAAAAAAAACTTTACTTCTTACAAGAATCGCGATTGTTGATCTTAAAATTGCGTGAATATGAATAACAATTATGGATTTTGAAATCACATGAATATGAAACTAGACATACGATTTTGAAAATGAGAAAATACAAATTGGGCGATAGAATTTTTAGAACGCGTAAATACAAATCACGATTTATAATTTTTAGATCGCGTTAATACGAATCATGATGCGTAATTTTTAGATTGCATAAATAAGAATTATGATGCATAACTTTTAGAATGCGTGAATGCGAATCCCAATGCCTTATTTTAAAATCACGTATAAATACGAAAATCAATGTTTGATATTATAAACCGCATGAGCAAATCAACACACTGAATTTTAAACTTGCGTGAATACGAATCACTACATAGGTTTTTAAAAAGACGTAAATACGAATCACAATATCGGATTTTAAAATCTCGTAAATAAGACTCGCAACGTACAATATTCAAATCGCTGAAAAAGAATCGCAACACGCAAATATGAAAAGCTATGTTTGATATTAAAATTGTGTAAATAAGAATCGAGATATTAGCAGATTCCAGGCTTGGAACCTCTAAAAGGCTTGTCAGAAGCAGCGTCGTTTGAACTACCAAAATCGGATCTATCTGGAGGGTGTGTAAAAAATTCGGAAAATTTTATCTGCTGCGTGTAAAAGGGGAGAAAATAGGTAAAATAAGTAAAAATTAGAAAGGATTGGTAGCTATGTAGTTCGAATTTTCTGTTTTTCTTTGAAAATCGGTGAATTTTCTGAAAAAGCAGAATACTTATTTAAAAAAATGAAATTTTTAGAAAATCTGAATTTTTGATAAAAAAGCTGAAATTTAAGAAATAAAAGTGAAAAAATTCGGAAATCCGCTAAAAAAGGAAAAATCTCATCCCTGACAAAATTAACTGAATGAGCAAATAAATATTTTCAATGCAAATCCACCTCTATTTTTCCGTTTGTTTTCACACCAGAATACAAGAAGCAGCGACGTCTGAATTACGAAAATTTGAGCTATCCCGCCGACGGATAAAAAATACGGAAAATCTTATTTTCTGTGCGTGAAATAGGAGAAAATAGCTAATATAAGTAAAAATGCGGAAGGGTTAGCAGCTAGTACGTAGTTTGAATTTTCTGTTTATCTTTGAAAATTGTAAATAAATATAATTATTTTACTTCAACGACTGAATTTTTTTTAAAAAGCGGGATATTTATTAAAAAAAAAGAAATTAAAAAGAACTAAACTTTTAGAGAATCGGAGTTTTTGATAAAAAGGCTGAAAAAGCAATGCTACAGCACTTTAAAATATTATGGAAAAGAAAACTTACTGTATCACAAGTCAAGCATTGAACAGAACTCAAAATTTTTCCATCAAAAATATCTGATATTATGCTCCTGTATTGTAAAGATTTTCTTTTTTTTAAATTTAAAATTGAACTGATGATATTTTGAGAAGTCATATGTTTCACTTGAGAGATTTGTTTACCAGAAAATGATTTGTTGATGGAATCATTTTTTTGATTGATTTGGCTGACATCTGAACATCCACATTCTGTATTTCCAGAATCTATTTCTGTACTTACAGAAGAATTTAATTGTGTGGCAGGAAGAGAATCTTCAATTTTAAGGTCATCAAGGTTTATATCACAAATATCATTTTTGGAACATTTGTCTTTATCATCACATTTGTTATCATCAATTAAAAGATCTTCCTCCAGCACTAAATTAGCTTCGTCGTTTTTTCGATGGATATGAGGGTAATCACATTTTGTTGGCACAAAATTCTTACTGCCACCAACTAATTCACTATTTTTGGAAAGCTTATGCTTGTCTTCGACTCCGGTTAATAATATCTTACCATGCAAGCTTGGTATGGAATCACTATCAGGTAAAAAAGGTTTCTCTATGTTCAACATACATCTTTGGTTTGAAGAATACTTTGAAGTTTGGTTCAAAGCAAGATCTGAAGTCACAGACTCAAGAAGTTCGACAGACTCGTTGGCATCTTCAGAAAATACACCTTCATCTGCACAAGAACCTTTCTCGCTACTCATGCCAGAGTCACAGGTTTCATAATCTGCATCAGACTGACTAGAATCTTCAGAGGCTGGCATCCCAGAATCTATGCGTGTGCTATCAAATTCTTCTGAGCTATCAGGCGATCCATTTGATATGACAGAAATTTCAACCGCTGGCTCTTTTAACTCTTCATGTAATTGATCCATAAAGCATCTTAAAAATTCTTGAGCATCCTAAAAAAATGAGTTTAATTTTAATTTAAAATTGTTTATTAGATTGATTAGTTACTAAGCAAGTTAATAGCATGAACAATGGCATCAAATCTATTTCTTTAACTCTTTACTGCAGGCATATCACTAGACAGATAAGCTAACAATTATAGCTCCCAAACATTTTGACAGATTGGAGTTTCTTCCCAACTCATTTCTAACATATATTTTACCTAAGTATTTTTTTTTAAATGTAATTTTAAATGTAAGAGTGATAAAATATAATAAAATGCTTAAAGATAATGCAAATATGCTACATGAAAAAGAAAATTCACCAACTATACAAGGAAATCAAACAAAAAATATAAATTAATGGGATTTTAAAAATTTTGATCAGCCTGTTATGATTATCTCAAATGCTCGGGTTCCACACACTTTTCGATAACAAAACACTTATTTATTATATTAAGACCCACAACACTAAGAAAAAAACCATATTAATAAGTATTTTATATGGTTTATCAAAATACACATCAAAACTATGATGGTTTTGCACATTCAAAATATGGAGTTTGATTCCCTGTAACTCTATTATTTGATTCTACTTAATTTTCCAAGTCAGTAAAACTTTTCCTTGAACTTTCATTTTTAAATTTTCAACACAATATAGTTATAAAATGCAATATAATTTCTTTGGAACACTACAAGGCTGATAAATTTAAGAGTTTAGAATTTCTAAGATAAATACATTTATTTTTAATGAGCATTTTGAACACCCAGAGCTCCTTAAAATTATATAGGAGTAATAAACAGTTTAATGAAAATTACATGGAGTGACTTAAATGAAACAAATTCTCAAACTCTTTAACAAAAAAAATTTCCAATTATTAAAACTGTGACGTATTTTTAATAGAACATAACATATCACCCAGTTCCATATCTATAGGAGATTATATGAGTCATTCCACATCAAATAAATCACTTTTAGATGTAGTTATCTTCTTTCTTTACTTTACTGCAGCTTTCATTAGCCAGGCACACTCATATAAAGGGAAGAACAGAAGTTATCGAGACGTAACAGATCATTGTTATTTTTGGACTAAATCCTTACTGTTTGTGGATAAATTAATTTTTAATGAATGCATAATAAGCTGGACTAAAAGTAACTTTCGTAATTATGATGACCAATAAATAAGGCTAGTTTATAAGCAAAAATTTTGCACAATTTGGGAACCATTGGCCAACAATAACACAATTAGAAAAAAAGCATTATAGATAAAAGTCAAATCTAGGACAGTCTAATTAAGACAGCAATATAAAATAATACATATAAATACCAGAATATATGAACATGTATACAGCAATTTCCACTAGAAAGGCAGCATCATAGTATATGCATCACCAGCAAAAAATATCACCAAAAATAATCGCATAGGCACAGTGTAGACGTTACACTTCCATTTATAGTCACAACAGTTTTTAGACATTATAAAAAAAAATAAGGACTTTTAAGCACAAAAAAATAATAATAATCGAAAACAGCACACTCCTGCAATTATTTTTCATGGAATATTTATTGATATTAGGGAGCATTTTTATGTATGTAATTCTTACATTCTTACAAAAAATATATGCCTACGAAAAATTACTATCACTTAAAATAGAACATAAAATTTGATGTATGAAATGAAAATAGATAATTTGTTGACTTGGAAAAAATCCAAAAATAAAATATTTGCTCAGAAAATATAGGTAAAGGAAATAGAGAAACAAATATATTGTGCTGATTTAATTATTCTCAAGTAACAAATATGAATTTATTTCACAATCATAGACGGCGTAGTGCAGACAAATGGTTAATCACAAATTTGTCTTATCATGTCATATTCATTTTTTTTTTTTAAAGAGCTAAAAATAAAAAGAATACCATTTTTCGAGTAAATAATCTGATAATGTTTGCTGCTTCAGAATATCTTTTGTACACATTCATATTTGAATAAATCCACAGTAATCTCAGAATTCTTGAGTGAAGCTTGCAGAAAAATGAAACCACTGCATAGAAACAAACATTGGGGGGATACGCCATCCAATCATGATAGTTCCATTTTCAAATAAGTTGCAGCCTATCGACTGGAAATTACTGCACCAGAAATATTTATGAAGTGAGGATTGTTTTTTAAAGGAGGACAAAGTAAAACTAATGTCAAAGTTATTGAAGCAAAACGTACTTGTTGAGCATAGCCTCTGAAGACAGGACACACAATTTTAATACCATACGCTACTCCAGATGGAACAACATAACTAGGTCTAAAAATAAATAAATATAAACTTTTACTGTGAAGATGACAGGTAAGAAATGTAACATTTTTCCTCATAAGTTACTAAATAGCAGAATAAAATGTATTTAAAATACAATATTAGAGAGAAAAAGAAAATAAATTATGTACTTTAGAGGAAGCGTCACTTTTTCCTGAAAAGGATGATCAGTTTTCCATTTTAAAAGTAAGAGACCTGATATTGCAGTTACAAACAAGAAGGCATGACTCTATATTATATGGTGGTTTCTATTCAACTGAAATTATTGTTTCTTTTATATTTTCTCATGTAAAATAAATTACATTTGCCTATTAACATCACTCATTATAAGCAGAAAATAATCAGCAAATGCAATATTAGAATTATGTAAAAGATTGTGATATGCCAATTATTAAATTTTTATTTACAAATTTATTTTGCAGACCATTTTAATAATTTTGAATGAAGTAATAAGCTACTAAGTGAATTAGTTAAAAGGAGGAATTTACAAATTTTGAATTTTTCCTCCAACCAGGTAAATTTTTTTCATAGAGAATTTTCTTTATGAAAAAATCTAAAATTTTCGTCATAAATTTCCAAAAATTTATAGCTGAGTTTTATAACTTCAACACATTGTTAAAAGAAATGTGCTTGGTTATGAACAAGTTTAATAACCTCTTTATTTTGAGTAATATTTAAACATCCCAGAATAAATGTGTACTATAATCATCAGTGCCAGATGTTTGTAGTGTACAGTCCGCAAAAAAAAAAGATATCACCCTGAATAACTTTCGTTCTAATGATCGGATTTTCACGAACTAAAAGTCAATCTTAATGGTTCCCGGGGGTGACCTCATATATGCTAATTAATTAGTGCTAACTATTAATTAAGTTACGAAATCAGACACAAAAACGTACTTTCTCTGAATAAACATACATTTTTTTTTACATATTTGGATTTTTCATCTTCGAAATATAGGGGGTAGCCGCAATCTGAGAAATGTGGTCTCCATAGTTTGGTCAGGAGAGCGATTCAAAGTTTGGTCCCCTTAATGTTAATTTCGCTTTTTGCGTTTTCGGTCATATTTAAAAAACTAATGAAGCAATTCAAAAAAAATTTTCACCCACTCATAAAACTCATTTACCCAAAGGTAATTTCATGAAAAAAATAATTTTTAATAATTATTTATTATTTTTTTATTATTTAATTAAAGTGAGGATGAAAAAAAGTTGAATTATAAGGTATGAATTTTTTTATACCATTTTAATCAACATATTTTTCAATTGAAAAATCTAAAGTTTCAACTGTTTTTATTTATTAGAAGATGAGAAAAATTAAAATTAATTATTTAAAAAAAATAATTTGGCGACAATGAAGAAATGATTAAGTGGGGCGATAAATATTAAAATGTGATAAACTTACGAGGAACCTAACTTAGCGAGCGTAGCGAAAATTTCATTCATATTTTTTTCGCTAATAATCGTTTGCAAATCCTTTTATTTTTTTAAAACTATAAAATATGATGTTTCTTTTTTAATAGTCTAAAATTGTATTTGCAATTTAGTAAAGAAATTTGAATAAAACATCTTATTGAATAAAAAACATTTTATTCAACGAATGTCGAGTTTTATAAAAGCATGCTTCTGATAGAATATGATTATACACCAGATTGTGCTTATTTAATGTGATTATTTTTTAGTTTTTAGTTTTTTCTTCTCAATAACTGATACAATTTCAATAATATACATACGTATGAATAGATTTGGAATAAAATATTTATCAATTTCTTGAATATATTTTTTATAAATATTAATAAAAAATACTTAGTAAACATATTTAAGTATACCTCACATCATCGCAAATTTTTTAACATCTTATATATCGTTATATAATTTTTTAATAACCTGTCTGGAAGTGTTTCGCCGAACTATTTTACCAACTATTTAATTAAATTTTAACAGTTTTAAAAATCTTATTCTTTACCCTACTACGTTTATTATATCTTCATTAATAACTTATCAATTTTTTAGTACTTTAACTTAGGTTTTCTTTAAAGTGAAGTTCCTTTTTAAATTATAGTCAAGTTTTTTTTAAAAGAATTATTGTCTGCAAGTTAAGAATAAAACCTTGTTAAGAAGTTAAAAACATTCCACTGTTTACAATTATTTAATGCAAAATAGCTGATTATTTACTAAGCAAACTATTTTTTTCGAAAAAGGAATATAAATCAATGATAGTCTTTTTTTTTTTTTTTGTTTCTTGTGACTTCAACATAGATTATCTAAAATAGTGTTGATGCTTTAGAAGTCACTACAAAGAGTCTAAAGATACCGAACATAAAAAGCTGTCGAATACGTAGCCAAAATTTTTAAGCGTTCTAAAATATCTCAGTATCTTACATGTCGTCCTAACATCTTAGTTGTGAAATTAAATTTTTAATTATCTGACCACGCGTGATTCAATAATTATTTCATTATATCTTTTACTCTTTCTTTATGATTACATGTAGAATTTTTTCCGGATAATATGCTAAACTATTTTGTTTAATTTTTTTTCTTTAGCACGATTCCCAAGATATTATTGTAATATAATTTGTTATCAGGAGAAATGCCTTATTTTGTTGAGCAGGAAATAATAAAAATTGAAATTTGTAAGAAGATTCCGAAGCCATGCCAATTTTAGAACCATCTAACTTTAAAAAAAAATGCAATAAAAAATACTCAATTTCCGATCTTATTTTGATTAAAAATAAAAAAAACGTGGCAAGAAGGCTAACATACTTTTTTCAGAAATTGTGAAAACCAATTTTTCCTATATTTCGTCAAAAGAGGATAAGAATGATATTGCTCCAAGGGCTTCTCAATAATTGACCTACTCAATAATTTCGCTATTTCCAGAATGAAATCTGTTTGATCGAAAAATATTTCCTTGAAAATTAAAACGAGAAAACAATTAATTTTGTTTTCTCGTTTTAATTTTCAAGGAAATATGTTTCGATTATTTATCTAAGTTTTTATTTATCTAAGTTTATTCCATTCATTTAATAATAGCGGTATCAAGGTTAAGGATATGCGATGGAAGCCCCGTTTACTATTATACTATAAATGCATTAAATCAGGTAGCTTGAATATTTTATTTTAAGCAAATTATTTAATAATTTTAAGCAAATAAGGGTGTAAAAATAAACTCGATCAAAATACTCCGAAAGTATACCCTAAAATATATGTAGAATAAACTTTGGAATCGATATATAAAAAATAACCTTTTCAAACAACTTCGAATAGGACGGAAACGCAAACTTTTTTGAAATAGTTGTCCTTGAAACTATTTAATTTCGATTCCTGGTGCTAGGGGACATTCCATTTTCACATTCGACTTTTGAAATTTAAGGCTTGCAGCAACAAAAAAAAAATATTCATTAATTTTTTTACAAAGTAGTGAATTATTATTTTTTTCAATCAAAGAACCTGTGCCTATAGCTTATGTAAAACTTATTTTAACATTGAGTGAAATAATTTAATATGTTGTGTAACTAAATAGATAATCCTAAGAAACTGAATCGAAAATATAAAAACTTCATTGATTTAAAAAATAATAGATGATAATAAAAATAGACATGTTTTGAGTGTCCAATAATAAAAGTCACAAGTTATTCAAGCTTGACAAGTTTTGAGAATGGGCGATTATATTTGAACGCTCGAAACATGTCGACTTTTACTTCCCTCTTCATATTTTTTGAGGCCAGGTGAGTTTTTAACATCAATTATACCGTTTTACATTTGAGTCTTGATCATTATTTTGATAAGGATTTTACACTCGTTAAAGTAAACATAAGCATTTCTGTATTTTAACAGGATTTATGTGGTCTTTGAAAACGTAATAGCATCAATATTGTAAAAGTTATATTTAACTTATTGAAATTTTGAGACCAGATATTTTGAGTTAATGAAATTAAATATTTTATCTTTTAAGTTTTTGTGCCCCCATTTCAGTATCTTAAGGATCTTACGAGCTCTGCTTAAAAAGAGAGTATCAGATATATATAAGAAAGCAAAAATAATCATAGTAGCAGTATTTGGGGGTAAATGTAGTTTATCGTAATTGAAGAATATGCTGTGCGACATTTTATGGTGAATTTGCGAACGTAGGTTTCAGAATGTATCGAAACATGAGGATGCTATTTGCTAATCATCTTTATCCAAAGAAACCCATGTAACCTAAATATCTAGCAGAATGAAGCGATTTTTTAAACAATGAATCATACAATATGCAACATATTATTTCAATATCTTATTCTTAAATATAACATGTTTCAATGTTTTTTAAAATGCCACTAAACATTCAGCAATTCCTTGAGTTATAGAAAAAATAAATATCGTAAATTACAGAAAACCTTGTGAATGTGTATTAGAATTACTATACAATCTACATCTTATTCTTCAAACACTTTTTTTTTTCTTCAAACTTTCTTGCCTAGAAGACTCGATTAAATCTGTAAGAATGATTATCCCTAAAATTTTGTATATAGTAGCTATAATAAGTTATGTCAATTTGATTTTAGTAAGAAATCCTCGAATAAATATAGCAAAAACAACATATCTAAATAATGTCAGATAAAAAGTTCATGTATTTAAATTCTAATAACTTAAAAAATCATAAATAATTTATAAATCAATTCAAATTTTCTTTTCAAAGGAGATTTAAATATTTTTTTTTTTTTTTTTTGCTTTTTGGACAAAAATCAGCTTAAAAATTGTCTATTGGCTAGAAACTTCGAGATATTTTCTATTAACAATTAATTAAACCTCTCCCAGCAATCACAGAACCTTATTTCATTTTTTTTTACATTCAGAGTTCTTTTACTAGGTTGCTAGGCTTTAGGTTGCTAGGCTTTAGCATTAAGCTTTTGAATTAGTCAATGGGTTATCTTAAAATATTAATTGCGCTGGCGACTTTTTTTTGGCGGTTTTCTGGACTATCGCCAAATATATAAACCTTTATTGCTACCCAATTTACTACCCAATATTTTCAAAATTTTGTCTACCCCCCCTAATTCAAGTGTTTAGATTCCAAATATGTAAAAAAAAATACATGTTTTATCAGAGAAAGTACGTTTTTGTGTCTGATTTTGCAACTTAATTAATAGTTAGCACTAATTAATTAGCATATTTGAGGTCACCCCCGGGAACCATTAAGATTGACTTTTAGTGCGTGAAAATCCGATCATTAGAACGAAAGTTATTCAGGGTGATATCTTCTTTTTTTTTGCGGACTGTACACCAGAAGCTTGTACCAGAATAAGTGTCCCTAAAGTAAATCCTACGTAATAAAAAAGAAAAATATTGTAAAATATACTTTTATTAATTTTTGTATCTCAATGAGACAATAGACTAAACAAATGAGACAAACAAATGAGACAAATAACTCATTCATTACATGAAAGCTCTAATCTTTCCCTAATTTTATTTATAATTTTATGCAAACAATTGAAAACTCCTTAAAGCTGGCCCACACTGCCTATTTTGAAACTTGATTCCAAACATGTATAAAATGTTCCTTGGATATTTTGATAGTCAGTTTTTTTGTATTCTCTCTCTTTGAGAACATAATCCCACATAAAATAATTAAGTTAATTGAAATCTGGATAAGAGGCAGGCCACTCTTCTGTACCAATGAAATCAGGCAAATTGCTTCAAATAGACGTTTTTTTAATTTGTTGGTGTGCACTGAGTCTTGCTGAAAGCAATGCGATTCTCCTCAAAATAAATCGGAAGTAGAACCAATTAAATGTTTCTTTAAAACTTGTTCCATCAGAGTTCTCCATCAATTTCAAAAAAAAAAAATCTTTGATTTTTTCAGATATTTCAGCAGGGTTCTCACTTAACTTCAGAATAAAAATTCCCTGACTCTTCCAGGTATACCACGTAAATTTCAATGAAAATTCTAGACCATATTTTCATCAGAAAACTTTTATTTTTTTATATGTAATGTGAAATATTAGATTTTCTGGGTAACAAAATATTATTTAATGAAGATGGGAACATTTCAGTTTCACTAAATGCGAAATTTTTATAACAAATAATTGTAATAGATGTTAGAATTATTTAACTCTAATCTCAATAACTGATTACTGTTACTGACAATTTTAAGACTAGTTATTTTCCAGGTATGATATAGGAATATTCCAGATTTTTTTTTTTTTTTTTTTTTTTGAGAAATTGCAACCTTTCCTGACTATTCATTGATTTTAGGAGTTAAAATAAAATTCCCTGACAATTCCAGGTTTTCCCTGTTCTCCCTGACCCATGGGAACGCTGATCAGGTAAATTTCAATAAAAATTCAGACCATATTTTATCTATTCTATGCAATTATTTTCATCAGAAAAGATCATCAGATTTTCTTTTCATTTATAATGTCTAATATTAGATTCTGTGAGCGAAAAAATCATTGGACGAAGTTAGAAACATGTCAGTTTGACTAAAATGTGAAATTTTTACAACAAATAATTGTTAAAGATATTAGAATTATTTTTCTCAAATCTCAATAACTGATTACTGTTACTGACAATTCTAAGACTGGTTATTTTCTAGGTATGATATAAGAAAGGAATTTTCAATGTTTTTGTAAAAAATTACAACTTTCCCTGACTAATCTGTGCCTTTTAGAATTAAAATAAAATTCCCTGACAATTCCTGGCTTTCCTGTTCTCCGTGACCCGTGGGAGCTCAGTTCAGACAGTACTCTGTGTTGATTTTAACTTCAGGATCAATAAAAAGATACGGAAGCTTTCCTTTTGGGAAATGGCATCCTATACCATCACTTTTGATGCATTTTGGTATTGTTCTACTGTCAACTAATTTTTAGGAATGTCAGCAAGACCTGCGCAATATACGCTATTGTTTTGCTGGTTGTAACTATCTACTAGAACAGCATCTACTAAAAGGTGTTCCACGGAACCCTAGGGTTCCTTGGGAGGAACTCATAGGTTCCGAGAGTAAGGATTTTTTTTTAAAACCAGTATTATTCAGATTTATATCAAATCATAGATCTCAGTATGTATTTTACATTAAATTATTTAGGTTAAATGCCTATGAAGAAAGAAGAATCAAAATTTAAAAAAAAAAAAAAAAAAAATTCAATAACAATTTATTGAATTAATTATGAAAAGAATTTTCATTTATAAAAAACTCTATTAGTATTTCTAATCTATCTTTTGATTTTAAAGTAAAATAATCAAATTCATGAATAAAAATTTATGTTTCGCTGATAACTATTTTCAACATTTATAATGGTTTTTTTTAACACCATAGTTCCACTTATTTAAATCATTTTCATCCATGCATAAACTAAAAACCAATTCAAGTATTTATTTCTTCATATAAATATGCATAAAAGTTAGTGATAAAAATTTCTCATCCCGAAAAAGAATGTCACAACCTATATGCCAACATAGTAACCTCTTGCTCTTTTTTACTCTAGCTTGCTTTGTGTATTGGTAAGAAGACGAGTTAGTTGTTTTTAATATGGTTTTGGTATAGTTTTAGTATGGTTTCTTTGAGTATTCTGTTTAGGTTGATGATGATATTTGTATCCTTTTTCAATTACCTCTAACAGATTGACATGGATTGCACATAATTCGTTCTCTAACAGCTTTGATAACATTTGAAGGTTCTTTGCTTTTTCAATACTTTTATCTATCATAATTTAAAATAAAAGGTGACAAAGCCATTGCCTCGTATTCAAGAGAAAACTTTGTTTTTGCCTTCACTGACGGTTGCTCAGATGAAACTCTTGATAACGGAGGAGCTGGTGTCAACTTTACTTTCCCAAAGAGTGGAAGCACAAAGCAATTTAAGATCAGAGGAGGCAAAATAGCTTCAAACTACACTTGTGGATTCATTGCCATCTAAAAAGCCCTAGATGAGTATATAAATCTTGAATAAAATGAAAGAGCCAAAGGGTTAATCATCTTCAGCGACTGCAGAGCTGCTCTTCAAGCAATTCAAAGGGGTTCCTCAGGGCTATTTATAAATATAAACAGTGCGCTTTGTAAGATTTTCCATTTGAAGAAACAGTGCACCATGCAGTGGATTCCCGCGCATGTTGGCATTACTGAAAACGAGATGGCTGATGCCTTGGCAAAAGAGGCAAGACAATTAAACACCAACAAAGTTACTCATGTCACTCTCAGCGATATCAATTCAGTGACTAAGACAAAATTCAATGATAGGAAAATCCAAATCAAACACCAAATCCCTGAAATCAGTACCAATAGAACTCTCACCAGCACACTAACAAGACTCCAGACAGGACACTTTAGGGAGATGAAGATTCATGGTGATGTAACAAGGACTTACTGCCCCTGCAAAAATTGTCCAGACATAGAACTAACTCCCATACATCTTTTCAACTGTCCCGTTATACTGGCGCAATTGCAGCAAGTGACAATCGGTGGGCGGACTTATATGAAGAAAATTGCCTTCGAATTGCAGATGTTGTATATAGGACCTTTGATCACATTTAAAATTATTTTCTGCCCATGACACGACACCAACCAACCATCTATCATAATACAATTATCTAACTAAATCGTAATTTACATAAAAGATTATTACTGTTATGTAAGGCATTTTACTTCTTCAAACACAGAATAGTCGCAATAATTTCTATTTCTCATGAAAAGTTATGGATAGTTTTTTATTTAATGACAAGGTTAAGCAATTTATAAATAAGAACAAGTTTAAACCCCTCAACAATGTTTGTGTGCAGCTATGCACAAACTTATGAAATCTGCATGCAATTTTTTTTATACAATATTAAAATTCTAATTTTAATTAAAAATTTTAAAAACCTACAGAAAATAAATTGCTTTAATACTTAAATACTTGTTCATAACATACTGTACATTCAAATGTATTCCAGTCTGCCCTAATGATTTTTTTTCATTAAAAGAAAATTGTTTAATTTTTTTAGGTCATTAAAATTAAATATTTTATAAAAATTTAAAGATAAACTAGTAAGTAACTGATAATAATAAAAAAAATTAAAATGTAAAAGTTATTCTGACAATATGGCACCTTGAAATTAAGCATAAAGTAAAAGCTTTTTCATTTTCTCTTGTAACATTTTTTAATAACTTTATTATTTTTTACCTATTAACCTACTTCTGGTTTCTTTTTACATTGAAAAAATTCATAAGTATCAAAACACCTGATTTTATGAATAATTATTTAATTAAAATATCCCCATTTATTGAGTGCAGATCATAGATATGCAGCAGAAAGATAAATTAAACAAACCTTTTTTTATGCCACATCTCCTTCATCAGCCTCATATAGCTATTAGATAGACTAGCTTTCTTTTCTGATTGCACAAATGAACCACATTCAAGAAAAAAGTTTGTTAATTGAGGACTAAAAAAGGAAAAAAAGATTATTACACTTTTTAAAACAATTCCACTTAGAAAAAAAACATTTGCTTGATAGCTGTTGTTCTCAAATATTAAGGGAATAACCTAATTTTACACATAAAAATGTTTAAATAAAGCTTACAAATTTTACAAAACTTTTGAATTAATGGTGTTTAGTGTTGTATTCAAAAAAGTGAAAATTAAAGTTTATAACTCAAAGCTCCTATATTTAAAATCGAATCATTTATCATTAACATAAGAGGAAATTAACTTTAAATTAAGTAACATACCAGTTAGATAAAGCTTGAATAGCTGAATTCATGTAACAAGTATTTCCAAGATTTTGCAAGCCAGTTAAACCTATATAAACAAATTCATATATAAAATGCAAAAACTTCAATATTTAAACAAATACTAATTTTAGTTTTTGAAATGAAAAATAATTATGATAAGGCAACTTGTTACATGTTATTTCAAAATACAAATTTAAAATTTTTGCCAGTTATTACTTTCTTGAAAATCACTGCAAGAACGATGAAAAAGATTTCTAATAATAATAATTTAAAAATAACACAACTTGAGAATTCATTAAAAAGATAAATCAATTAATGATATTTCAAATTGAAAAGAATAATTTTTGTTACTCTGGCTTCAATACATTTTTAATCAAATCATTAGAATTTCAGTAATATCTAAATAAAAAAAATACAATTAATACACAACTAATCAGAAGTAACTTAGTAGATAACTTCTTACATTACTATTTAAAAATTTTATCATTGTTTAAATCTTAAAATTTAGATTTTAGCTTAAACCTAATAAATAATTACATCACATTATAGATAAATATGAACAATAATTATTTCTCCTTTGCAGTTGCTGAAAATAGGAAATAAGTGATACTCATTAAATACTCTTATTAGTAAATACTCTTTAATTTGTAATTTTATGATCATAAAATAGAGATTTTTCAAAAACTGTCGCAAATTCTCAAAATAGTCCATGGAGGCTCGAGTCAGAGGGTCATGAAAGTTAGGGCTCCATAATTTCAAGGCATACGACACAATGGTAGTAATATAATCAGCATTGTACACCCACTGCTGTTACTTTCTAGACACAGAAAATTCTGAAACAACTTATCTAGTAAAGATGCCTGTAACTATTTTTTACAATTAGTGGAGAATCAGATATACAAGACTTCTGCAATTTTAAAATTATCATCTTATTTACATTATTATAAATTATAATTAGATAATGAGAAGCAGAAAAATTTCAATACGACAAAACTCTATGGCAGGGATGGGCAAACTGCGACCCGCTGGAAGGTTTTATCCGGCCTGCAGATAGAATTTTAACTTGCCGATTTGTGGCAAATATAAACAATATACATTATACATCCATTTCCTTGTCTACTTTGTTTAAAGCTATTTTTGTTCTTTTTTTTTTAACAGAGTACTGATGACCTTTGTATTTTCGCTATTTTTGTTCTACAAAACATATGATGGAAATACAGTCAAACTTTGATATCTCGAACTTGAAGGGAGAGGAGAAAAAATTTGAGATACCAAAAATTCAAATTATCGAAGGTAGAATAAAGAAAAATGCTCTTTACGTGCTTTATTTACTATTCCATATTTATTCTAAAATCACTTTTTACACTTTCATTTAAAAAAAAGATTCAATTGTTGCTTGCTTTAGAGATGTGTAAGAAAGTTTGTTTCTAACACTTCCTGAGTGGACTATAGATTTATATGTCTCCTCTGACATATTCGGCAGCCTCTCAATAAATCTCCTTACAGTGTCCACTGCAGAAAGTGCTTGTTTGTTAGTAACATTGGGCGGTAAATCTTCTATTTCCTCATCCTCTTCTTCTGATAGTTCACAAGAAGCTTTCGTTTGAGCGATGATATGATTGTCATCCCACTGACCACACACTGTTACTGCATCATCTACATTTACAAAGTCATGAAATTCCATGTCATTAAGCTTAATGAGTCCGGTCAATCTGTCCCAATCATTTTCAGTGTAGTTTTCAGAAGAATTAACGATATTGATTGTTTGACTACCTTCGTGATCTTTAATGAATCCAGCCTTCTTGAAGCCATTCATTATCGTAGAGGAAGACACATCATTCCATGCCCTGTCAGCCATTCGTATAGCTTGTAGAACACTAATAACAGATGGTGAAACCCCATCTTCCATTTCGGACGACATTTTTTGACCACTTGATGACGATACTTCTTTTTAAAACCTTGGATGATGCCCTGATCAAGTGGTTGAAGTTTTGAGGTAGTGTTTGGGGGGAGAAATTCAATTTTAATGTTTTCTATTTTAAGTATGCTATTGTGCCCCGTACAGTTATCGATGAAAAACACAATTTTCCGTTTTTTTTTCTTTCATTTTCGTATTTAAATTTTTAAGCCAGCTTTCAAAAAGGTTTGATGTCACCCAAGCTTTTCAATTAGCTTCATATTCTATAGGAAATTATTTTATGCCACTGAAACATCTTGGTTTTTTCGATTTCCCTATCATCAACGGTTTTAACTTTTCTATTCTATTAATATTTGCACAAAACAATGAAGTTAAACGCTCTTTACTTCTCTTACCTCCATGACATGCTTCACCCTTTACATGCATAGTTTTGCCTGGAGAGCATTTTAAAAAAAAGTCCAGTTTCATCCGCATTAAACGCGTCTTTTTCGTTGTAATCCTTCACGATCAAGCATATTTTCTTCCTAAATTCTTTACAAACTTCTTCGTTTACGCAAGCACTTTCACCACACATTTTCAAACATGTAATGCTGTTACGTTTTTTTAAATTTTCAAACCAGCCATTACTTCCTTTGAAATTTAAGTGGCCTAATTCTTTTGCAAAAGATTCTCAGCTTTTTCTTTGATTACAAGTTCAACAAGAGGGATGTTTTGACTTCTACGTTGTGTAATCCACATCATAAGGCAGTTTTCCATATCGGAAAATTCACAGGTTTTTAACTTCTTTCGCTTGCCTAGGCCATCCTTGAACTTTTCTAAGATAACTGCTTTATTTTTTAAAATTGTCGAAAGCATACTACTTGGAATCCCAAATTTCCGTGCAATTTTCTTTTTCTTTTTAGAATATTTTTTCAACTTTGTCAATGATTTTCTTCTTTATTTCTACGGAAAGCGTGTTTAATTTTCGTTTGCTAGCCATTTTAAACAAATGACACACCAAAGATCTAACCTCTAAGTGCTCTAATTTTCTCTGAAATAACCAAGAAAGGAAACTTTTTTGGAGGTCGCTTGGTAGCTTGAATGTGAAACAAAACAGGCATGCATTCACACGTAACTTTCACCCCTTGTTGCAACGATAAGAAATTTTAGTTTTCCTGGAAGCCACACACCTTTCTGACTCTTGTTCATGCCGTCATTTCCGGTATTCTTAAGACCACTCCAAGAAATAACCTTGCAGAATAAAAAGACAAAGAGAGCATAGACGGTCATTGCATTGCAATGGCAACTAGTACTGGGCGATGTTAAGATTTCAGCATCGTGATGCATCACCACTCAAACATCACGATGTTTCAATACATCGCAACGTTTGACATTCCATACATGTTTCAATACATCGCGATGTCACGTTACTGTTTTATATTTGGTTTTGCCAAATTTTGCATTCTTGCATAACTTTGCTTTTTATTTATTTGATGCCACTGTGAAGTAAGACTAAAACTGAAATTTTAAATATATATATATTAGATTTTTAGAATTTAAACTTTGTGTGTTTGGGGAAAAAGAGTAAGATTTCAAGAGAGGGATAGTCAGATAAACTTTTTAAAAAGTGAAAATCTGCCAAAATGCGTCAAACTGACATTATACAAATTATATTCATTTTATAGGTATATATAAACAACTAAGTGATTTATAATTGAATGTTGTATTTAATTTCAATAAAGTTATATAAAAAATATAATCAATAGGGAAAAACGTAAAGATAGGAGTAAATTAAATGTATGACTTTATAGCCTGGTCTATCAATGTTTAGAAAAAAATATTTTTTGTAATGTTTTTTTTTTTATTATTATTTTTATTTTGATTACTTTCTTCTTCTGGATTAAAATAATTCAATAGACTGTCTTTTTCAATTTAAACAAAACACATCTTTTCAACCTTCAGATTTTGCACAAAAAAAATCGGAAGTTTTTAAATTAAAGAAAAAGGGTAACGAATAAATAGTTAACAAGTTAAATGAATAATTTATTAAAATTTTACATGCAGCTTTGAAAAAAATGAGTAAATTATCCTTAAGGATGAATTAAGAAGGGTAAAAATAAAAAAGAAAAGAATAGTATTTCAACCTTAGCCAAACAAAAATTATTGTTAATTTTCAACAATCTTTAAGATGGTTAGGTATCTTAGACAAAACCACATTAAAAATTATTACATTAAGAAATAATCTTTCTAGAAAATAAAATTAGAAGAAATTGGTGCATTTTTTTTCAGCTTTTATATTGTAATAAATTTATCTTAACATGAATATTTTAGCAATTAATATTTGATATTTGTGGATAGAGTGTAGTGCATGAAAAAAAATTTACTTTTGGCTTAGTAATCAGAATTCAAAAAGTCAGATTTTTTTAAATTTATTTTTTAGAAACTATTCAACTAATTGCTTTTAACTTTTTTACTTTAAAACAAGAAATTATATTCATCAAAAAAATTGCATACCTTACAATTCAAACTTTTTTCGACTATTACTAATAAAAAAAGGAATTAAAAATCATTTTTGCATAAAATTATCTTTGGATAAACGAATTGTATAATTTTGTGCTAAAATTTTTCAATTCGAGTAAAAAGTTCTCAAGATATGACGAAATACGCAAACACCAGCATTAACATCAAGAGATCCTAACTTTCGATCGCTCTCCTGACCAAATTATTAGGACTATATTTCTCAGATTACGACTACACCTTACATTTTGAAGGTCAGGAATCATAATCCGTCAAAAAATTTATTCAGATAAATACGTTTTTGTGCCTCACTTTGTAATTTAAAACATTGTCTGCTTAAACTAATTAGCATATTTGAGGTCTCTCCCTCAAACCACTAAAGATTAGGTCCTAATATGCAAAAATCATATCAATAGACCAAAAGTATTAGCCTGCCGCAAAGTATGTCAGCCAACTGTAAAAATAAAATGGAAACTGTAAAGATAAAAATAAAACAGAAATTATAAAAATAAAATAAAATTCAAAATGCGCATTGAGCCAACAATTTAAAAATAAAAAACGTAATAGAAAAAGATAAAAAAAAAAAACTATGGATTGAGAAGGACAGAAAACTTAGAACAGCTGATGTGTATAACCTTTTGGCCTTTCATTCTCCAGAATTTCTTGAAGAATATCCTTCAATAATTTATTGTAGGCAGTAGAAATATTGAAAGTAGTAACCTTCAATATTTTAGAGGAAATAGCGAAAAACTAGTATAAAAACAAAATTTCCTGGAAAAGGATACGATGGAAATTATTATGGCTTCAATATTATAAAAATCAATTATTTAAAAATTTATTTTCAGAATTATTGCTAACCTAATTTAATACTATGTTGCTAAACTATATTTCGTGAAAATAAAATTTAACTGCACAGTCTTATAAAAATCGTTATAAATAAGGAAGATCGAAAAGCAATCAAGTCGAAAAAGAAAATGGTAAAGAAATAAAAACGAAACGACTGTCTTAAAAAGAAAATTTGCGTTTGAAAACTCGTTTGCCAAAAGTTTTTGCAAAAATATTACATTTTTTTATATTTTCTAACAATAATAATAATTTTTCAATAATTGAAAACGCGGTCAATATGCAAAATTGCAGCTTTATACAAAATTATTAATGAAAACATTTTATCCATATTGAATGAATGCAATTCTTTAGATTTAACAAAGAAAAATAAATAGGTAAAAAAATAAATAAACAAAAAGTTTTATTGGAACAGATCAAAAACGATCTTTTCTTCAACAAGACAAAAATTATCTCAAAGTATTATCAAATAACAAAACACAAATAATCCTCAGAGAATCCTTTTTATTCTTGGATTTGCACAAATTGAAGAAAATACTTTTTCATCTTTCATTGGCGATTAGTTAGTTTCACTCCTAGTCACATCGTAATTCATCGTTACTTGATAATTTGCGAAAGAAGAAACACACAGGAAAAGATTGTCACGGCAATCAATGTCGCCTCAGGATCGGGGGAAATGCTCTTCGTGCGCCTATGAACATCGATGTTGAATCTGAAGAATCGCTCTGCGCGGCATCGGGAAACATTGTACTCATCGCACATACATCGGAATTTCCGATGCTTCGTAAAAGACGCCAACCTAAACATCGGATCGGCTATTATTACCCAACATTGATGTTTTCCGATGAATCGACGTATTGCCCAGTCCTAATGGCAACTGACTGAAAAGATAGGGAAACAATAAAACAAGAATTTCGACTATGGGGGTTAAGAGAAGTGATTTCAATGTGTTACTGAGTCCTTATGTCCATTTTTTTAAAAAGTTTACCATTATGAGGATTGGTTTTCCATTCGTAAATTTTTTTTGGAATATTTTTTTTATCTTCAGAAAAAAAATCTACAGTATTTATGGAAAAAAATTCAAGTTATCGAGGGATTAGAAAAAAAAATTCTTGAAATAAAGTTTTTTGTAACATTGAGTGTATAGGAAATTTCAAGGGAATTTTTTTTTCTTCGAGATATTGAAAAAATTCGTGAAATCGAGGTTTGAGTTAGCAAGGTTCGACTGTAGTTAGTACAGACAGCTTCAGTTGAAAAAATGTTGGAAGCAGAAGTTCTTTATAGAGTAGCCGTAGATTGGCTCCAAGAGCATTTGTCTTCCTCGAGGTGCAGACATATGGAATCTAATATAGGTTAATTGTACATCACATGAGACAGGCTGCGCATTTTAAGCTCCATGAGACAGACAGAGGTTTTTCTGCTGGCGTGAGTTTTAACATTTATTGTGTTTGGAAAGATTGCCCCAATATAACGTCATCGTAAATAATGGTTAAATTATTAAATGCATAAAATGGCTAGTGCTTTTTGTGAGTTATTTGCAAAAATTTTTAAGCCCAAAATAGCTACTAAAAACGCAAAGTTGATTCGGAATGCCATGCGTTCAATGATGAATAGACTTGGAAAAAAAAATTTTACAGTTGTAAAAGATAAACCAGCATGTCTTATCTGCAATGAACTGCACCAGTTTTTAAAGAATACAACATTAACCGACATTTTACAGCCTTGTGCAAGAATGCCAACTACGAAGCAATGTCTGAATGTGAAAGAAGACAAAATGCAGAAAGTTTTCTTAACGAATTATCAGGCCGACAAAATGTTTTCAAGAAGATAAACAGAAGCAGCTACGCATGCAAGCTACATTGTAGCATACAATATTGCTAATATTAATGAATCTCTCGGTGATGGGGTGGGGAGTTTGTGAAACAATGTATGCTCCAAGTTTGTGATGTTTTATGTCTAGACATGAAAAATAATTTTAAGGTTGTAAGCTTATCGCGAAAAACGGCGACTTCTAGAATCAAAGCTATCGATAAAAATTTGACATTACAATTAGAGTAAAAAATTGCACAATTTAAATTTTGCTCAATGCCTATGGATGAAAGCACTGATATTATTGATAGCGTTTAATTAGTGTTATTTATAAGAGGTGTTGCTGAGAACTTTGAAATTACCGAGGAATTGGCTCGTATGCGTTCTTTAGACGGAACTACCGCGGGATGTGATATTTTTCGTGAGTTTCAGGAAAGGTTTTTAACTTTGAAAGTGGTCATAACAAAAATATGTAACATTTCGACTAATGGGACACAAACTATGACAGGCAAAAAATATAGATTCCTTGGATTATTTAATCAGAATTATCCAGGGAATAATGTTAATTTTCTATATTGTGTTATACACCAAGATGCTCTGTGCAAATCTGCTGTGCAAATGAAACCTGTGCTTGATGCAGTAGTAAAGCTTGTTAATTCTATTCAATTTTGTGGGCTTACTCACAAGCAATTCCGAGATTTTCTTCAGTCCGTGCAATCTGAATACTCTGATGTACTGTATTACACGAAAGTAAGGTGGCTTAGTGCAAGACGTGCTTTCGAGCGAGTTTGGCAGCTGAAAGACGACATTGTGTCGTTCTTCCATGAGAAACAGTCTCCAGCAGAGTGCGAAATATCAGAAGATACAGAATGGCTTTCAGACTTAGAATTTTTCACAGATATCTTTTGTTATATGAGCAACTTGAATGTTAAGATGCAAGGGAAAAATCAATTCATCAATGATATCTGGGCCCATCTCAAAGCTTTTAAACTGAAGCTTAATCTATTTGTTGGGCAGCTAGATAAGAAGTTTTATTTCTCGAACTTAAACTCAATACCCTCAGTAAATAAGGAAAAGCTAAAGAATTATGAAGATGGCTTGAAAAAACTCCATTTTGAATTTGAATGCAGATTTTAGTGCCATTTAAACAGAATTAGATATTTTTACCATGCCTTTCAATATAAATTGTGAAACAGTGAGGTCGGATTTGCAGCTTGAATTAATTGAGTTGCAATCTGAGCAGTTGTTTCTAAATATGCCAAAGTTTGAGTTTAACAAATCATTACCAAAAGCTAGTTTCCAAAATTTAATATCTCATGCCAAGAAAATCAGTGCTATGTTTTCTTCATCTTATATATGTGAACAAGTGTTTTCAACTATGAACCTTAGGAAAACTCATCTCAGAAGTAGACAGACAGACAAGCATTTAGCCTCATTCCTTAAAGAAAGCACATCTCACTTTGAACCTCAATGTAAGGAATTTCTTAAAATAAAATCACTATTTCATTCATCTCATTAAATATTTAAATTAAAGCTTGTATATCGTTTTTTTTCTTTTTTTTTTTTTAATTTTAGAAGTTTTTACTCGGCCCACCAAACTTTTTTCTCTCGATTTTTTGCCCTCGACCAAAAAAGTTTGCCCATCCCTGCTCTAAGGTGTACAAATGAAGCAAATGGTGTAGCTATGGTGTACAATGTAATGAAAATCTAGATTAGCGAATTACCACCAGACTTCACTTTCATTTTTTCAATTTGTAATGTTAGGGATTGGGAAATCAATAATTTGTTTAAAAAAATGATGTATAGAAAATTCTAAGACAATGAATCCAGTAAAAAATGCATGCAACTATTTTGTACAATTAGTAGACAGTCCCTAAATTCGATGTATCAAAATTTTAAACTGAGTTGTAAATTAATAAATAAGGGATGGAGGGTATAAAGTTTTTTGGTATAACAAAGCTCTGTAGTATACGAGAGTTGAAAATAGTAGAAAATTTAAGATTAGATGAAAACTTTTTAATTTCAAATTAACAATTTTCTTTTAATCCAAATTTAATTTGATTTACAGGGTTCCCACTCTATGATGAGATTGAAATTCAAGGACTTTTCAAGGACCTCAACAAAATTTTCAAGGACCTTAATCTAAGACCAATTTTAAAAATTATTCTCTTCTATTTTACTAGAAGCAACAATGCTTGTTGTGGCAATAATTAATTTCAAATATAATACCTAAATGCTTTACCTATACAGAGAGAAGAGAGTATATGTACAGTGTTTTCACTACAGCGCGAGAACACGAGAATCTCGCATATTTTTTCTTTTCTTGCATTAAGAAATGATTACCGCGAGAAATTCTCGCATTCTAAAAATCAATTTCGAAATTCGCGAATTTCTCGCCTTTTGGAAAAAGCTTCGAATTACGCCATTTAGAATAAAATCCGTTTCACTTCCCTTCCTGGATCTTTCATTATCTTCAACATCTGCCCCAAGTTATCTAGCTTCCCTATTTACCAGTATTGTTCAGAACCTTTTCGAACAACAGAACACAACCACGGAACCCCTTTCAGAACACATTTCTCTGCAACCACGTGTTTACGGTAGGTAAGGTTTCTTCATGCAAGACGTTCAAATTTTTTATGTACTAATGTAAGATGGACAAATACCTTGTAAAGGCGAAATCTTTTATGATGATGCACCAAAAATATTCAATGCATTAAAAAATAGAAGGCGTCAAAAATTTATTAGAATTAAAGAAAATGATTTTTTTTTCAAGAGTTTTTGTGCTTTTTTAGTTTTTAGAAATCTCACTTAACTTTTTGAAATCTCACCCTGTTTTTGAGAAAGGGTAAGAAATTCTCACTCATTTTTTTTTCTATGATGAAAACACTGATGTATTATGGACTAAAATTTATATTTTTTTAAAAACAACCCTACTGGTTTTACATATGATTTCACAATATCATTTTCAGCACAATCTATAACTAATGGTAATGAGGTGTTAATGGTGAAATCCTTTAATCCTGTGTATTTCCATGTGAAGGCTGCATGAAAGGCAGAGCTAAATCTTAGGTATTCCATATTCCATGACTATTCCATAACCCCCTCCTCTCCTCTATTAAACATCGTTTCTGAAATTATTCATCCATAATTTACACAACCTTCTGAAAATGTTATGCAGCAAAAATTCTTTCTGAAAATAAAAATTAGAAAGAACATATTCCATTTTCACCATGTTTAAAAGCATTATTCGTTATGTGTAATCCACAATTGCCAATGAATATGACCTGGTGGGAATATTTCTCTTTTAATTCACACTGAAGCTTCTAATAGAATTTTCAATTGACATTGGGTCCATCCATGGATAATGGAAGTATTTTAGAGAGCTTTTAACCATCATTCATGCAATTGTAAAAAGAGGACAAAATATTTTCGGCAGTTCCATGACCCATAAATTGGGAGGTAAGATACTTAGTGCAAACTTTATTATCAATTCCTTACCATAATGTCCATCTGCTTAGATTGTAGAGACTGATTTAACGTCTCATCAAAGAGTACAGTGTAGCAACCAACATTCTTCAGCTCATTTATAAGAATCCCTTTGAAGTACAGTGCCAATCCAAAGGAGCCCAAATAGGCTCACTTTGTGGCACTACAAAAAAATTGTCTCGCTATACAGCTATCAGCAAACATTTTGGAGAACAATTTACTAATCCCTTCACAGGAGTTACATGAATAATTACTAGTGATGCACTTCAGACTCCAGAGAATTTCAGCATCAAGCACATTCCTTTTGACCAGATAAGAAGACAATGTTACCTCGGCCACTAAAGTTTCTGTTTCACATGGGGCACACGATGTTGAAGGAGTATTTACACCAGATGAATTAGATGTCCATGTCTTTGGAAAAAGAGAACTCAGGGCATGAGACTGCTTTTTTGTTTTACCTTTCTTTGATGTGTGATTTCAGAGCAGATTCTTGCATTTTTGCGATATCGATCTCCTTCATGCATAATCGGCACTTGGCTCTGAACTTCTTTTCAGGCATCGATAAAATCCATTCTTTATAAGCTTGATTATCCATCCATTGGGGATTAAAATAGCACTTCCCAGGCATAACTAGTCTAAACTACATAACACAAATACGAAGCCGTGCCTTTGCGAATACGCTTTACAATAAAGTTTTGAAATGACGCAAACGTAAGGACAAGTGCGGATGGTAAAACGGCAAATTTATTGAAAACTACAAGGTACATATTGTTACGAAATTCGAGAGTATTCCAGTTTCGATAAGAAAAAAGAAGATCTAAGCATATGCGACAGAAGATGAAGTGGAGTCTCGCCCCGAAAGCATTGATTGTCTGCTGTGCTCCGCGCGCTTGGCAGACACCAAGACGCTAGGCCCGGTTAGAAACGGAGGCGTTAAAAACCACGTGAGAGAGCTCGGGAACAAAACAGAAAGATCTGCGGGTGTTTTATAAAAAGGGCCACCGGCAGTATTGGACAAATTCAAGGACCTATCAAGTTTTTCAAGGACCTAAGACGTTTTTCAAGCACTTTCAAGGACCTAAATTTAGCAACAAAAAATTCAAGGACTTTCAAGGACTCTCAAGGACCGTGGGAACCCTGATTTAGCAAGACCTAACAATCTAGCGTGGTATGATGAGCCTTTAGATTTTCAAAGAACTGTTACTCGATGAAAACAAATTTCTTTCATAATAGCTAAAAAAAAACACAATGGTACAAAATTATTTAAAAGTTTGAAAAAACTAGTTCCAACATGGGACTATTACATTATTGATGAAAATTTCTACTCTCCTATTTTTTAAGAATCAACCTCACGAAATAAGCTACAACAAAAACTATCTGAAATCAACAATTGCTATCAGCAATAAACGTGTGAAAAAAAGATGACATTTTTACTGAAGAATGATAAAAAATAAAAAGGAATAGTTTTTTATGCACAAAAAGTTTAACATGAACAAATATACCTCTAGGCTTTAAATTTTCATCACTTCCCTCAATATCCTCCTCTGAATCTGTATCTATTTTATTTATCAGTGGGTGAACAGGAAGCATTCCAGGAAGTGGGGGATCATTATTTTCTAAAAACACTTCACATTCACACAGCAGACAATATACTCTCAATGAAGTAAGGTTTAAAAATATGGAATGTTCTTTGTATTTCTGAAAATATAAGGTACTGTCAGCATTAGATAATAAGAGAAAAGTGAAACTAAATTCATCAGTTTTAACAAACAAATACCGAAAAGTGTTTCAGGCAGTGGTTACTTCCATTGCAACCGACATACAAGCAATTCTTGTGAAGACACACCCACAAGTATGGACCTTCTGTTTTACACGTATCACATGGTGACTGAAATACCAAAACATATATAACAGTAAGAAACAGAATATTGTTAAATAAGAACTGAACAGCAGTTTAAACTATGCTTAGAACAATCTTGGGCCTGGTGGTAATTAACCCATTAAACATTCTCTTTCTTAGGATGGCCCTAGAAAAATTCATCCAGACTCCAGATTATAAGAGAGTCCAGAAAATAGGACTCCAGATTTTCATCTGGGTCATTCTCACAAAAAGGTGATTTTTTAAGTCCCTTAGTAATAAATATTAGGAAGTACAGCAGATTTCTTAATATTTTTTGCAAAGTTCTAACTAACAAATCATATGCATTTCTGCTAAATGTATTTAATATTTCATGCTTATTTTTTAATAAATGTAACTTCAAAATCCCCTCCGTGGACGTCCCTACCTCTGTGACACAAAATAATTTTTAATGGCTGTTAAACAATTTAAATGTTATTTTAATGATTTTTGTAGTTTTAACTAGTTAAATGTTGATAGTAACTTTTTATTTAATATTTTTTTAAAAAAAAATTATTTTTATAAAATAAATGACTAGTAAACTTTGTCTATCAAAAATGAAATCTCCCTCCATGGACAATTAATATAGTTTGGTTAATATGCAATAAAGAGCAGCATATGCGAAATCCCTATAAGACAGCTGCTGGGAAAGGTAACCATTCTATTTTCTAATGTTAACTACAAGTTTTTTTTGTTCTCTTTGGTGTCAGTTTTGGATTGTTGTGTTCAACTGGGGTTTGGCCAAGTTCTCGCCGTATACTCCGTGGACATCATAAAGAAGGTAAGACAAAATTATTTTATTTTTGATAGCTGAATTTTAGATTGCAAAAATAGTATATTTACTAAAAAGAACTGCGCCATTTTTGTAACTTTAAAATCAAAAATCAGTAAAATTCAAGAACTAGTTTTTGTCTCCTCCGTGGACTTAACAAGTCCACAGAGGAGAAGACACAGTCAATGGAAGAGACAATGTGTAAGATAACCATAATACAATTCAAATAATTAAAAAACTATTTTCTTTTAATTGATATTTTTTTAAATGGAACAAATGTGTTAATTTGCTTGTATTTTTAAAGAGCTTAACTTTTTCTTATCGGAAAAGTAAATATTGGCAATTTTTCTAAATAATTTCTGTGATGTTTAACATTTTTTTTCTCTTCAAACTTTAGGAAAAAAATGGCAAAACCAAAATGTAAAAAAAGAAAGCAATCAAATGTTCAAATGCAAAAGAGAAGGGAACAGAAAAAACTTAGTAGGAGACAAGCTAGACAGAAATTAAAAGAAAACCCTATATTGTTTGAAGTAAAAAAAAAAAAAAAAAAAAAAAGAGCAAGAAACTTTCAAATCTGTATCAGAAAAATCGTGATTAAATGCACTTAAATTTCTAGAAATTGATGGAGCAAGCCGTTTGTGCCCAGTGAAAAAAGAAACAATAACAAGAAGAAAAGAGAAAAAACAAAAACATTATTTGGATGACGGTATGTTTAACTTACATAAAATGTTCATAAAAGAGTACCCTAAACACTCAACTTTCATGTGGAATCTGAATTTTTATTTCAATAGTCTTTACATTTTAATTTATTAATATTCAGTAAGAGTTACTTAAAAAATTGTACACCTAGGTGAAAAATGGGTGTTTCCTTTTATAGCAGCATGATTAATCGGAAGTAGCTCTATCTCTAATAATGAAATATTTTATTATTTACTTATTAATGTTAAACTCATATCAGTTGTACCCAATAATTAATGAATTAGTCTTTGTTGACATTTTATATTTTATAACATAAAATTTCTCCTCCGTTGACTATTACATCTCCTCCGTGGACAAGACAGAATTTAAAATATTTTAAATCTTGTAAAAAATAAAATCGAAAACTTGACCATTATTATAAGGGCGTATAACAAAAATAAATATAGGCATTTATATAATTTTTAACACTTTTTTAATTACTTTAATTTAAGAAAAAATTTTAGTCTATTTATACCTTTTCAGTGAGAATGACCTTCCTACATTACAGCATTAACATATGAGCACATATTTATTACAAATAAACATGTATGCAAAATAATATATATATATATTTTTTATTTTAATGTTTTGAAAACATTGTTAAAACTTCTTTTGCATTATGACTAACATCTCAGATTTTTGAAGTTTAATACTAGGCTTTTTAATACTTGTCATGTCAAAAACTAGTTTTGATTTTAAAACTGAACCTCTGGATCAGTACCTGAAAAACAGCTGCCTACTTTTGGTGGAGGTGGCATATAGTAAACTAAAAAGCAATACAGAATAAGTAAAACTCGAGAGGGAAGGGTAAATCTTGTAGCCAACCCACTATTTTTAAATAATTTACTGCAATGAAAAAAAAAAAAAAAAAACACAGCAAAAATGCCTTGACATTTTTGCAAATACAGCTAGCACAAACAGATAATGGAAGTATTTTATATGTATGAATAGGCTATTTTATAATTTTGTATTTCATAATTATGAATAGATCTATTTATTACTGTTCACATTATGTAAAATAATATTTCTTGCATAAAATGCATTTTTTCCTCTTTTTCAACAAAAATATTAATTTCTTCGTGTTGTGAGTGGGGAAGAAATAGAATTGCCTTTTGGTGAGATTTCCATATCGGTAATCTTTACTTGATGACAACTAGGCAGTGGCACTTGAGGAACTAAAAAAATAAAGAATTGGCTAACTTGAAAGACAGTATCACTTAGCAATTTCAGTTGACTGAAACAGGTACCAACAAATCCCCCCAGCATAAATATCCCCCTGAAAATGTGCTCGTCATTAATTTAAAATATCATGCTACATTTAAATTTAACTTAATAAACAAAACGAACAATAATAGTAAAGCAAGATCCAACATTAAAAGTAGAGCAATTATAAGCAAAACAAATCTATAATAATCAAACTATTTAACAAAGCATAAAGATCCATTTACATAAAGATTTATTTATATCTGCTCGAGAAGTGAGGTTTAAATCATGTAACACCTTTCCCTTGTGTAAAGTAATTACGGACAATTTTTTGATCTCTTTTAGAATGAAACCGCATATTTCTATGCTTAAAATTTTTTATTATGTTTTTTTCTTTTCTTGTTAAAGAAAAAATAAAACTTACACTTTGCTTGCCTATAATATCCTCTTTTGTATAATCGCCAATTACATGAATATGTGAACATTTTGACTTAGGAGTACTCATCCTGAATTTGCTACTGCCGAAGTATAAACATGAACTAAAAGAACTATATGTGTAAAATTTAACTAATAACTGAAATTATACAGAGTTTCCTCTGTAGTCAAAATTAATAAAAACGAGATCATTCTTAAAACACAACAGAAAATATCTACATGACAAACGAAATAAACTAATCCACTTTGCTACTTTTCATTGTAAGAAATAATCGAAATTTCTGTTAAAACAGAAATATTAAACGTAAATAGCAGTAAAATTTAGGTAATTGCAAAATTTCGCTTTAAATTGGAGGTGCGACGAGTTCTATTATGTTTATTTATTAATAGGATTGGTGGTGCGACAAGTTTTCTGACAAGTACACCATCTCAGCTCATTGTTTTTCTCAATTTGCTGCAGCTTGGCAGACTGTCTGAATAAAAGGCTGTTGCTTGGCTGACCGCCTTTTTAATAAATAGAGGCATTTGATTGGTCCATTACATCATCGTTTTCATCGTTATCGCTTAATCGTTTTGTCAGGTTTACTAGAATGGCGTTTTTAGCATTTTTGTTTGGCGCAATTTTAATAACGCGCATGCTTAGTTTGATAATTTATTCAAACCAATCGAAGTACTTCGTAGACAATGAATATAGAGGTTTGTATCCCCTCCTTTGCTCGTGTATACTCAAACAAAGACATAAAGATGGAAAGATCAATCATTGTACCAAACAGATGTCAGGGTGAACTTTGACACTGGACACATCACTGGTCTCGATTTTTTTTATTTGATTTTCATAAATTGTTATGATAAATAATAACATTCTGTCTCTGTGCCAGAAAAATTTGAACACATTTTTTTTAAAGATTTATAATTTGTAAATTTTAAATGAAAAAATTAATGTATTTTAAAAAATTGATTTTTATATTGTTCTGAAATTCAAATACTTGAAATAAATATTAAAAAAACAATTTAAGTGCTTATTAAAAATATATAAAAAATATAAAAATAACTTAAAAATAAATAAAATGATTAAAATAAAATGGAACAGTTTTATAAGCAATCTAAGCTGCCCAAAGCATTTAATTTCATGAAGAACAATAAATTGGAAAATGTTAATAATTGCTGAGATAGAGTCTCATAATTGCCTGTTAGCGTTCAGTTAGTTAGTTATTAAAACTTTTTCATGGTTTTCATTTGTGCGTAATCTAAATTCTAATTATTTTCATTCAAAAAGTCTTTCAAAATATAATTTCATTCCTGTATTTAAATTACAAGTAACTTTGATATCTGGGTTGCCTACAAAAATTCAAAAAAGTACAAAAAAAAATTTAGAGCATTTCACAGCATTTACTATTTATCAAAGATGATAAAAAAAAATTATTGATTATTAAAAAATAATTTTATTGCGATAATCAACATTAAGCTGGAAACCTATTACTATTAAGCAATTTAAAAGACTTTTTCGTGGTTTTCCTTCGCATGTAACACAAATTTGATTACTTTAATTTAATCTTCATTAAAATAAATTATTCTTATAACTTTCATGAATATGATTGTATTCCGATACTTAAATTGTTAATTACTTTGATCTCTGAATTGAATTAAGCATAATAAAGGTGTTTCATTACATTCGCAAAATAAAAAAGCTCACACTTTGATTTCTGGGTTGAGTTAATAAGAAGAGCCTTTCGTTCTGTTCAGAAAGATGGTACCCTATCTATTAAGGATAATAATAATGAAAAAAATTTTATTTATAATTTTACTCCGATACTTAAATTGCAAATTATTTTATTTTATATACCAATAACAGCAATCTGAAAAACATTTTTGTCTGTTTTTCATAGCGTGTAACGCGAAATTTGATAATTTTAATTTCAATTTAATCTTGAGTATAATTAATTATTTTTACAACTTAATTGTTTATTAACTTAATTATTTTAACTTAATTAATTAAAATTAATTTATCAATTAATTAAAATAATTAATTAACTTAATTATTTTAACTTAACTTTAATTTATTTATAACTTAATTATTTTTATAAACATAATTATTTTTATAACGTAAATATGGTTTTATTCCGATACTAAAATGGCGAGTTACTTTGATTTTCGGTTAAAAACTACAAAAATTTGAAGAACATCTCGTTATAGTCACAAAGAAGTCTCTCAAAGATGCTGAAAAATGATTCATTATAAAAAAAAATTCATTGCGATTACTGAACTTCTAAATGGAATCAAGCCATCTGAAAGATATTTTCGTGGTTTCCCTTCACGTATAATGCAAAATATGATTGTTTTCTCAAATTTTTATTCAAGCAAGGAAGAAAAATATTTATACCATTATTAACCACTCTAAAAACCAGAGTAAATGCTTTATTATAAAACTGATACGTCCAGAATTTGGAATTATGATGAACTTGCCTGTATATTTTGATTCAATAAACTGATTTATTTTCTGCTTCCCTTCTTACCATTATTTTTTTTTTTAAGTGAAAAATGATTCTTCTACATTACTGTTAGAAAATTTGACGGTTCATCAGGTTGTCTTTTGTCAACATCTGAATAAAATTCGAGCAAATAGTATTGTATTTGTAATGGCGAAAATATCCGAATGATAAAATAAACATGAACTTTTTTTACAGTGTTAAAACTAAAAAACTTAAGTACTCGGGTTCCTATGATTTTATTATTTTACTAATAACTTATTCTAGTATGTTATATTGAAATATCTGATATATGTTATATTGAAATATTTGATACATGTATTTTGAAATATCTGATATATGTATATTGAAATATCTGATATATCTGGAGAAAAAAAAATTTCTAACCAAATGTTCTTTGAGTCAGGAAGAGACAAAAAATACCTGTTGATTTATTTGAAATATACTTTCTATCACAAACGCCTCAAAACTTTGTTCTCGATAAAAATAATTTCAGATGATTTTAATCCTTCATCTCTTATTAACCTCGTTATATCTTGCTTTTGATCAAAGTTCAGAAGCGTGTGCGTTCTTTCTCTCCTAAATATTAATTTGATCCCTACACACGTTTTTTATTCCATTACTTATAAGGATTCGTAAAATATATATTAACTGCCCGGATTAGAGAACAACTGAATTATCTTCTTCAAAAATGGCAGTTATTTAATTTAAATTTGATACTTTTGTGTGTGATCATATATCAGTGTCAACCATATCGGTGTCACGTATCAATCACATCCAATAAAAATCTAACTGTCAATGAACTTAACTGAGGA
Source organism: Parasteatoda tepidariorum (assembly GCF_982258835.1). Taxonomy (NCBI): domain Eukaryota; kingdom Metazoa; phylum Arthropoda; class Arachnida; order Araneae; family Theridiidae; genus Parasteatoda; species Parasteatoda tepidariorum. The sequence continues at coordinate 4,404,150 of NC_141765.1, read as the reverse complement.
GAAGGGATTAACTGAATGCTTAATAAAATAAGAGCTTTCTTTGATGATATGTTTTTTAAATTAGTGGTGAAATCGTCTAATAATTATTTTTAAAAATCGTTGCAAGAAAGGTTTGCAAGCGTATTTTTTTTTTCAGACTCATGCGAGTTAATTCAAATCAAATAAATATGCTGTTTGTAGAAAATGCAACACCATGAAAGAATCATCAGAATCAAATGAAATTTAATGCAGAAACGACTTGTACTGATATAAATAAATGATGAAATTTTCAAAACAAAAGAAACAAATTAAGCGTCCGAAATCAGTATTTGGTGCAGCCACCACGCGCTGCAATAAGTGCTGCTATACGACGTGGCATGGAGTCAAACAGATGTTGAATATCTGCTTGAGGAAGAGAATTCCATATCGCTTGTATGCGCAACCAAAGTTCGTCTTTGGAAACTGCAGGACGCGGATCACGAGTGAGACGCCGACCAACCATATCCCACACGTGCTCAATAGGCGACATATCCGGCGAATAAGCAGGCCAAGGAAGAAGTTGCATGCGTTGTGCTGAACAGAAGTCTCTAACAGTCCGCGCAACATGTGGGCGTGCATTATCCTGCTGAAAGATAGCTCCAGGGATGCCTTGAAGGAAAGGAACGACTTCGGGCTGTAGCACTTCACGGACGTATCTGTTGCTATTGAGATTACCCTCAATTCGTATCAAATTGGATCGTCCATGATACGAAATCGCACCCCAGACCATAACTCCGGGTGTTCGACCACTATGTCGTTCAATAATACACTGAGGAAGGCAGCGTTGACCGGCATAACGTCTAACACGAACACGGCCATCATGGGTCCACAAATTGAAGCGTGATTCATCTGAAAAGACAACTTGGTGCCAATCAGCTCGCCAGTCTCTGTGCTCAAGAGCCCACTGCCGACGCAGCCGTCGATGATCCGCCGTGAGGGGAATCCTGTATAATGGCACCCTTGCACGCAATCCACGGCGCAGCAGACGACGACGAATTGACGAAGCCGACAATTGTACACCTGTAGCAGTAGACCAATGTGCTGCCAGCTGCCTGGAGGAAGCTGTGCGATCATTCACCGCCATGCGGAGCAGGTGTCGATCATCGCGCTCTGACGTCACCTTCTGTCGTCCAGTGCCTGTTTTTCGAGTTGTTCGGTGCTCGTCGGTCCACTGCTTCCAAACTCGCATCACTGTGGAACTGTTCCGCTGCATACGAGCTGCTATTGCGCGATAGGAAAATCCTCCTTCTCGAAGGCCGATTATCCTCCCTCGTTCAAACTCCGTAAGTTGCTTGAATTTCTTATTCTTCCGTCGTGGAGGCATACTCAGGTCTCACTAAACGTTTGCCACTAACAAATAATCATAGACTATTTTCAACGTCCCGCTACAGCACTTTATTTATACGCTTTCAGCATCAATTCAGAGGGCGCTGCGCGCGCCACGCACGCGCGATGGCTCTGAAACTTTATTAATTTGCATAATATCCTATAATTGACATTTGCTGCGAATTTCATTTGATTCTGATGATTCCTTCATGGTGTTGCATTTTCTACAAACAGTAGTTTATATGTACTCTCTTTTTCTTTCTTCCGGATTCTAACGAATTAAAGAGTATTCATACTTATCAAGGTATTTTACAACAAAGTGCTAACATCAGTGGCGTGCCATCCGGGGGGGCAGAGGGGGCAGTCACCCCCTCTGAAATTTTAGTGAGGGGGCAAACAATATATTTCGCCCCTCCTAAAATTTAAACATTCGAGAAAATAAAATCAAGTAAAATTCCGAGTAAAAAATAGTCAAAAAGTAAAATTTTAGAAAAAAGTAACTTTTTAGTTGAACTTTGTAGCTATTTTCCAAGTAAAAAACCCAATTTTCCTCTGAAATTAAAGTAAGAGGTTATAATAAATATGAAGGCAAGAAATAAATTTAGGTAAAATTGGTAATTTTAGGAAAAAACAATTTTTTTTTTCAATTTTGAAGCTATTTTTCAAAAAGAAAACCTTATTGTCTTCTGAAATTTAATAAAAGGGCCTATATTGCGTTTCGCCCCTTCTGAAATTTAGACATTCACAAAAATAAAGTCAATTTAAATTAGTAAACTTAAAGGAAGAAAAAAACTTTTTTCAACTTTGAAGCGATTTTCTAAGAAAAAAACTTTATTTAATTCTGAAATTTAAATGAAGGGTGAGTAATGTACTTCGCCCCTCTTGAAATTTTGCCATTCGTGATAATAATGTCAAGGTAAATTGATAACTTTGGAAAAAAATAACCATTTCTTTTTCAACTTTAAGGTTATTTTCGAAATCAAAAATTACTTATTTTACAGTGAATTTAAATTGAGGGGGCGAATAACGTGCTTCGCCCCTTCTGAAATTTAGCCTTTCGTGAAAATAAAGTTAAATTGGTAATTTTAGAAGAAAAAAAATTTCAACTTTAAAGTTTTTTTTAAAACATTTTTTTCCTCTGAAATTTAATTGAGGGGGCGAATAGTGTTATTAGCCACTTCTGAAATTCGTGAGAATGAAGTCAAGTTAAATTGGTAACTTTTGAAAAAAAGTACTGTTTTTTTTCTACTTTAAAGCTATTTTTGAAATTAAAACTTTTATTTTCCTCTGAAATTTAATTAAAAGGCGAATAATTTACTTTGCCCTTATTGAAATTTAAACATTCGTGAAAATAAAATTAAGTTAAATTGGTAATTTCAGAAAGAAAAAAAAACTGTCTAAAAAACTTTCTTGAGACGAAGACTTTTTTTTCACGTATAACTTTCAATATAATTAAAAGAAAATCTCATCCCAACTTCATCTCTTTTGCCCTTCCCTGGCGGAAAGAGTAATAAAATGCAACCTTCACTGATAAAAATTGGTTTCAAAGCCACCCCTGACTTTCAACAATTTCCTTTCCACCCACTTTGGCATATAATTCTGGTGGCCAAACCCGGGGATGTCCTCTCTGGCCCAAAAGATAACCCATTGTAGTACTCAAGACAGTCCCCCCCCCCCTAAGAACACACCTGTTACTAATGATGTTCAGGCGCAGAGAGGGAGGAAAAACTCTGAGAAAGCTTAGGGGTTACACAATGAGATTGACATTGGCGTATTTTAGTACCTTCGAATCCTGCTACAATTCTTGAAGACTAGAAACTCGCCAATTCTCTCATGTCTTAAAAGAAGTTGCATACTAGTATATTAGAATTATTTTAACTGAAACTATGCACTAGGTATTTTTCATGTTATTACTGAAATTAACTTTTTATGGACTTCGTTTTAAAGGAATGTATATCAGTAATTCAGTATTTTTTTGTGTTCTGAAAGTATTAATACAAAAAAGTCACTAAAATTGAATTGAAATAAAGAAAAATGTGAAAGAAGTTAAGAATGTTTTTCTGAGGTTGTAGCATATACACACATATTTATTTGCGAGAATTAAATTTTTATAAATCTGAATTTTTGAAACATTCGTTAACTACAAATAAAATAGCAACGAAAAATTAAAATAAATACCAAAAAATTGCTTATTTAAAAAAAACACATCCACAGAAAATTTTAAATTCATATAAATTTTTATAAGTTATACTGTCCAGTTTCTGTACATTTCTTGCTATCAATGGTAACTAACGTAATGCTTATTGATTTAGTTCTCGATTTAATGAATGCGACTTAAATTAGTTTTCTCGTTCACGACGCATAAATATTTTCAAATGAAAGTAGATAACCATGTAGTTACGTTTTCTAGGTAACGTCAAAATTAGACAGACGTTTGAGAAATAAATTTGGTAATTATAAAAATTCATTTCCGGATAAGTATCTAACGAGGAGAAATTTCTGCATTAATAAATGAAAAAAAAAATCTGCATACTGAACATTGAAAAGAAAGTTTTCTTAAGAAGACTAATTATGAATTTTCTTTTTAAATTATTTTCACCTGCATTTTGAAAGAAAAATAAATAAATACTGATGTCATGAAATATTTTTTTTTTTAATTTACTTTCCGGAGGAATAGATTATTAGTAAAGTTAAAAAAAAAAAGGAGACTGTTTATTTTCCTGCGGAAATTTAAAATATAATTTTTAAATTACTTATTTATTAGTAAATTAGTTCAAAGTACTTGGTGCGTATTTTTCCTAATAAATTCCTTGGTGCATATTTTCCTTACTGAACATTAAAAAAAAAGTTTTCTTAAGAAGACTATTTATGAATTTTCTTTTTAAATTATTTTCACCTGTATTTTGAAAGAAAAATAAATACTGATATCATGAAATATTTTTTTTGTTAATTTACTTTCCGGAGGAATGGATTATTAGTAAAGTTTAAAAAAAGGGGAGACTGTTTATTTTCTTGCGGAAAATAAGTATTTGAAAAAAAAAAATAATAATAATTTTTAAAAGATCAGAGTAAAAATTTTAAAAAATACATAGATTTACTTGCGTTTTATAGTATTGTTACAAGATTAAATTTTACCTTTAATTTTTACAACATCATCTATTTAACAGTATTTTTACAAGATTAAATTTTACCTTTGATTTTTATAACATCATCTATTTTACTGATTACTTAAACAAAATTGAATGAGAATAATAAATAGTATTGAATTTTAAACTATTTTTGGAGAAGCTATTTAAAGTAATTTTTTTTTTTTCATTTTAGAAACATTCAAAAAAATTTTTATTTTTTCATAAACACCACTCTTCGCTAGTTTTAAAATTTTTGTCAAAAGGTAAATATTTGAGAAGATGATTAAGATTCATAAAAGATTATCCTGATTCATCACAGCAGAATTAAATAATTAATATACAATTTTATTATTGCAAGTGAAAATGGTATGGAACGAAAAGCGAACACTTTTAAAATGTGATAAAAAGGAATTGCTTTTAAATATTTTTATGCTACATTTACTGCAATTAATAGATTGCGTCAATCTTTAATAATTTTCCTTTTTAAAATGTTACTTCAAGACTACCTATGTGTAGTTTTTCTACCTTGTCAGGAATTCTAAGAAAAAAATTGATCTCGCAATTATGGAACGACCTATTTCGAATTAAATTGCTAAGAAATGAATATTAAAAAATTAGTGACAATAAGAATGCTGTTCCTCGTCCTGTTTAGTTCCTAGCATGTGGCTGCATTAAATCACACTAATTAACTAATATTGCTGTAAATAATCAATAAATAAATTTTAATAATAAACACACACTAAGAAAATGTCGTAAAAAATTTCATATTTAATTAACTTTACGTATCATAAAATGCTGTGAGCAAAGGGGATTAAAAATAATATTTCTATAAAACATGTTGAAAATTTTTAATTTGAAATCAATAAGTAATTTCATTTTTTATAGCTATATATTAAACAGATTCAAGAAGTTTCATGAAATTGACACTTCATGACTTGCATTATAATTAGCTTGTTGACTAGGGATACTTTATTTAAGACTTTTTATGATTACTTTATTTATTTAATTTTAAGTTATGAGCTTCCATTGCCCATAAGTGATATATGCGCCAGTTTTATAAACTTAATTTATACAACAATACAGATATTTACTAAAATTGTCTGAAAAATTAAGTTTAAAAATAATAATAAAGTAATAACTTAGTTAATTAAATTAGCTCCAACTGTTATTATTCTTTTTTCAATTTTACAATATCATTTAATCTAATACGTCATATAGTAACCATATTATATATAGACAGAGCTATACTTTCTTCAAAGTTTGCATTTTATATTAAATCCATTTTTTGATTTTATAAAACCTTCGAAATACAATTTTCAGTGTCTGACCTGTTAATTCCATCATACCTGTCTTTCTGTATACCGGATAATAATAATAATCTGAATCAAAATATTTTGGTTTTATTTGATGGCCTGAAACCTTAATAGCTTTGTTTAAAAAAATTTTCTTTGATAGACAATATCAATGAAACTTTGGCGTTAAGATTGTTGTTGTTATAAGATTGTTGTTTCATCAATTAACATAAATAACGCACGTCGCATGTCGTTTTTATCATCAGCTCTCAAATTCATTTTATCCAATTTTAAAAGTTCTATAACTAATTTGTTTTTCGTTTAGTTTGCGTAACATAATAAAACTATAACCTATAGTTCAATTAAAAATTAACTTCAGAAATTTTTTTAGAATTTTGAAATTTATGTACAAAAAAAAAGTTATTTCTTATAAAATAATTTCAGAAAGCTAAAAATATGCAAAAATGAATATAGAAGTATGCACCAAAGAAAAAAATGGGATAATTTATTTTAAGATTTCGTCTGAAAGAGAAAAAAGAAGTCCCTGGGCAAAGTAGAAATCGGGAGCCATGACCGATTTTATAGTTAATACATTCATTCAATGTCAATTTCTCTTCTACTAATCAATTTTCAGGATCTCTTAAAACGAAAATCTTCGCTTAAGTTCCAATTGTTCATGCGATTTCCTGACAATTTTGAGGAATCTCAACTAAAATTATTAATTGTAGCATTTAGAAGAAGCAAACGCATATTCATCGTCGACATTGACACCCAAATCTTAAAAAAAAGTTTAAAACATTGCTCAATTTTATAAAGAATTATTAAAATAATTGAATATCCATTTAGTAGTAAATTATATTTAGTTTTTTTTGCATCACATTATTTTTACTAGAAAAGCGATAAAAACAAAGATAAAAGAAAGCTATTGTCTTTTCATATTCTAATTGGTCAGTTAAATGTGAAAATTTACGGAACATGTACAGAAACGGCTAAACCGTGCAAACACAAATTATTATTTTGTTCAAATTTAAAAGTTATTTCGTTACTTGAGTGGTGAGGTTTAGCACTTTCTTGTAATATCTCGCATGCTTTAATTTTTGATTCTGCGCAGTGCAAGTAATAATTATTTATGTACGTGTAATAATTACTTATGTACGTGAACTAGCAAGAGGCTAAAGTTTTCTATTTTGTAGCAAAATCAAACAATGTATTGAGCGTAAATAAATAAATAAACAAAGCGAGCACTCTTAGATCAAACAATCGCATTTTCATAGAACTCAATTCGGATAGTTCGGGAACCTGACTTTAAATATGCGAAATAATTAGTGTAAGGGTAGACGATTTTAAGAGTCAAGAAATTTCCCCCATGAAAACGTATTTGCTTTGAATAAACTTTTTCAATCAACGTATGCAGATTCTTGACCCTTAAAATAATGGGATAGCCGTAATCTGGAAGGAAAAAAAACAGTTCGACAATTTAGTCAGAGCCTTCTTATGTTTGCGATTTGAATATTTTTGCTATACACAGGGCTGACGATTCTAAGGTTGTTCAGTGATGATCAGTAATCTTTTAATTTATTCCTTTTTTTTGTGCGTCATACATAGTTTAATGCATTTTTTGCAGGTATACCTGGCTCAGTAATTACGATTTTTGTCTGACATTATTTACTTTCTATATTTAGTCATGTATTATTGAAATGCTTTTTCCGAACATTTTAATTTTCAAACTTCGTAGTTTACTTTGATTATTTGTCAGTTATTTTTAAAAATAATTTTTTTTCGGATTTTTATTTTCTCTATAATAATTTCTATTCCTCTGTCCTTGTTATTTTTCAAACATTTTTAAGCTAAATGGGAATTTTTGTGATTAATTTTGTGACCAGTAACTCTTTATTCTCATTAATAAAATAATAAGTCTTAATAAAAACTATGTTATAATACAACAAATTTTTAATAAGTACAGCAAATTTTTCAGATTTAGTCTTTGTTTAGTTGTAGTAATTTTTTTAGATTTCATTTTTATCAGATTTTTGCTTTTACGCTTATGTTAATGATATTTTTGTTAATTGTTTTCTCTATATTTTGTCAGAACATTTTAAATTCTTTAAATATATTTCATTCAATTTATACTTGAAAATTTTTAAATATTTTAAAAGTATATAACATAATTTCCCAATATCATTTGGTCTTTCGAAAGATTCTTTTAAATTTCCATTAGTCTTTTTCGCTCTCCAATTTTGTTTCGAATAGCTATAATTCAAAAAATAATATTGCATTGTTAAGTTAGAAAAGCACGTAGCCCCTAATATACAATAAAATTTTTGGTTATAATTTTATAATGTGTTTAGATTATACTTCTGTAAATAAGAAACATATTTAAATATGGCGAGCTGAAAATTAATTCCTTCATTTGTTTTAATTCTTTCATCCCTAGTCCTTTATCATGAAAACTTAATATGATAAAGTTAATTCTACTTCATTAAATTACTGCATATTTATATGTTTAAAATTGTATTTTTTTTTTTTCTTTGTATACATTTTAAGCTTTACCTTGGAATTAACCAGAAAAATCAGAAGACTTGTTAAAATTCAGAGTCATTTTAAAATAAGATTTAATTTTAGAAATCAATCTCTTTTACTCCTTCATTTATTTTAATGTTTTTATACCTTGTGCTTATCATTAAAATTATGATAAAGTTAATTTTCCATTTTTTTGTAAACTGAAAAATCTATGCTAGAATCTATGCTAGATCTATGCAATCTGTGCTAGAAGATCAAATCTATGCTAGAATCAAAATTTAAATAACAAGTTATTTTTAATTCAATATGTTTTTGAGGAGCGAAAAACCATTCTATGTCATTATGATTAAAATGTATCGACAAAATGTATTGCTCAGCATTAACAAGTTTAAAGGAGTTAAATTACAAAATTCATTAATTAAATTTTTTACATTTTAATACACTTTTTTTCTTTTTAATTAGTTTTGGATTGATAAATCATTTTTTGTTAACTAAATTGGTGTGGATTTAATAGTTAAATCATCGTCGTCATAAACAACGGAAATAGTTTAGATAATTACAATTAGACAAATTACAATATTAAAATAATACAACTAACTTTAAAATATTAAATCAAGCAAAGCTTATGACTTTGCATTGGCTCGCCCCCCCAGTCAAAAAAAAGTTGGCACGCCACTGGCTAACATAGTACAAAGGCAGTGGCGTAGCGAGGAGGGAGCAAGGGGGGGGGGCATCATGCCCGGGCGTTACACACAAAAGGGCGCCAAATGGTCAGCAAAACAAAAAAAATTGTTGGATAATTTTTATTTTTATTATAATTTATTTCTGGAAAATATATTTTAAATTTAGTGCCGGTAAAATATAATAAATGTTAATTCGTAAATAAAAAGGAACACTAATCAAACTGTAATAATATATTCACAATAGAAATGACACGTCTTTTCCACTGGGCTGACTCGACCTGTGTCTGTCAGCACTTCCTTATGGCATCTACGCTGTGTGGTTACATATATTATCTCCAAATATTTGCAGTGTACAAAGTACAAACATCAGTGTACAAAGTGTTTGTATGTTTGTACAGTGTACAAAGTACAAACATTCTTTCTTTCAGAACACTATTTTTGTTTCTATAAACGCAATGTAGCTTACGCTTGTTATTTTAAAACGATAACAATAGCACTCTAATGTACTTATATGTACAGTCACGGAAAAGAGTATCCCGAAAATAACAACTAAAAGATTGCCTATTTTTTAATATAGATACTTCGCAGACACACAACAAATACAGCGTTCATCATCCTGCTTCATCATCATCAATCAGTTTAGCTTCAATTAAATTACGCTGCAAGTTTGTAACAATTAATCTAGTGCCATTACAGAGTCCTTTAGATGACATTAAATTTTATTATCATGTTTTTAGGGCATGAATCTGAATTGAATAACCTGACAATGCTCACTCTGGTTATTGTTTCTGTTCTTAAAAGCGCTATATGTTGAGCCTCCTGAGCTAGATTTGGCATGTGACATTTTTAGCAGCAATCATTGGTTGATTTTCTAACGTTGCCATTCGGGGAGTTGTAATGAGGCTTTTTTTTGGTGCCGTGTAAGAGAAATATATATATAGATTATTAAATATATGTATCTCCTTAGAGATAATAAATATTTACTTTTTTATTGTTTTAAAACTGCGTGTTTTTAAAATATTTCTTTAGAAATATGTAAAATAAATAATAGGTATCTTTTGAACTAATTCTAGACGATCATATATATTTCAAAATCTAGTCTTGTTTTCTCAACTACATTTTTTGTTTCAAATTTAATGCCTAGCTTGAGCCTATGACTTTATTTATTTTACTTTATTTATTTATTACTTTGTGAGTATATTTTACTTATAATATTAGATGGTTTTCGAATGGGGGGGGGGGCGCTAAAAAGGTATTGTGCCCCGGGCGCGAGTTAAGCTCGCTACGGCACTGTACAAAGGTACATATACTTGTATTGATTTCTGTGTATAGATTTTTTTTCCTTCTATATTTGCTTTCGGAAATTTAGCTGTATAATATTTTATACCCAATTATGTAATTCTGTTGCGATCGTAATTTTTCTTAGAAAATTATTATTTAGATGATTAGTTGAATATTCATAAAGTACGTTAAGAAGAGGTTTGAAAAAAAAAGTAATCAATATCATGCGTAAATGCTTTGGGTTTTTTTTTCCTTCTTTTTTTAATAATGTGTTACGTTTGTTTTTTTAAATCATTCATTGCCACTTATTTAATTTAATTACATATAATGTCAGGATAAAAGCATATCTCAGTTTTCACATAAGCACGTGAGAATGTAATATTTTATGAAGTTTTCCTGCTGGTTTGTGCTTAGAGTGATAAATATTTGTTTCAAAACTATAATTTATGTATCTGCAACTGTATCTCAGGACTGACGTTTAGCAGTTAATTCAATAACTAGCATTTTATTCAAGTGTTCCACACGCACCCGTAACTCTCTAGAAACTACATTAAGAGGCACTACTCATGCATGTTCGTATCATATGCTAAATGAACACCAGTTATTTATTCTTCTAAGAATATAATGTTTGTTTTACTTACAAATTTCAGATCCCCATTTGTAGAGCACCCTGTTGACATGAATGAAATATTGTAAAACTCATATAGAATATAAGTGTATGATATATTCTATATAGTGATTAACTCTTCTTTACTTGAATTTTTTTTCTTTCTAGTTAGCTAACTCTAACAGAGATGACTTATGTGTCCTTTTTTTAGAATTGAACCTTCGTCAATAATAATGATTTTTTATATGATTGGTTCGGGCATTAAATGAAATAAATATAAGTATATCGATTATCACTAAATGTCAAGTTTACTACGATGTATTGCAAATTTATTCAATTTCTTTTATTCGTTATGCAAGTCAATTTCCTGAAATTTTGAAAATTTTTTTATTCAAATTGACACTATTTAGCGATAAAAAAAATCTTTGGATGCATTCTCAGATGTATAAAACAAGCTTTTAAAAATTTTATATAAATTTTGCTCAGGTATTTGATAACTCCTTTAATATTTACATGATTTCGTTATAATTTTTTTCTACAAATAACTAATTAATAACTGTTGTTATATTCATTTACTAAAGTTAATAAACAGTATACGATTTGATAATTAATAGTTCATTTAGAGCAGAAAACAGAACAGGAATAAATTTAACTTCATCATAGTTATATTCTCTAAACAATAACTGCCTCTTTTTTTTCGTAAAAAAATCACTGAATTTTAAAAATAAAACTATTTTTTTTAAGAAAATAAGATCAAGGCAGAAGAGATTAGATAAACAATATATAATTGATTTTAACAAATTAAATTTAGATATTAAAAAAAAAAACTTTTAAGGATAGAAAATTTCTTTCTAAAATTAGATATTTACGTAGATAAACTATTTCAGCTTAAAAATTGGGTTTTAACTTCTAAAATAAATTGATATAAATTAACACATTTAGTTATATTTTTCAATCAAACCATTTCATGTAAGATAATATGTTTCTTAAAAATCTAGCAAATCTTTTTCGTGCATAACATGACCCTGTTTAATCATAACGAACAACTTAAAATGAGTTTCGCTCATTATAATTATGTAAAGTCACGCGTTAAGGCTAAATTAAATACTATATAAAAATATTTAAATAATTTTCGCTTTTTTTTTTAATTGTTATGTCTTTCTGTCTTGTGCATATTCCACAATGTGGTTAAGCACTGATTAATTCATTGTTTGCTTTTTTTCAGTCCATACGAAGAACAGGTATTCTGCTCATATGGTATAAATAAAAAGTGAATTTTGCAATCGTTCTTGAGGCACATTTCAGGATTTAAAAAAAAAAAAAAAAAAAAAAACCGAGTAGCTCCTTAAATTTTCAGCGCAGTACAAAGAACAATAAAAAATACATACTCTAAATATTCCTATACCGGTAATTTAAGAGTTTACGGTCTTCAGTAACACGGCTGAAAAGGAGACATGAAAACCTATTTGTAAAGTTATATCACAAAAATTTTACTACATTTTTAATTAATACTAGAAAGACTGAAACTTAGTATTACCTATATTGCATTCTGAAAAAGTATTAGTATGCATTCTGAAGGAGTAACTAATGCGTAAAAAAATTAATTTATGTAATTTTTACCCATACTGCCCTTTTACCTATATTATTTTTACCTATATACCTATATTGCCCAAAAGCAGTCAAAATGATTGCATTCTGAAAGAATGGCTAATATGTAAAAAAATTAATTTATGTAATTTTTATAATTTTTTATATTATCTACAGTTATATAACAAGCTAATAATAAATATTAAGGGAATAAAAATTACTTCACTTGGGAAAAAAATTTATGCATTATTATTCGTACAATTTTTGAAAATGAAAAAGCAGTCAAAATGACTTCCTTAGGCAATCTAGTGTTAAGTAAGATTTGTATATGCATCTTACACGGCATGAATATTACTTTTTTTATACGCAATGAATCTGAAATAAAGTTAATTAAGTTTTAGTGCTACTTAAAGGGAGAAAGAAAAAAAAAATTTGAATTAAGAAATTTTCTACTTTACTATTAAGTTATAGTATAATGTTTAAATTTAGGATACATTTATCCTATTAAATATTGATAGCGGATTGTAAATTTGAGATGTTATAAACTGGTTAAAATCACAGAGCTTAAATTAACTTTGTATATACACAGCGTGCGGTCCTCAAGTTTGATTTATTAGATTTTGCTATTTTTACTAGAACTATTATGCGAATAAAAAGATGTTAGATCAAAATTCTAAATCTTTCGATTCTTCAAATCGATTTTTACAAAATCTTTGAATTGATATTTTCTATCAACAAAGATCTTCTGAAGAGATGACTGAAAACTAAATATCAGGACAAATGAGGACAGTTTTATATGCAACCAATTTATCAATTTTGTTCGTATCCATCCTTTTATTATTGTTTTGTCTTAAATTTCTCCTTAAATCATCTTAGAGGCTATGTAAACAAGAAATGATTGGTTGTAGACAAGACATTAATATATAATTTATTAAAGAAATACATAAAATAATAAAAAAATTATTTAAAATTATCAAGATTTCTGGAGAAGTTTATTTCTTATACACTCAAGAGCCAAAACATTATGACCACCCCTACATTTTGCAACGAACTCTCCTGGATGGCGTGGAAGGTACGTGATCAGGTGGAAGTGGTATTTAACTGTTGCTGGACGGCTTGAAGAATCATTCTTTCACTTACTTCTGTGTGTGATAGGAAAGGCTGGGAATCTAAGCGACTTTGATAGAGAGCAGATTGTAAGGGCTCGAAGGCTCGGAACAAGTATTTCCGAAACTGCATGACTCGTGGGTTGTTCGCGATCTACAGTTGTTAGTGCTTATGCAAAGTGGATGAATGACGGTGAAACCAGCAGTAGACGACATGGTGTTGGACTTTCACACGCTATCAAAGAAAGAGGTCGTCGGAGATTGTTTCGCTTGGTGAAGCAAAACCGGAGCCAGACAGTGGCTCAGCTGACAGCCCAAAACAATGCAGGGTCAAGTAGAATAGTATCAGAGCACACTGTTCAACGGACACTGTTGGATATGGGGCTACGCAGCAAACGTCCCACTCGTGTGCCTTTGCTAACCAAGCGTCATCGCCAACTACGCCTGCGCTGGGCCCGGGAACATCGCGACTGGTCCATGAATCAGTGGCAGAGAGTTGCCTGGTCAGATGAATCACGGTTTATCATTCATCCCACCGATGGCCGTGTCAGGATACGCTGTCTTCCAAGCGAACAGGTCCCGCAGTGGACTGATCGTTAAGACACGGTTCCCAGCAGATCACCGAAGTCAAGCATCACTGGCTACGGTCAGTGTGCGGGTGGGTGACCACTTGGATCAGTCTGCGTAGGGACCGAGGGTGTGCGGTATTGGTCCTCGTTAAACTGTGCTACCGTAAAGTGCTCGACTTCGCGCGCAGGTCGTCGGGCTACCGAAGTGGGGGTGCCATCCCTTCCGCAGAGGATCAAAATTGTGATGGCATGTCTTCGGATCATCCTCCGGGATGTTTCCCAGACCGTCGCCAATAGCCCATTGTGCAGCTCTAGTGCGACGTAAATTAACAACTACAACAACTACTACATCCAAGCGAACAGTTGCTCCCTCAATGTACTGTAGGTCATACACAGGCAAGTGGTGGCGGTATCATGCTTTGGAGACGTTCTCTTGGGCGTCACTGGGACCCGTGGTTGTGGCAGAGCAGACCATGAATGCTACAGGGTATCTGAACATTATTGCGGACCAGTTGCACCCTTACATGGCCTCTGTTTTTCCAGCTAGAAGTGTAATTTTCCTACAGGACAGCGCTCCGTATCACAAGGCTCAAATTGTGTTGGACTGGTTCCAGGAACATGACGCTGAATTCCAGTTAATGTCCTGGCCACTTATCTCACCGGATCTCAATCCGATAGAACACATTTGGGATGTCATAAAACGGCAGCTCAGAGTTCAAAGACCACTGAGTCGCAATATCTCGGATTTGCGTGACCGTTGCTTAAACATCTGGTACAATCTGTCTCCGGCCATCTACCAAGGACTTGTGACCATCCATGCCAAGGCGGGTTGCAACTGTTTTACGGGCTAAAGGTGAGCCAACTCGTTATTAAGAGGTGGTCATAACGTTTTGGCTCTTGAGTGTATTATTACAACGTTAATTATTATACCGGTTGTTCATTCATTAGTTCGATAACGAATCCGTAAAAACTTGTTGCAACATTTCCCATATTTCAATAGCATTTCGGAGCAGACTTTTACGAATTTGATATCTGATCCTAAACTTTTTGTAACAATAAATTTCGGTTGTAATGTAAAATTTAATTTTAAATGAACAATTTTTTTTAAAATTAGAATATTACACCTATAAGGAAATTCAAACATTGATAATATGCTAATATAATTTGAATTTTTATTCCTTAATATTTATATTTTTCGTAGGATGTGAAAATATTCTAAGTCTAATATTCTAAGATATTCTAACTAATATTTACAAGTAAATTCATTCTAATGAAACTCTACATAAAAGGCATTGTATGCTATTTTGTAATATTATTAAAATTTTTACCGTCCCGCAGTGGACTGATCGTTAAGACACGGTTCCCAGCAGATCACCGAAGTCAAGCATCACTGGCTACGGTCAGTGTGCGGGTGGGTGACCACTTGGATCAGTCTGCGTAGGGACCGAGGGTGTGCGGTATTGGTCCTCGTTAAACTGTGCTACCGTAAAGTGCTCGACTTCGCAAGCAGGTCGTCGGGCTACCGAAGCGGGGGTGCCATCCCTTCCGCAGAGGATCAAAATTGTGATGGCATGTCTTCGGATCATCCTCCGGAATGTTTCCCAGACCGTTGCCAATAGCCCATTGTGCAGCTCTAGTGCGACGTAAAGTAACAACAACAATAAAATTTTTACCTGTATTTTGAATCTTAAAATCATCAAGAGAGGTGGCATTTTTTTTTTTTAAACCTTAAGACACATTGGGGAATAAAATGAGACTAAACATTATAAAATACTATTAGATGGCTCTGTTCTATATTCTGATAACTGAGCTATCGTAAGAGTATGGGAAAACAGAATCATTTTATTAGATCTCCATGATTTCATACAGAGATCAGGGTTAATCAGGGATATTTTAAATCAGAGTTGTTCAATAACTATCTAAGCCCAAACTTGAGAAAAAAAAACAAGTAGGTTTTTTTCTTGCATTTTATTATAACAAATAGACTATATATTAAGATTATACTAATAGAATAATATTTATATTTCTGCTACTTCAATATTCTGCATTTGAAAATTCTTAATTAACTTTTTTTTAAAATAATTATTATTAGAAAAAGGAGATAATGTACTTAGGTGTTTTCGCAAAAATTCGAGAGATTAATTCACAAAATAATTGAAACTACTACTGTTATAACAAGATTAGAATTGCAATTCACTGAAATAGGAAAATAATACATTTATAAAAGTGCATTTTAACTACTATTTTGCTAACCTGAGAGTCTAATTACATACTTTCAAATGATACTTTTAAAATATAGCACCCTTTAACTGGTGAAATACTTGTTCAGATGCATCCTTTGTTGTTGAAATATTAGAGCTTATTCTGGAAGCTCCCTTTCATTGTAAAAAACATAGGACACAACTCAGAAAAGTAATGCAATGCACCATTGCATAAAATAGTTTTTCCAAGTAAAAAAAAAAAATTTCCCGCAGTGGACTGATCGTTAAGACACGGTTCCCAGCAGATCACCGAAGTCAAGCATCACTGGCTGCTGTCAGTGTGCGGGTGGGTGACCACTTGGATCTGTCTGCGTAGGGACCGAGGGTGTGGGGTAGTGGTCCTCGTTAAACTGTTCCATCGTAAAGTGCTCGACTTCACGTGCAAGTTGTGGCAACTCAAGCCACGAAATAGGTTAAATCCCCACAAAAGGGTTTTCTACTAGGCGTCTTCCCTAACCGAGGGAGAGTTCAATCAGAATGAATCTGAAAATGGCGAGATAAACATCTCGTCAAATCCTAAAAATCCGATTTGAATCTTCAGGCTTGTTAAAATAAACTTTTCATGGTGACCAACGGACGTTATCTAGTATGGAATTAGGAAATTGTGGTGATTTATAAATTATGAATCTATGAAACTATTACGAGGAATCTATGAATTACGAACATTCATTAATTGGCACGGGATAAATATTTTTGATGAAAATATCTTCAGATAGTGAAACGCTGAGATTTGAGGTAGGTCCATTTTTCTTTGTTCCAATTTATTGATATATAAAATGGATTTAGAACGAATTAAGGAAAAACGAAAAAGGTTAAGAATTTCATTTAGTAAGCATTTAACTAGGATAGAAAATACGATAGGAATTGAAATTTCGAATGAATACACGAAAGAAATGAAAGTGAATGAGCTTTTGAGCTTAAAATCTCAGCTCACAGAAAAATTAAATGATTTAATTAAAGCTGATGATGAAGTGCAGTTTAAAATTGAAATAGAGGATATGGCAGCTGAAATAGATTTAAGTGAAGAATATAAAGATAAGGGTATTGAAGCGAAATCGAAAATAGAAAGGAATTTAGAAAATTTAATTGTTAAACCACAAGGTGTAATTCAGATAAGCGAGACTAATGTCGCGGCAAATGTAAATAACTCTGTTCAGTTTGTACCACATAACGTGCAAAATACTTCTAACTTTCAAAACGAAACTAAAAATATTGTCAAACTCCCGAAACTAAATATTCAAACTTTTCACGGTGATTGTAGTTATTTTTTAGATTTTTGGAATTCTTTTGAAGTTGCAATACACAACAATACTTCATTATCGAAAATAGAAAAGTTTACATATCTAAAATCCTATCTAGGAGGAGTTGCATTAAGTGCAGTATCGGGATTTTCACTTACGGATCAAAATTATGACGCGTCAATACAATTGCTGAAAGATAGATTTGGGCGAACTGATATTATAATGTCAGCATAAACTGTTATTAATAGATCCTGTTAAATCTTGTAATAATATTGTTGGATTAAGAAAAATGTATGACGCAATAGAAATCCAAATTAGATCTTTACAATCATTAGGAGTAGTTGCAGGAACTTATAGTAATCTCCTATGCCCAGTAATTCTACAAAAATTACCCGAGGAATTGAATTTAAATTTTAATCGGCAACGTAAAACAGGTGAATTATTCGATATTTCTTTGTTGCTTCAATTTATTAAAGATGAGGTAAATTGCAGAGAAGCAGCATTATTATTAGCGAATCCTAAAAATGCAACTGTTAGAGATTATTCATTTAAAAATAAAACAGATCAAAGTTACCCTAATAGGCCTCATTATTCGAACACCAAAAGGAATGATTATTTAGGCAATAAATCTAGCGCCGCAGTTTTAGCTACACACATCGAAGAACGATATTCACATCCTCATAAATTTGTCTCTTACGCGAAAACAAATTACAATTCAAAGCGAAACTTTAATACTTCCTATTCTGATAGACATGTGAATAATTTAAAATGCATTTTCTGTTCTAAAAATCATATGAGTCACGATTGCTTGTTACATGTGTTTGAGAAGAAGAAAGCTTTAATGTCTAAGGGCTTATGTTTTATATGTTTTCAAAATCATTTAAGTAAATTTTGTGATAGGAATTATCAAAAATGCAAACAGTGTAATTCTTCTTCTCATAACTCTCTAATTTGTAATGGGAACGAACATAATGAAAGAAAAAATGTTTCGGCGCCAGCGGTTGACGCCGTGCAAGGGGGGAAAGGGGGAATCCCAGAAACTCAAAATGCTATATCGTCTATGATTTCTCTTTCTTCTAAAGAAAATAAAATAAAGAGGAGCGCTTGTAATTCGATCTTATTGCAAACTTTTTCGGCGGAAAGCAAAACAAAACAAGGAGTTAATATTCAATTGCATTGTATGTTAGACGGAGGGGCGAATAAATCTTTCGTTTTGAGAGAAATAGCTGAGTCATTAAATTTAGAAGTGATTAATAAAGAATCACTAATTATTTATACATTCGGAAATGAAATCGCAGAAAAGCGCACATATGATGTGGTCGAATTAACATTACAAAGTATAAAAAATTCAAATCGAAAAATAAAAATACAAGCGGTGGTAATCGACTCGATTACTTCGGCACAAATTAGCATTCCGTCACAATGGGTTAGAAATATTGCTATAGAAATGGGGATTGAATTAGCTGATGTTAGTACCTCCAATAAAATACATGTTTTAATTGGTTCGGATTACATATCACAAATTTTAGGTGAAAGGAACGTAAGAATTAGTAAAAGATTGATCGCAGTGGATAGTATTTTTGGAGCTTTACTACAAGGACAGGATAAGGAATCCAATTCACCGGAGGTGCCAGTTAATCATTTATTTGTTGAAAATGAAGAATTAGATTGTGATAGGATTAAGAATTTGTGGTCATTGGAAGCAATCGGGATAAATGCAGATAAAGAACTATCTCCGTCAGACAAAGAAATTTTGGAATCGTTTGAACAAAATACGACATATTCAAATAAAAGATACGAAATTCGATTATTATGGAGGGCGGATAATAGAGAATTGAATAGTAATTATGAAATTGCAAAACGTCGTTTATTTAGTTTAAACAAAACATTCGAGAGAAATAAGGGATTATATTTAAAATACGATGAGATCATAAATGAGCACGTACGGGAAGGAATTGTTGAAAGGGTAGAAATGGATTTAGATAAAAATATAAATACAGGTTATTTTCTCCCACATCACGCTGTAGTACGCGAACAAAAGGACAGTACAAAGGTTAGGGTAGTCTTCGATGGATCTTCAAAGGGTAAAGGGGAATTGTCATTAAACGATTGTTTAGATTGCGGTCCAAACTTAAACCCGGATTTACTAAAAAATATTTTGAGGTTCAGATTACACAAAATTGCAATTTGCGCTGACATTCAGCGTGCATATTTGGAAGTAGGGATCGCAGAACAAGATAGAGAATTTTTAAAATTTTTGTGGATAAAAGAAAAGGGTCCTAATCTCGATCTCAGCAATCATAATATCCAAACTCTTCGATACAAAAGGGTTACATTTGGAGTTAAGTGTAGTTTATTTTTGTTGTCAGCAACAATAAGATTACACATAGAGAAATATCGCAAAGACTATGGTGAAGCGTGTGAAATGCTCCATGAACTCTATGTAGATGATATGATCGACGGAACTTCTGACGTGCAGGATGCCTTTCGTTTGAGTAAGGAGATGATATTTATTCTTGGACAAGCTAGCATGAATCTACGTAGATGGACAACAAATTCTCCGATTCTTGGCGAAGCATGGAAACAAGCTTTTATAGATTGCCGAGAAACATCTCAAGAAATAGGCGTACCTTTAAAGATTTTGGGACTTATCTGGAACAATGTTGAGGACAACATTAGATTCGACATTCGACAGTTTGAAAAGCTGAGATTGCGCAAGGCGATAACTAAACGAATTATCTTGGCAGCATGCGGTATGCTTTTTGATCCCATTGGACTGATGAACCCCTTCAGTATTAGAATAAAGCTTTTGTTGCAACAGATTTGGGGGAAAGGCATTTCATGGGATGAGTGTATTCCCACTGAAATAAAGGACACATTTATTGATTGGTATAACGAATTAAAGATAATTCGAAACTTGGAAATACCTAGGCGATATTTCGAAGAACTGGATTGGGAGTCATTAGAGATTCATATTTTTTCGGATGCAAGTCCTAAATGTTATGGAGCTGTAGCTTATTTCCGGATGAAGAATATTACGAGCTTTATAATGTCTAAATCTCGCCTAGCCCCTTTAAAGAAGCTTACTTTACCGAGGTTAGAGCTGATGGGAGCATTAATTTCCGCAAGAATTGGAAGTTACCTTAAAGACACTTTCTCTAAGCTAAATGAGAAAAGATTATTTTACTGGACAGATTCTACAATTTGCCTACACTGGATCAAGGGACAATCCGATGATTGGAAGCAGTTTGTTAGAAACAGAGTGATAGAAATAAAGGAAAAAACCAATCCGGATCATTGGCATCATTGTAGCGGAAAAGATAACCCTGCAGACAAACTTACACGAGGAATGAATGCACAAGCTCTTTTAAACGATACTGTTTGGTTATCGGGACCTCCATGGCTAAAAGAAAGGAATATCTCATACGATGAAAGCGCCTCTTGTCCTGACTTGCATAACGTTGTAGGAGAGAGACGAAAAGTTGTAACTTTACATTTAAAAACTGTATCTATTCAGCCGTTACTGAATTTTGACAATTATAGTGACCTAAACAAAGTTCTCAGAATTACAGGATACATATTTCGTTTCATTCATAACTGCAAAGCAGCACACGAAAAGAGAATAGGAGCAATCACAGCGAGTGAACTAACCAACGCTGAAACTTACTGGATTAAAGTTGTGCAACGAATTGAATTTGAAAGGGAATACCTGGATTTAAAAAACAATAGTCCCATACATCCAAATTCGAAATTATACGATTTAAATCCAATTTTGTCAGCTGATGATTTAATAGCCTTAAAAGGAAGGTTACAAAATTCAGATTTCGATGTTCAATCAAAGCACCCAATTATCATCCCAAATAAGACAAAATTTACAGAACTCTTAATATTTAAAGAACATAAAAACTTGTGTCACTCTGGTGTTTCGGATACACTTACACAGTTGAGAGAACGATTTTGGATAATCCGAGGGAGGCAAGCTGTAAAAACTTGTTTGAATAAGTGCTTTAAGTGTAGACGATTTAAAGTTAAACATGTAATTCAGGTAGTTGCTCCATTACCTGCAAATAGAACTTGTGAAGCCAATCCATTTGAAGTTGTAGGCATCGACTTTGCTGGTCCTGTGTACTCAAAGGACCATGATAAAATTTACATCGCATTATTTACATGTGCTGTAACGCGAGCAGTACACCTAGAAGTTGTGTCGAATTTAAGTACAGAACATTTTCTTTTGTCATTCAGACGATTTATCTCCAGAAGAGGCATTTGCCGGATTGTAAATTCTGATAATGCTTTAACTTTTAAAAGTGCTGACATTGAACTCAAGAGACTATACATGAACATTAATGAACTCGAAGTTCAGAACTATTTTAGAAAAAAGGGTATAGAGTGGCAGTACATAGTTGAACGTGCTGCATGGTGGGGAGGATACTGGGAGAGAATGGTTCGAATAGCAAAAATCGCATTAAAGAAAATTTTAGGGAAATCATTTGTTTCATTTGAAGAATTGCAAACTATTTTGGCAGAAATTGAAGCTATAATTAATTCGCGTCCATTAACGTATGTTTATAATGAACCTAATGAACCATTCCCTCTCACTCCTGCTAACTTTTTAACTGGAAGAAGATTAACAGCTTTACCTAAATGGTCAGGTAATGCAAATTTTGAATTATTTAAAGGTAAAAGGGATTTGATAAAAAGATTTTTGTATAGGGAAAAGATTCTAAATAATTTTTGGAAAAGATGGAAAAGGGAATATCTTCTTCTGTTAAAAGGTGCAAATTTCAACAAACATGTAAATGTTAACATTGAATTTAATGTAAATGATATAGTTTTAATAGGTGACGAGAAAATACCAAGACAACTTTGGAAGTTAGGAAGAATTCTTGAATGCCACAAGGGTCAAGATGGCAAGGTAAGATCAGTCTCTGTAAAAACGTCTTCAGGGGTCATAAGACGCCCAGTACAGTTATTGTATAATTTAGAAATTGCATCAAATGAGTGAGTAACAAATTACAAGTTGATTATGAATAAGTGACTGTTTTTATTCTAATTCGAATTTATGTTTTTTTTTTCTTTTGCTGATATTGTTTTCATAAATTTTTGTATGATTCATTATTTATGTCGTGAATTATTAATTTGGTAGTTTAATGTGGAATTAGTATTAGTATAATTTTAAATTCTATTTGTAAATTGTTTTTGAACTCTCTTTCGGGGCGGGAGGATGTGGCAACTCAAGCCACGAAATAGGTTAAATCCCCACAAAAGGGATTTCTACTAGGCGTCTTCCCTAACCGAGGGAGAGTTCAATCAGAATGAATCTGAAAATGGCGAGATAAACATCTCGTCAAAACCTAAAAATCCGATTTGAATCTTCAGGCTTGTTAAAATAAACTTTTCACAAGTCGTCGGGCTACCGAAGCAGGGGTGCCATACCCTCTGCAGAGGATCAAAATTGTGATCGTATGTCGTCTTCGGATGATCCTCAGGGATGTTTCCCAGACCGTCGCCAATAGCCCATTGTGCAGCTCTAGTGCGACGTAAATTAACAACAACCAAGTAAAAAACTTTATTTGAATTAAAATAAATAATTTAATTCTTCGTTAAAACATTTAGCAGTTTCTTTTTATAATTCTATTTTAAAACAGAATAGGTAAATCCTACAAAGGAAATTGGACATTTTTGCTCTCATTTAAAATAGCATTGTTACTTGTGACTAATGACATAGATAATGAAATGTTTAAATAATTATTATTAATGAAATTTATAGTATTTTGAATAAAATTTATGGTATTTATTTATGCAGCAAGACTAAACTACAAAAATTAAAAGAAATGAAGACAAAATCAGACGAAATTGGAAAAACCCATTCCTTGAAAAAACCTGAATCGGTTCTTTCAGGGATTCGATATTTTTTTTTAAAGTTTTTTAAAGTAATAAATGCATTTATCCAATGCTGCATTATTTATAAGTATATTGTGTTATGCCTAAAAGTTTCATAAGAATTTCCATGTTCTTTAATATTAAGATTTTCATTATGTCAAGAGAAAAATAAAACAAGATATCTTTAATTTATAAGTAATTGAACTATATACCTACCCTGGAAAAAGGACATTATATAATTCTGAAGAACAGCATTTTTATGTATAGAACTGAGGAGCAAACAGCCAGCATAACTCACTCCTATACATATGCTTCCAATACATTTATATTTGTAAGTAGACTTGTTAACATAATGTATAGAAAAAAGGGAAAATTTTTACTTTTTATTAAAATATTAATGGTAGAAAACGTTTTTATGAAATACTTTTTAAATAGTCTAATAAAACAACTTTAATTAATTGCCTAAAATATTTTACCACTGAAAAAATTAAGTTAAAAATTCCCAACCCTGGTCTTTTGCTCCATAATTAGCTGATTTTCATGGTCCTGATAAATTTTTTTAATAAATATTTTAGAACTTTTGTTCAATCACTATGGAAAGAGATAATTTTATATATATATATATATATATATATATATATATATATATATATATATATATATATATATATATATATATATATATATATATATATATATATATATATATATATATATATATATATATATATATATATATATATATACATATATTATTTATAAAATAATTCGCGGTACATTGTTAGTATGCATTTGCATTTCATATTAAAATATTGATATTGAGCTAATTGATAATGTTCATGAAAAATCATAGTAATTGTTAAATTTTCTGCACTTTAATTACAGCCTAGCATGAATTTTTATAAATAGTAAAGCAAACAGATTCTTCTAATTAGAAGAAAACCATCACAGTACAAGGAACAGTACAGCTTACAGAAAAGTCACTTAAGTTCTAAAATTCCACTCATGAAAAGATTCCTGAAAATTGTAATAATCTGTAAAAAAAAAAATTAAAAGCATTATATCTATAAAGATAACTCTGAATCAATTTTCTTAACGCAATCAAATTCAGGGCCGTAACTACGCCGGGGCAGTCGGGGCACCGCCCCGGGGCCCCGACGATCAAGGGGGCCCCATATGAAGAGACCACATCATGTTTTTACAAAATAAAGTACTCTAATTATATATATGTAGGAAAGAAATAGTGTTAAGATAGAGTTGATGAACATTTTCTTTTTTGTAATTGCGTACCTACTATAACATAAAGGGAAGGGTAAAAAACTGTAAAACACCTTTTCGCGAATTATTTCCCTTTCCCAACAGAATAAACACGCTTTGTAGAGAAGATGAAAGGCTACAGCTGCGTGTAGTTGACTGTTAACACTTTCTATTTATTACACTTCTGGTTAACTTTAGTTGTTTCTTCTACACTCTAGCGTCAGACCCAGTGGCGTGCCAACCAGGGGGAGGCAGAGGGCCCCTCTAAAATTTAAGTGATGGGCAAACGATCCGTTTCGCCCCTCCTGAAATTTAGACACTCACGAAAATAAAGTAAAATCCGTAATTTAAAAAAAAAAAATTTTGAAGCTATTTTTTAAATAGAAAACTTTATATATTCCTCTAACATTTATGTGCTTTGCCTCTTCTGATATTTAGTAATTAGCCAAGACGAAGTTTAGTAAAATAGGTAATTTTAGAGAAGAAAAAAAAAGCTATTCTTCTTCAGTTTGGCAGATATACATAAAGTAAGAAACTTTATCTTGTTATGGGCGATTAATGTGTTTATTGACTTTTCGAAAAGTAAAGTAAAAGTGGAAAAAAATATTTTATTTCCAATTTTCACTCTATTTTCTTCCGAAATAGTAATGAGGGGGCGAACATAGTGTTTCACTCCTTCTGAAATTTCAAAGTGATCAAAAATAATAAAAATTGGTATCAGAAAAAAATGTCATCTTTGAATCTATTTTCCAAACAGAAAACTTTATTTTCTTCTGAAATAAAAGTGAGAGGGGGGTTGGATTTGCTTCTCATCTTCTGAAATTTAGACATTAATAGAATAAAATCAAGAAAAGCTGGAAATTTTAGAAGAAAAAAATTTTTTGTTTCAGAACTTCGACGATGTTTTCCAAAAAGAAAACTCCATTTTCTCTTAAATCACGGTAAGGGGATAGAAAACTTTATTTTCTTCTGATATAAAGTAAGGGGGGCTAAAATGTGTTTTGTATCTCCTGAAATTTAGACATTTGAAATAATAAAGTCTAGTAAAATTGTTTTAAAAAAAAACTTTGAGGCTATTTTCCAAAAAGAAAATTTTATTTTCTTCTTAAATTAAAATGAGGGGGCGAAGAATATACTTCACTTCTTCTGAAATTCAGACATAAGGTCAAGTAAAATGTATATTTAACTCTTATTTTCGACTTTAAAGCTATTTTCCAAATCGAAAATTTTATTTTCCTCTGAAATTTAATTGAGATGGCAGATAATGTGAGCCACCTCTTCTGAAAATTTGACATTCGCTACAATAAAGTAAAAAAAATTTAGAATTTTAGAAAAAGAAACTACTTTTCTTGCAATTTACTAGCTATTTTACAAATTGAAATAGAAATTCCTCCCCACAAGAAAAGTACTTCGGTTTATTTTCAATTTCTTCTACATGTTACGACTTCTAATTTATTAAAAAAATTTAAAACTAAATTGCGAAAAGAGAAGAGCTGCTCATCATAAAAAAACATAACAAGTGTTTAGAAAACCTAAATAAGTACCACTGTTTTGCACCTGAAAAATGCATTCTACACTGAGACTAATCGATATATTTTAAAGCATCTTTTGACTGTGGGTGGAATGAAGGTGTTAAAACCTTCATACCACCCGCAGAGTTGACCCACAGTTATTTGACTCCTCAAAAAATAGCCATCTCCTTTTACACCATGGGAAAATGACCTTTTGCTTCTTTAAATTGCCTTAATCTTATTTATGACCCTGGGCTCTTTTGTGCTTTTATAAAATGTCATATATTTACAGTACCATCTATATGTCCCTTAAGTTGTCTTAAACTAGCAACAATCTAGATGTTCTAGGAAAACAGATGCTTTTAAGGGAACCAAGGGGATGACTCTTGCTGACATTTACTTAGGTCATTTTGCCAAGAGATTTTTTCTGAGACAAACGTAAAAGGTTCCAGTTAAATTCCAGTTTTTAACGCATTTAATTGCGTCATTTAAATTAACCATTTTTAATTCAGATAAAAATCTTCTGTTATCTTTTATTTTATTCAATTTTTGAAATTAAAATTTAACTTTAATTAACAGTTATTGAAATTACTTTGCAACTTCCTTTTTTTCAAACATAAATCGTGATATCAATAATTCCCATTCTTAATAAAATTTTTCTTTGGAAAACCAAATGTAAATTTATTTATAAGGAGGTAAGTAATTGTTTGCATTAACTCATTTAATACATTTAAATTTTATATTTATATACTGTTAGAATTCTTTTATAAGAATGGTAACATAGCAATTGCTTTTTTTTACGTTCGTATATAAAATTTTGTTTGTATAGTACTTTAATTGATAACTTTGCTGTTTATTGTGTGCATTGATTTTGTTCTTATTTTATATTTTTTAAATTATTAAGACCTTTAATTTTTTTTAATTGGAACTTCGAATTCTTAGGGTTTTTAACAACTTTGTTTTCATTAAAAAATGAAATGCAATCTTTATGTTATATATAAAAAAAATATCATATTTAACTTTATAAAAACGCATTTAATTTTATAAAAATGCTATGAACATCAGCTTAGAAATCCGTAGCAATTAAAATTCATTGCATTGACAAACCATTTAAAAAAAATTTTTTTAATTAGCAAATATGCTTTGACTTTTTCTCATTTTTCTTTCATTTTTACATGGTGTCATGAATACATAGTCCAAATATTCAAGAACGATTTTCTAGGGACATGTCCATATTGGAGTAAGGCAACTTTGTTTTTGTTAATCGATGTATATAGAGAAAAAAATTCGGTATATTTTTTTCTATTAGGAATTTTTTTAAATGTGGTATATGTGCCAATAGAAAAAAAAAAAGTCTATAATTTCCTTCAGTTTCCATAATGCGATCAAAAAACTTTTAGATTTGAAACTGAAAATAAATTTTCATTTTTATAATGGTTTTGTCTTGAAAAAACCTTCCTTG
Organism: Parasteatoda tepidariorum; assembly: GCF_982258835.1. Taxonomy (NCBI): domain Eukaryota; kingdom Metazoa; phylum Arthropoda; class Arachnida; order Araneae; family Theridiidae; genus Parasteatoda; species Parasteatoda tepidariorum. The sequence goes on along the minus strand of NC_141765.1, from coordinate 4,376,418 downwards.
CGATATAGTAACCGGATTCAACAGGTTTATAAAATTGGTATTTTATGATTAGAATTATATTTAGAGGAAAAGGAGGCTACTGTGGACATGGGGGACAAAAGTAGACAACATGAATAGCTTTTTTTTCATCATCATATCTGGCTAGACAGCCCAGGGTGGGCCAGTGCCCTCCTTTGAATTCGAATCCACTTCTCTTTACTTTTGACAGTTGTTTGCTTTTTTTTAACACCTTGCCTAATGTTTAACACCTTGCTTTTTTTCCCCTAGTCATATTTCCTCGGTGAGATGTCATAAATGGGTACCCTCTACGTACAGTGAACCAAAAATGTACCACCCTGAATAACTTTTGATTTAATGATCGGATCTTCACGTTCTAGGACTCCATCTTAATAATTCCAGGGTATGACTTCAAATATGCAAATTAATTAGTGCACGATATTTTATTTTAAGTTACGCAATCAGACACTAAAACATACTTTCTCTGAATAAACATAACTTTTGTTCAACAAATTTCTAACCCCCGTAATATAGGAGGTAGCTGTAATCTGGAAAATATGGTCCCAATAGTTGGGTCGGGTGAGCTATCCAAAGTTTGGACCCCCAAATGTTAATTTTATTATTTTTTTTTTTTGTATTTCACTACAGATCGAGAGCTTTTTAAGGGAATCGAAAAAATTTTGCACACGATTATAAAATTCTTTTATCTAAAGATAATTCCATGCAAAAAATAACTTTTAGTAAATATTTATTATTTTTTATTTAATAATAGTCTGATGTTGTTGGTCATTTACGTCGCACTAGTGCTGCACAATAAGCTATTGGCGACGGTCTGGGAAACATCCCTTGAGGTTTGATCCTCTGCAGAGGGGATGGCATCCCCGCTTCGGTAGCCCGGCGACATGCACGCGAAGTCCAGCACTTTATGGTAGACCAGTTTAACGAGGACCAATACCGCACACCCTCGGTCCCTACGCAGGCTGATCCAAGTAGTCACCATCGGCACACTGACCGCAGCCAGGGATGCTTGACTTCGGTGATCTGCTGGGAACCGTGTCTTAACGCGGTCACTCCACTTCGGGAAATAATAGTCTGAAAACTTTTGAATCGTAAGCCATATAATTTTTTTTCCGTATCATTTTAAAGTATCTAATTCCACATGGAAAATACAAATTTGAGCGTAATTGGTTGAATAGTGCATTAGTTCCTGAGAAATTGAGTTTTATAAGAACGACTTTTTTATAATTTAATTTCTCAGGATTAATCGATTTTGCTGAAATTTTATATTTTGCCATGTAGAAAACTTACAATGTTTTGTAGTCCAATTTATATACGAACAAATAACTTGTTTTCATAAATATATTCGCTAACATAGTACATAAATAGCTAAAATGACGTTAGAGATTGAGTACTGAAAGTTTTTGAAAGGGCCTCCTCCAAAAATGTTTGCCCCAGAGCCCGGAGGGGTGAAGTTACGGCACTGATCAAATTAATATAGAGTCAATATAAAATATACTACTATATAATATATAAACTCTGTAAATAACCCATGCATTATTAAATATATCTTTATAACTAATTTAAATGTATACTAAATCAATATTTCCACTTCCTTCATAATGTTGATTTGGAGTACCCAGAATTTTTGAAGAATCAAAACTGGAATTTCAACAAGCACTGACCTGACAATTCTGATAATTCTCAGGTCAGAGTAGTTAAAAATTCAGTGGATGAAAGAGCCTTTTTTTCTCACACATTAACTGATGCATCACATTAACTGATGATCATAACAACCTGGAACAAAACTATTAGCATTGCAACTGCATATACAAAACATAAAACACAACTTGTGCTTTTTCAATTATTAAAATTAATGAGCTCGTAATATTAATTTAAAAGTATTATTTATAGTAGTAATGTAATCATAGCATCATTAAACAAGTAATGAAGTATGTAAACAGAAAACTTTAACACATGTAATCTAAATTTTAAAAACTAGCAATATAATAAAATGTAAAACAATTTTTTATACCATTTGAAGATACTTATACAAAGAAAATTGATAACTTATTAATGGTAACTTTAAATTTAGGGTGTAATATATTAATTTAACCTTCAAAAGAGAAAAAAAAACTGATTTCTTCCCAACCGTGTATTATTAAAGTATAACTTATTAGTCATTCATATTTCCTTTCAAATAATATTCAATATACACAAGTAACTAATTCAAATATGCATATTTTCATACTATTATAAGTAACTATATCCAATATAATAATTAGAAGCACAAAAAATTGCTTTACCCCTAATGCAATGAAAAAGACACCTAATTAATTATAATGTAAGAGATTAAAATATCTACAAATATAAAATATGTCGGAGGTACATACCAATTTTAGATTTATGTAGAGAGGCAGCAACAATAAATGACTAGCAAGTGAAATTGTCACACTAACAATAATTTAGGCAAGAAATATGACACTTATACTTACTCAGCATCAACACAAATCTTTGATAGCATATATTCCAGTAGGTATTTCTATTCCGACAAATTATGGTCATAACAAGCAATTTCATCGCTCCCATTTAAGACAAAGACATGCTGAAGGAGCTTTCAAAGGATACATCTGATTAGTTGATGAAAAGAAAGTCTCAACTTGCAACAAATCTAGATATGCAAAACACGAAGACGCACAAATTACAGTACAAATTCTATACTAGTCTCTCCATATTATTCTGAACTATAATATTAGTTTTAAAAATGTCATTTATAGAAATGTTTAATAAGCAGAATCTTACAAATAATAAAAAACGTAAACACAAAATCTAAAACTTTAATGTATGTAAAATTTAATAAAGGCAATAAGACATAGTAAAAGTGCATTGAAATTCTTCATATTTCTTGCAATTAATTGTTTTACTCACTACGAATGAAACAAAAAATAATTTGGACTTTTAACCACAAAAAATGCTTAAAAAACAACAAACAAAACAATGATCCGACAATAATGAAACAAAATTTGATGAGATACCATATTAATAATTATGTAAGATATCAAAATACATATAAATTATATATACATATATTTTTAATATAATTTACTTTATATAAAACTATAAATATTAATAATAGATAAGGTTAATATAAAATATAGTACAACGTAATATATTAACTCCGTAAACAAACCAAGATTAAATATATCTTTAATTAAAATGTATACTTATTCAGTATCACAACTTCCTTCTTAATGTTGATTTGACAGAAAACTGGACACGACGGATCAAAACTGGAATTTCAACAAGCACTGACCTGGAAATCGTAATAATTCTCAGGCCAGCATGGTTGAAAATTCAGTCGATGAAGGAACCTTCTCTCTACATTTAAGGATGCATCACAATAACTGATGATCATAACAACCTGGAAGAAAACTAAAAGCATTGCAACTGGATAAACAAAACATGAAGCACAAATTGTGATACAACAGAACTTGTTCTTTCCAATTATTGATTCATGAACCCTTAATATTATTCAAAATTTTAATATTAATTTAAAAATATCATTTATAGTAGTAATGCTATTCTTGCATCATCAAACAAATAATGAAGTATGTAAGCATAAAAACTTTAGCACATGTAATCCAAATTTCAAAAACTAGCAATATAATAAAATCAGTGTATCTGCTACATTTTAAATTACCAAGTCCATGATTAACTCCAAGAATTTTTCAAGACTTTATAAATTTACTATTATCTCTGACAAAAACACAACAGCAAATTTAAAAAAGCATTATAATAACATTAATTGAAATGATTGGTATAGCCAAAACTGTTGTAATCTGCATCCTCAGTTGATTTTTAATTTAAAAAACAGAATAAATAAAGAGTTGAAGCAATAAAATAGCAGAAAAATACAAAAGCAATTAATTTCTTTTTTGCAAAATTATATTCTAAAAATACTTTTCTTGCTCATTGATAAGGAAAGAAATACTTCTGATTTTTCAGTTCTCATTTTAGAATAAAAAAATTGCCAATGACTGGCTTGCTTCAACTAGAATCTTAAATTGATATAATAAAAAAATAAATAATAAAAATTCTTAAATCACTAAAGTTTAAACGATAATTTGCTCTGGAAATGATGTTGTTTCTTCCATTTGTTGAAAGAACACAATTTTTAAAGAACACGATAAAAACATTTTATATTTTAATAAAATATGACTGTAAGTGTGGAGTTAGTTACAAATTCAGATATTTGGTACATCAAGACTTTCGGGGGAGGGTTAAATTCTATTTCAAAAGTTAGATTAATCAGTGATCCAAATCCATGACTTTCTAGGTGCGCTGATACTTTGTAAAATGTAAATCAAGGAAAGTTGATAACTTCTTATTGGTAACTTTAAGTTTAGGGTGTAACATACTATTAATTTAACCTTTTATTCAAAAGAGAAAAAAAAGGGGCTTCTTTTCAACTTTGTATTGTTAAAGTATAACTTATTAGTCATTCATATTTCCTTTCAAATAATAAATAATATTCAAGAAAATTCAATTCACTCACTAATTCCAATATACTTCCATTCCATTATAACCAATATAATAAATAGGAGCACAAAAAATTGCTTGAATAAAAAAAAAAACTCTACCAACTCCACATAAATATAATTTAATGAGAAAGATACCTAATTAATTATAATGCAAGAGATTAAAATATGTACAAATAAAAAATATGTAGGAGGTACATACCTGTCAACAACTTTATTGAGTTGATCTGACTAAAGATCTATGAGGATAAGCAATAACACAACATACTAATTATAGAGTTATGCAGTGAGGTAGCAACAACAAATGACTAGTTAGTGAAATAGTTACACTAAGGAGTATTTTGCCAAGCAATGTGACACTTATACTTACCCAGCATCAGCACAAATCTTTAATAACAGATATTCTTGTAGGTATTTCTTTTCCTACAAATTATGGTCATAACGTGCAATTTCATCGCTTCCACGTAAGACATAAAGATACACTGGGGCTGGTGAACGAGATTTTAAAGGATAGGAATTTACCTATCTTATTAGTTCATGAAAAGATATTCTTAACAATTGCTTACTACATTATTGAGCTATAAAACGTATTCGCCATTTTCACCATGCTAGAAAAAAAATCGGGCATTTGAGCTCTTGGCGATAGAATTAGTTTGGCAATCACCCATTTCAGCTGATCGCCAAAGTTTAGGGTTATAAAACGGCGGGCATTCAAGACAGTGCGTCTGAATGAATAAATACAATTGCCAATTTGATTTGCATTGTTATCACCTAATTGTTGTTTCAGATTTAAATTAACAATCATAACACTTGAACACACTATCTGGATTCGCGATCGCAACACTCGAATACGCCATCTGGGGAGAGACCGATTTCATGCCTTTAGCCCTTCTCCTCAAAAATATTTTTTAAAATTTCCGTGACACTTTTCTTTAGAACTATGTTTAATGTAGTTTTCATTTCCATATAGTTTTCCAACTTAAAAGATTTTAATCTATATGAAAATCAAGAGAGAAACTAACGTACTTCCTTCCTCTATGACTTTCCACACGCTAATGGGGAAAGCATGTGAAGTGTTGCCATAGGTAGAGCGTTCTGCTCGACGCCACCTGCAGCCCATTTCGATCGCCAATAGAAAACCGGTTCCATGTCTGGAGCCTCCCCTTGGCCTCTCCTCCTCTGCTGACAACAGAGATGGGCATTCTTCATTCAGAATAATAAATTATTATTCACAATCTTCCTGAATAATAAATAAAGGTTTATTCATTAGTCAAATATATTTTGAATAAAAAATGAATTAGTCATTATTTTTCATCATTATTCTTTGTTCTTCAGTTAAGTTAAGAACAAATTAATAATTTCACTGCTCAACAAAATTGGGCGCACAATACTGAAACTCCCTACAATGTGATTAGCTAAAAATATAAAGTACAGAATAACAAACTACTTGTAATCACCATTCTAAGTAGTCACAATAGCAAGTAACTACAATTTCTGATAAAAAAAAAAAGAGATTCACATAAAACATGTTACTGTCACTTGAAAAAATTCGAGTGACTGTACCTCACAGCTGTGTTTGAATTTTCTTTTTATTGTCACGTAAATATTTGCATCAGAATTTTCATCCTATAAAGGTAAAAAAAATAATTTTTAAAGAATATCATTGTTTAGGTTAAAGAAAAAAAGCAAGCGGTAAATCTTATTTTTGTTGGCTGCTAATATAAAGTACTCAGAAATACAAAGCGAAAATTTTCCTTCAAGGAAACGAAATAAGGCAAATACCAGCCTTTTCATAAAAAAATTTAATAAATATTGAGACAATCTTATGCAAAAACCTTATTCTAGGGAAAACAAGTAAACAATCATAAAACCTTGTTTTGGGATTGTTGGATTTAAAAGCTTAGGAAAATATTTCTGTTGAACCTGAATTATCTGTTTAGTGGCTTAACAGATACCCTGCAATAACATGCTATATCAGTTTTTGAGTTTTGCCTTTTTAACTTGCTCAATTAGCTGGACCGGGTTCGAATCTTAGCAATGGCTGGTCGACACGAATTCTGCACCAGGCTCACCCCGACTACAGTAATGACGTAAAATATCCTCAGTGGCAGAAGAATCATACGGACCACCTAGTTTATTAATTTTTAGACTCACTATATAAAAAATATAATATATACATATAAAGATATTATATATATAAAGATATTATATATATTATATGAAGAATAATGTACATTACATTTTTTTCACTAGTAGAGATCATTTATCAACCTGAAATTTTTAATATTAAACCTTCGGCAGTAATTGCTTCTTTTGTTAAGCTGTAAAAGAAAGTTTCAAATGCATAATTCTTCTATAATTTTAATAGATTGATTTAAATCATCTTAAAATACCACTTATACAAATTCTACAGTTAGTAAAAATTATTTATGGGAACTCATACTCGTATTTTTAGAAGATAGTTGTCTAAGGTCCTTGAATTTTTCAAGCTATAAAACTACAAATTTAAATAATTAGTCAGCTGAAATTCAAAGTACTTTTATTTAAAACTAAAATTTCACTCTTTTTACAGACCAACAAAATTATTTTAAATACTGTTTCCGTCTACATGTTGAAACTTGTAATTATTGGAACCTAAAAGGAAAAAAAAAATATAAATTAGTAAGAAAGTCATATTTACAATAATAGTGGCAGGTCTTAAAATATTAGAAAGTATTTTTTTTATCATTTAAATTAACTGGATGAAATTAATTTTCCTTTTCAGATAAATATCTTCTGCCATTTCTATTCAATCCTCGTAGCTAAAAAGCATGACATGTATCAAAGCCACAAAATAAAATACACTGAAGACAGTATTACCATTGACAACATTTACAGAAATTCAAATATACAGGGTGTTTATAAAGTCTCGGACCCATTTTGATGTTTAATAACTCATAAAATAATAAAGATAGATTAAAATTAATAACATAAATGGTTAGATAGACTCAAAAACTTTCATGAACCTTGTCAATGAACTTCCACGTGTGCCCCCTTCGTCGCACGGAGAATATCAAGTCGGTAGTCAATTTCACGCCAGGTAGCGGCAAGCATGTCGGCATCCACAGAGGCTATTGCGATTGTAATTCTGGCTTTTAGGCCATCAATGTTCGACACGATCTTCCTGTAAACATTGTCCTTTATAAATCCCCAAAGAATAAAGTCCAGCGGCGTTATATCAGGTGATCTGGGTGGCCAAGGAATTGGACCTCCTCGCCCAATCCATCTTCCTGTAAAATGGTCATTCAAAGAACTACGAACGATGATACCCCAATGAGGTGGTGCACCATCTTGTTGCAAAAAGACATGTGACTGAAGCTCTTCTAGTTGTGGAAATACGAAGTTTTCCAACATGTCTAAGTATACGACTGATGAGATTGTCTTTTCTGTAAAAAAGAAAGCTACCTCTCGGGAAATTGACTATCGACTTGATATTCTCCGTGCGACGAAGGGGGCACACGTGGAAGTTCATTGACAAGGGTCATGAAACTTTTTGAGTCTATCTAACCATTAATGTTATTAATTTTAATCTATCTTTATTATTTTATGAGTTATTAAACATCAAAATGGGTCCGCGACTTTATAAACAACCTGTATAATTCCAATCTTATTATGCAATTTTAACACTTTTTATTTTTCCATGCATCTGTAACATTATGGTACTTGTAAGTTTAATAATTAGATTTCCTTCCCTTTCTTTTTTAAAAATCTTTAAACTCAATAAACCTAGTCTATATTTTTCAACTTTTTGTCAGACTTCATGAAACTAGCAGCTTTTTTTTAAATTTTTGACGCTGATTCTGAAAAGGACTTATGTTATTGTCAATCACATCAGAGCTTCTTAAAAAATAGTTACTTTAATAATTTTTAATCAATGTAATCAAGAATCTACAATCGTTTAATAAATTAAAATTTTAAAGTTATGTACCAATTTTTATTCTTTTTTTACACTCAATTGAATAGAACAAATTACAAGCTGATAAGGAGCATTTATTTTAAAGTTTGTGAGTAATTTTATGTGAGGAAAATGTCTAAGAGAGAATGATTTGAAATAATACTTTTAAAATAAGTTTAGTATAATATCTCCTATATAACTTATAATACCGAACAGAATAAAACTAATAGTTAGTTGTTACAAACACTTGTTTAAATATAAATACACATCCCATAGGATGAAACTCAAAATAAGGCATATTACTTTCAACAATAAATGTTTTTATTTGCAATTGATTTTATTCAATTCAGGATTAAAATTGCATACTATACTGACTTATTTCTAAAATATTTAAGATTTCCGAAACTCGCACATTTTTGAAGTAGTGAACCATAAACAGCTGCATGAAAAAGCTCATAACCTTGAAACAAATTGTCATATAAACTTGAAATTAGATTTAATTTCATTCTGCCCAATATTCTAATAAGTAATAGCAATCTGCTTAGTAAATAATTAACATGGGTAAAATGCGAGAAAATAACATGTGATAACATGTTTTGTGATCAAACATGAAGAAGTGAGCTAGTACAGTTACTAGTTTTCAATTATCAAATATCTAGCAAACTATTGTTATCAACAATTACATAAATTCTGTAGTTTATTAGGAGAGATTACTTTTTCTTTTAGGTATAAATTCAGAACTATATCCTAGGGGAAAGCTGAGCAGTAGCTTGCTTGTCTCTTTTTCTGCGCCGCCGCGCATGTGCTATTTACAGCCTAGGCCATCTCAGTAATATCAGGGAACTGGGGATAAGCTCTGTATATATATATATATATATATATATATAAACTTTGTATATATATATATATATATATATATATATATATATAAACTTTGTATATATATATATATATATATATATATATATATATAAACTTTGTATATATATATATATATATATATATATATATATATAAACTTTGTATATATATATATATATATATATATATATATATATATATATATATATATATATATATATATATATATATATATATATATATATATATATATATATATATATATATATATATAAACTTTGTATATATATAAACAATAATATAAACTTTGCAAAAAATATCCAAACGATAAGCATACAGCTATAGTAGAATTTCAAAGCAAAATTGCTATTTTAAATCTTTCTATTTTCAATGATTTATTTATAAGAGAAATTGTGAACATTTTTCTCAATTAATCAGCGTGCATACTGCTACTTTAAAACATATACATTTAAGCAAAATAAAAAGAATAGTTCTATTTGACTGAACTACAAACAATAAAATATACTGTGCATAACCTGCTATAACGATTCACCAGTAATGTAACCCAAAACAGTGACGAAAAATATTTCGGTTATTCTCTCTTATTGCTAAGCCTACAACGATAGCCTCTAAGAATATCCTCCAACTTAAATTATTTAAGATCAGGACGCGTCGTTAAAACAAAAATAATAAAATTTAAGTTTCAAAATTGAAGCATGTTTGATTAAAAGTGATAAAAGTAAATTAATAAATGTCAAGCACACTTACCGAATTTCGAATAGACTTTCGATTGTCAACACACACACCATTTGCCGGCTCGCATGGAACTCTTGGAAGTGAGTTAGTTAATATGAAGTGTACTTTAAGCAACCTTAAAACAAGCTTAGTTATAAATAAAATGACTTCAACACCTCAATAAATACCTCACTCTCTTTAGTTGAAATAAGGTATATTTTTTATACCTCATAAATACCTCAATATCGTTAGTAGAAAAAAGGTATATTTTTTATACCTCGTAATTACCTCACTCTCGTTAGTTGAAATAAGGTTGATTTTTTTATACTTCATAAATACCTCTTTTGATACAAGTGTAAGAGAAACAACCTCGTATACTTTAAAAATCATCTTATCAGTCTGGATGATTTGAAGTGAATTTAAAACAACCTCAAAATAAGGTTAGGTATAAATAAAATGACTTCATATACTTCAATAAATACCTTTTTATCGTTAGTTGAAATAAGGTAAAAATTTTTATACCTCAAAAATACCTCTTTTGTCACAAGCGTAAGAAAATAAACCTGGTATACCTTAAAAATCTCCTTATCAGTCTGGTTGATTTGAAGTGAATTTTAAACAACCTCAAAATAAGCTGAAGTATATATAAATCAACCTCGTACACCTTAATTACAACCTTTACGAGGTATAATTTTTATTGCAGTTTTCTCTGCAACCTTAAATATACCTCAAATATACCTCAAAACAACCTTAATACCTCAAAAATACCTCAAATCAACCTTAAATATACCTTAAATTTTCATAAGGGAATCCGGGTTCGAATCCCAGTTGATACGAATTCCGCATCCGGCTTGCACCAACCACAGTGCTGATGTGAAATATCATCAATTGCAGACGGATTATGGGTTAGAGTCCCCTTGCCGTTAGGCTAACCGCGGGAGGTTCTCGTGGTCTTCCTCTCCATGTAACGCAAATGAGGGTTAACTCCACCAAAAAGCTCTCGACGAAGGCAAATTTCTCCCATTACTCGATACAGGAGTTCCCTTGTCTTCTGGATTGCGTTCGAAATTACAAAGCTGCGGAATTGGGTCGGCTGTTCAACGACGGTTATAAAATTAACAATGGGGTTACAGGGGTCTGTTTAGAAGAAATTTGGGTCCGTTAACGGACCCTTCACAAAATATCTTTTCATAAAAACGAACCCTTCACAAAATATTTTAATTTAAAAACGGACCCTTCACAAAATGATTTTTCTTTTAATCGGACCCTTCACAAAATGATTTTTCTTTTAATCGGACCCTTCACAAATTTGTTTATCTTCATTATTATTTAATTAATCGAATGAACCCTTTCCAGGGCAGAAAACAAGAAATATGGATGTAAACCGGCAGACGATTCTTCCATTATTCGTTCGAAACTAATATTCTGCGTTCAGCAGTATAGGCTAAATACCAAATATTTGTATGTTGCATCTCTAATTTAGAAGCAGCAATTGTTGTTTATTTTTTAAAATTTAATTTCTTTAATTATAATTTTACAGTGTTGAGCATAATCTTGTATGTCTTTACAATTTAAAAACTCCTTGAAAAATTTATTTTTTGCAATAACGCACTCTATTTGCACAAATTCATAAAAGCAGATCCTGGTTGAAAGAATGTGAGTAATTTTTTCACAATTTCACGAAAAACGGATCTTTCGCAAAATGTCTGGACAGACCCCTGTGTTAAAAGTCTTTTTGTCAAAGGATTTTGATGGACATTAAATGTTAATTGCTTAGGAAATTCTCTGATATTAAAATTTTTTTTGGAGTGTATCAAAAAGTTAGTAAAGAGAGTAAGAGTTATAATTATTAAAAACTCTGCATTATTCTTTAAATTACGATATTATAATTAAAATTTGGCTCTTGCCGAAATCGTCGTAAATATAATAGTAGAAAAGAAAAAGCTACTTTTTATTACTGATTTATTTTAGTATTTATCGTGAATGTATTCATGAACATTAAATTTTTTTATTTATTGCGAATCCTCTGTTGCTTAACTTGAAAGTATAATGAAAGAAAAAGTGTCTAGTGGATGAATGCAGAAACGTGTATGAATTGTTATCACACAGACGTCAAGTCGTTCAAAAAGAGTTGGTATGTGGAATGTTTTTTCTTCTTCTTATTTCCCCCATTTTTTTTAATATTGAATATAATATAACAACCGAAGGAGATTTCTCGCGCTTTTCGAGTTATGCAAAAGAGCTGGAAACCTTAACCCTCCTATTAACCCTAAGTGAGGTGGTCTATGAGTTTTCAAACGAAGTTATGAAAAAAATTAAAACAGTGGGAGATTAAAATTGTTTAACTCTCGTCACCTACTTTGTTTTTATTATTAGCGGTTCCCTTTCATACCTCACTCCCCCAGTTACAAAAAAGAGTTCCTCAAAAGACCTCGATGTCTTCTTTTCGAGCTCACGAGGAAAGGTTAAATGTAGTATGCTTTTTTTTTAATTCTGCCATAACTTGAAGAAAAAAAATTAGTGAAATTTGTAATAAAAATATAATCGTCGATGTTGATTGATTTTGCGCCTTTTCGAAATAATGCGCCCATGGCACTCGCCATACTTGCCATACCCTATATACGCCACTGCGTGTGCATGTACTATATGCATGTACTGTCTAATAACAATGTTATTCATTCAACGATATTTAAAGTAACCACAGATATATAATTATATACTGCGTGTGTATGCATGTATTTTTATTTATACGTGTGCATGAACCTGTACACATATAATGTACGCATGCATTCCTGTACGTACAATATGTACGTACATACAATTCATGTGTATATGCATAAAATTTCATTCAATATACGCAAGTACGCACACAAAAATTTCCTCTTATTTTTCAGAGAAAGGAGCATATCTGACGAGGAAGTAAGTTATTTGAATGAAGATTGTTTCGCTAATTCCTTCATGTTAAATATGTTACGTATTCACTGGTGGTTATTATACCTATAATATCATTTGTTTATGTATTGACGAAATAGTTGATTTAATTATGGTATATCTGTTTTGTATTATTTACTAATGGTTATTATACAGATAATATTTTTATATATTAACAAAATACCTAATATAATTAACAAAACACCTATATGGCATATCTGATTTGTACTAATGCACTTATCATATACTAATTGTTATGATAATCATAATATTTATTTGTTGTTGTGCATTAAAAAATATGTTTGGAATTTCTACATTCATTAAACGATTTTTTTTAAAAAAATATTTTGTTATCATTAAATTTCCTACATTTATCATATCATACATATTAAGTAAGAGATAATTAATCAGTTGCATTTTATTTATTTTGACAAAAGAAGATATTTCATGTTAATTTTCTTTGATATACAAAAAACTGAACACTTTTGCACTCATCGAAATTTCTCACACCGCATAAATTTCTGAATAAGAAAGAAGAAAATACGCAAACCCTCTTTGAGTACTACATATGCTCTATTTATTTTGTGTTTTCATTAATCAAATCGTTAAATAAAAAAAAATCATATTAAACGATATTTTAACTTGTAAATCACTAAGTTCTTACAGCAAAGTAAGTCAGACTGATAAAAAATGACTATTTCCCCCAAAATAATCAAGCAAAATTGATGGAAAGGAGAATTTTCCTCGGACTGGGGAGCTATAAGAAGTAAAATATAAAACAAATAATGAAATGCGCCGTCATACAATCGTGGGAGAGATGACATCACGTTCAGAATGACGTTTTAGCTGACGTAGATTAGCAATAGCATTAAATTGCATTGTGAATGAAAATCTTATGACAGGGTAGATTTTAGCTGAGCATACGAAACGCTGCAAACGGGAAACCTTATAATTATGTAGATTTAAGAGGATTTTCATCTTAGAACTAGCTTTATTCAAGGTTTTTTTTCCGCTTGAAAACCATAAGACAACCTCGTTTTAAGGTTGTTATGTTGAAGGTTGTTTTCCAACAGTGTCGTAGCGAGCTTAACTCGCGCCCGGGGCACAATATCTTTTTAGCCCCCCCCCCACATTCGAAAACCATCTAATATTATAAGTAAAATATACTTGCAAAGTAATAAATAAATAAAGTTAAATAAATAAAGTCATAGACTCAAGTTAGGCATTAAATTTGAGACAAAAAATGTAGTTAAGAAAACAAGACTAGATTTTGAAATGTATATGATCATCTAGAATTAGTTCATAAGATACCTATTATTTATTTTACATATTTATAGAGAAATATTTTAAAAACACGCAGTTTTAAAGAAATAAAAAGATAAATATTTATTATCTCTAAGGAGATACATATATTTAATAATATGATTATAATACAATTATAAAACTAATTACTATGTATAAATTTTCCGCTTTTGATGAAGCAAATTTATCAATAATATCATCAAAGTTGATCATTTCAAATTTTTCTCTTTCCACACTTAAAAATGCTAGGTCACTTAGGTGATCTTGTCCCATCGTTGATCGTAGATATGTCAAAATTAATTTTAATTTGCTGAATGACCATTCGCATCTAGCAATTGATACTGAGATAGTCAAGAGTATTTGAAGTGCCACTCTCAGGTTTGGAAAAACATCTTCTCCATACGGGATTATAAAAGTAAGAGATTCTAATGGAGTTCTAAGTTAAATTTTTTTTCTACTACGGAGTAACATTTTGCAGTCACATTCTTCTATAAAGAGTTATATTCCATTGAAATCTGTATTATACACTGCACAAACATACAAACACTTTGCACAATGCAAATATTTGGAGATAATATATGTAACCACACAGCGTAAATGCCATAAGGAAGTGCTGACAGACACAGGTCGAGTCAGCCTAGCCATTAAAAAAGACGTGTCATTTCTATTATGAATATAGTATTACAGTTTGATTAGTGTTCCTTTTTATTTACGAATTAACATTTATTATATTTCACTGGCACTAAATTTAAAATATATTTTGTAGAAATAAATTATAATGAAAATAAAAATTATCCAACAATTTTTTTTGTTTTGCTGACCATTTGGCGCCCCTTTGTGAGTAGCGCCCGGGGCATGATGCCCCCCCTTGCTCCCCCCTCGCTACGCCACTGTTTTCCAAGGTTTTGGATTAGGGTAATGTGCGTAGAATAGAGCAGATTGTCGCAGACCTCGTTTTAAGGTTAGAAGGTTTACACGTAAACCGTGTAAAAACCCTTTTTAGGTTTGCATGAAAATGTTTTTGTTGTGTTGAAAAAACCTTATATTGCTATCTGGGATTCTAGATCAAGAACCAATATAGGATGCAAAGATGCATAACCCAATCCTACACTTCCTGCTCTCTAACGGGATAATTTCAGACCACTACAATCCATAGTTTTTTAGATACCCCACCCCATACTATATCATATATGGATGCTCCGAGAAGAGGAAATGAACAAGGGTGATTCTTAGCTCGGGAGTATACCACCCCTAGCCTTTAACCTAATTGTGCCCCCAAGTAAACTACAACCATACTCAATTGCTATTTACATCACAGTAATACTCAGATATGACCTGCAAACGCAGCAGACTACTCAGTCATCAACTATCCTTACTTTTTCCATAATGCCACTAGTCTCAGTCAGAGGCATATCTAGAGAAAATGGCGCCTATGGCAATCCTCCCTATCGGCGCCCTTCTTAAAATATTTTTATTATTCTCTATTGTTTAACACATATCTATTATATCTATACATATATATATATATATATATATATATATATATATATATATATATATATATATATATATATATATATATATATATATATATATATATATATATATATATATATATATATATATATATATATATATATATATATATATATATATATATATATATATATATATATATGTGTGTGTGTGTGTGTAATACAGTACTGAAGCACGTTTGATTTGTTGGTTACCAAGGATTTGCTCGAAAATGGATATGCGCAAAGTGATATTATACTGGATAAGTTCATAATTAATAAAGTTGATATTCAATTATATGATTTTAGAAAAATCACATTTATTTAAGAGGGGAAAAAAAGAGAGAAAGAAACATGAATCGCCATTTTGCGCATATTTTCAGCCACGGAATTGCCCGAAATGCATTTGCACATGGTAGAAATTATATAAATTATCCAAGAAGTTTTTAATAAACTTATTTATAATAACATACAATTAAATCAATGATTTCAAATTGAATTTTATTACTTCAGTTGAGTATCCATTGTTTTTTTATCAAATTTTTAAAGAGTTTGCCTATTTTTGTTTTTTGGATAAATAAACATTACTTTATGTTCTATTTAATTCTATTCATTTAATTAAAAATGGTATTTAAGTAGATTAGAATTCTAAACATTAAAAGCATTTTAGAAACATTAGAATTCTAAAATAATTAGTTTATTTATATTAAAATTAAAATCCCTTCTTTGATCGTTTAAATCAACAAAGCAGATATTTTCTTCTTTTATAATACCCAAATCTAAAAAATTATAATTAATATTATCATCTTGATTACAAAACAAGATTAATTCCTCCTGGTAAATGTTATTTAAAAAAAATTGTGTAACCTTGAAAATTAAAGATAGTAAAATCATCAATAAATCTAAACTAAAAACTAAACTTAGTGGCGCGACAGCCCATAGAGGAACAAAGCCTACTGTGCCCATCTCAGTTAACTTGACCTTGGGCTCTGGGGTGCAGTAGCAAATGTTCTGGTTAGGTGGTCAGTCGAACGCAAAACCCCCAGTGTTTAGTTCCCAAGCATGCTTGGTACTCATTTATCGACCCACTGAAGGGATGAAAGGCTGAGCAATAAATTTAAAAACATGTTTAATATTAAGAGCATGATTTTTTCTTCATAATAGTGCCAAGATAAGTTAGCTAAGAGAGATGAAAAATTAGATCCTTGTGGTAGTCCATCAATTTGAATAAAAATTTTATTCATTGTAAAGGTAGTTATTAAAAAGACAAAAATTAATTAAAATTTTCCAATGATCAAAATCACAATGAAAGATATTTTTAAAATCATAGTAATAATTCAAAAAGACATCTTTTGGTTTAGAAAGGGGAAAAGATCCTGGAAATCAAAAGTCGCAACAGATTTTATTATCTTTAATATATTCTAAAGTCGGATGATTATTAGTAATAATTCAAGAAATACCTTCTTTAATAATGCTGATAATAATTAATATTAAAGTAGTTAGAGAAAATGGAAACCACTATGTACATATTTTTGAGCCATTGTGCTTGAAATTGTTAAAGGAAAATAAAGGCACTAAAAGTATAGACATTTTAGTTTCGTTTCGCTTTTTCTTTTCTTTTTTAGGATAATAAAACTTCTTTTAAAATCATATTGTAGACTAGGGACTATTCAAAAGAATTAAATATTTAATTAAAAGTTTGTGTATTTAAATTAAAAATTCGTCGCTTTAATTTTTGTTTGTTCACACATAAGTCCGAAGATGGTTGGAACCTATCAAGTAAATTAGAAAAAGAATTACCTTTGATAATCCTATTATTAGTATCAGATAATCATGTACTATTAAAATTTTAATGGTTCGATAGAGAAAAGTTAAATCTTTTATTTTAAATTACGAAATATTACGATAAAATTGTAAACTACTTTATTTTTCTTTAAATCCATAGAAATAAGCTAAAAAATTAGTGCATACAATAATTTGAGCAATAAAATCGAATATAAAAACGTTCTTCCCCTTAGTAAACATGTCATTCATTTTTCATCGAATTTAAGTTTTTGATCTTCAAAATTTTCCCTAGAATCTCAGATTAAAAAAACTGGTCGAAACGCTTTGCATCGTAATGACACCCTCCTCCCCCCTAATATATTTCCTTTAAATTTTAGCTAAATTGAATATTATTTTTATGTAAAGAAGTAAAAATGTAACAATAGTACAATAATAACTGAAAACACATTTAGAAAATCTGCACTAATATTGAAATGTTAAAAACACACATTAATTTCTTTTGTTCATATTCGTCACACAATTTTCTCATATTTCACAAAATAAATAAAAAAATGAAAAAGAGGATAGAAACTTAATTTCTAAGAAGAAATGTTCTGAATTAATATAATAAATACAAACTGTTTTACAATAATCTATGATAAAAAAAAATTGCTAAAAGAATTACCTAAAAAAAATTATTATTTTGAGCTGGCATAAAATGTTTTTTAAAGGAAGGTAAGGTAATATTATTATTAAATATTTTGAATAGTTCTGAGAAGTTTCTATAATTACGGTTTATTAAAAACAAAGTAGGCTGTTATGGGACCAAATTACTACGTTAAACCTTAGTTAATAAAAATGTCGTTTCTTAAATTTTACACTCAAGCGGCAATTAGGTGAAAATATAAAAAAAAAGATAGAGACGATATGCATGTTTACAGAAAAGTTATTTAAAATTCATATGATCTAATTTAATCCAAACACATAGATCGACAAATACACAATTATTAATAAAGTAAATTTTGCCTTAGCTGTTATTCGTTTAAAAATTTAATGATGCACACACATTTTTCTAAAATTTAAATATTGTCTGGGGTGATAAGTAAGTTTAAAATTTTAGGCTGTTAAAAATTTACCTAATCGAGAACCTTTACATTAAAATGCAACTTCAGTTTACAAGCAACAAATAATTAATATTTAAAATAAATGATTTAATCATCGATATTTTTTAGACAAAGCCATTATCCGAATAAATCTTTCCAAAATTAATTGAATTTAATTAGTTTTAAGATGTTCTTTTTTAAAGAAAAAGCGAAATATAAATCTTTTGAATATTTTGAGGAGAGAGGGCTTTTTGAATTTTTATAAAAATGCATATGTTTCATAAATAAACAAGCTCGAATTTTTCGATAAGATGTTTATTATTATTTTTTACTTATTTTCTTAAAATAAAGGGAATTAATTAATGAAAAAAAATGATTGTTGATATTGTGCTGCTTTAATAGATAGTTATAAAATACATATTATAGCCTCAATGATATTTTGTTTCCATTTTATTTTAATTATAATGGACAAATATATGAATAAAGGACACTTTATATGAACCTTTATATTATTTATTTAAAACACTTTATATTATTTATTTAAAAACAGTTTTTTTCAAGTATAATTTATGACTACCAAAATAGGTCTATAGCAGGTAAAAGTCTGAGATGCTTTGAGATTAAAAAAAAAATACAAAGTAAGGTCTTGATAAATTACACATATCTTTTTTTTCTCAATTTGTAAACAAAAGGATTATTTAAACTTGAGCTTAAGTTATTAATTTAAAATTAAAATTGTGTGTGAATTTCTGTGACTTAAGAGCAAAAAAAAAAATCAGTTTGAGCAACTAACAGATGCGTTCCTTAATCTATTCATTCAATAAATAAATACATTAAAAAATAAATAAATTAATTGAAAATAAATAAATTGAACTTTTATGAGTGTTTAAACCTAAAATCTTTCTTTTAATGAATGAAAAGAAATCTATTTCTCGGTAGTCGGCACTCTTAACTGAGCCAATGTTACGCAATTTACCCAAAAATATTTACTTATTGCAATAATTTTTCAGGAAACTTGAAAAATTATGTTTCCAACATTTCAAATTTTAACATTCATTTCCTTTTTCCCATTAAGTCATTGTTTTTAATAATAATAATACAATAACGAGCATTTAATTACACAAAGTTCACTTTTTATTACCAAAATATCATTGTGCATATTAAATGTTTTTTTTTTTAAATAAAAATAATTATATACAAAAACAAATATTATAATGTAGTAAACGCCCCTCTCAATCTACATATACAAAGATGCAAACTTGCTCTGCTCCGTGTAGAGAAATATTTTTTATTGAGAGCTAAAGTTATATTTATTGTATGATTCTTTGTTTATTTAATGTAAAACCATTTTCCCCCTCTACGTATAAATAATAAATAATTGAAAAAAATTATGTGAAACATAATTTTGTTCCAGGTGAGAATTATAAATTTCACCAGAATTATCTTAAATTCTGCATGGTTTCGTTTTTAACTACCACTCAATAAAATATTTTAAAGAAAGTGGAGCAGTTGGCATTGCTAGAAAAGAAAATATAAATATATCGATCGCTACAAAATATAACGTGAAATAATAAAGTGAGCATGATGCATAAATAAGAAATGATTACTTACAATTTAATCCTTGATTATAAGAAAATCCTAACACTTCGTTTAAATTACACTTATGACTGTCTTTTTTTTTTCATAAAAAAAGAATAGATGGGGTGTATTCATTGTTAAGTATTACCATTGTTTTAAGCAAGGCAGAGGCACCTCCTATTTTTAGTATTTAAATATTTTGTGACAGTGATTCCCACCATGTGTGGCAAAACTTCCCTTTTTGGAAGGATTTACGCCAATTTACAGCAAGGGTTTTATATGTATATTCAACAAATTCGAAAGCCGCTTTTTAAAGTGATTTTCACCCCTGATAAAATTTAAGATCTACAAGCATTTAAGGGTATGATAATTGGGCTAAACTAGACAGGGACACACCATGGTTTTCACATTTCTTTGCCCTCTGTCACCACCAAAGGGCTATTCTCTGCCTGCAGGTGTTCTATTCATCCCCAGATAATTGCCCTTTAACATCCTGGTAATGTGATATGAAGAGATGTTTATCTTGTCTTTTTGCTTATGGTACTGGAAAAATAAAGATTTATCTGAGGATCCCATCATTGGAAGTTTTTATTCTGCATTCTGGAGAGTTTTCTAAATGATTCTTTTCAATGTTTTATTTATTTTATTTAAATTTTTATTATTGTTTTTAAAATTTGTATTTGTATGTATGTGAAATTTATGTTTTTAAAACAAAATATCAAAATATTTTGAAAAAAAAGAAACGTTGGTGTTGGTTGATTTTGCGCCTTTTTCAAATAATACGCCCATGGCTCTCGCCCCGCCTGCCATACCCTAGATACGCCACTGGTCTCAGTCGCCTTTTAGCCTAATCCATATGAAGAAGCATGGAGCTAGGAGTAGATGGAGGAGACACTAGCAGAAATTCGTGAAGCTGAAAGCTCGGCAATGTTAACCGCGAAATTAACCGTCGGCCATCTTACTTACTTCAAAACATTGGCAGTTGTAGCTCGTTTATGCTTGAATTGTCGTATGTTCGGACAGTTATTATCATTTTATTCGTTATTCGAGTAGTCTTACTTTGTCTTATTATTTTTTCTTGGACTTCTTATTATTTTAATTATGACTTCTTGCATCTTAAGGTTTTATGTTACTTTATAAAAATTTCAGCTGTAGTTTTATTTATTTCTGTCGAAGTTATTCATCTGAAAATTGATATTTTTTAAAACCAGAAAGTATCCCATTGCATTCCAAATATGAAATAGATAAAAAAAAATTAAATTTATTAAAAATCTAATATTATATACAAGTGATTGCATGTAATATTAGAAAATAATAAAGTACTCCATGATTACATATACATTTATTCTAAGCTTTATAGTGATGTAGTTTTTGCTTAATGTTAAGGTATTGATAGTTTCTGTTCTATACCTTCATTTAATGTATTTCTCCTAAAAAAATAATAATAATTTTTATTAAAGCGTAGGGTTTTCTAATCCCTAAACAAAGAGTCCTTTTTTAAATCAAAGTGATTTACTTTAAATTTAGCAATAATCAATTTCCTATTTATAGAGAATATATATATATATATATATATATATATATATATATATATATATATATATATATATATATATATATATATATATTGTAGTATCTTGTAGTATGATTATTTTGTGAAAATAAGAAAAGTTGTTGTAAGGTATGTACTAGAAGAATAGTGATTACTGAGATTAAGTAGTGTATTTGAGATTTATAGAAATGAAGAGGAAAGTTAGTTTTTTTTTCTTGGAGTATTTTAAGGAGTTAGTTAAAGAGAATATTTTGAATAACTATTTCAAAGTGTAACAGAAGAGGGAAAATTTATGAGTATTTCAAAGCTCTGTGAGATGAATATTTAAGAGATTTTTGTGAGAGATTTAGGATAATGATGAAGTTTTATAAGCATGCTAATAGGTCCTCAATCAAGTGACTAATGTCACAAGGATTTAATCGTACGTAGCAATTTTTAAGGCCTATTGTTTAGTTGCAACTACATTTTTATATTTATATTTTTAAAGTAGATGTTACTTTAGCATCTTAAGAAGTAGAATATTGAGTGTTTTTATAAATGTTTTATATAATCTATTTTAAAAATTTTTGAGAGTTAGTACGAAACCATTGCAATTGAGGTAGTTTCATATGTTTTGTTAACATTATATTTGAATATTGTTTTTATTTTTAGATTGTTTTTGTAATTCAGATCATGTGATCTGAATCATCCAGATTAATATTCATTTTATAAATAGTTAAATAGAAGATTTTAAGTAAGGATTTTGATCTTTCCTCAATGAGATGTGATGTGGAGCCTGATCACCTCCGGGTCAACAACTTTGAGAGGGGGGATATTGTAGTATCTAAAATACTAGCTTAATAAAATTTAAAGGATCTTTTGAGACTAAACTCAAAAAGAATTATATCTATCTGCAGATAAGCTTATCTGGTCTCTGAGAACATTAAATTTCTCTTTCACATACTTAACTTGGCTCTTCGCGTATACATTTAGTCCCGTTGAATAGCGATGAAATCTTTATTTATAAAATGAATCCACCCCGCACAGTAAGAAGCCAAATTCCCATAAAAATCAAGACTGTTGAGATATTAATTCATCTCCATCTGATCTTCAGATGTTACAGAATGCCGGTCCTAACAAAGAAGATATAAAAAATGGTCTGGATTATTTGGGTCACATGACATGAAGGAAATTATATGTAACACGTAAAAAAGTGTACACTTATCTTTTAGAATTGAAACTGTAAGCATCTATCCAGGAGCTCTGCTCCTTGTATATATAATTTGTAAATAGATTCCTTATTCTTAATCTCAATAAAAGCATAGAAAATGCATTATGTTGTCATCCTTATATAAAGGATATTAAAAATATTAAAATATGACTGCAAATTCTAGAAAATGCAATATAATGATGAATAAAAAGCCACGGCTAAAGAGTTTACGAGAAAGAACGAGAACGAGCACTACATCAAAGTCGACAGGATTCTCTCTGTCCGGAACCCCTATGGAATAGCATGTGAATTTAAAGATTATTGCAAGTAATTTTGCTTTGAATGAATGAACTGGAATTAAGAGATGCAACATTAAAAGTTTGATGAACTCCCGTTATCGGCCCCTTCTCTGCTTGGGATGGAAAGTCGGAGGTTCCTTTTGCCCCCCTGAAGCCCGATGGAGATCCGAGGAACTTCGTCGAAGGAGGGATGACCTTATTACCGCCCTATGTGTTCGCCGAAGAGATGACCTTATTTCCGCCCTGTGTCTTCGCGGAGGTGAGGATTTTTGTCGCCCCTGTTCTAAATGCGCCCTAGGAAAAAGACTGACTCTCGCAGGAGAAAAATATTGAAGAGTGAAGGAAGAAAGGGACTGTTTATTGTGTTCCAATACGGTGCGCTCGCGTTGTAGAACAGATGAAGATCGGTAAGTTTTGAAAATAATTTTGTTGAATTAAGTGTATTACAAATAATAGTTTTATTACAATAGTGAAGATAGTTATAAATGGAAATTATATTTTATTATAGAGTGTGTTGGTATTTTAAAAATGTAATACTTTGATTTTATTTCCAATTGATTTTGAATTTCATTTCTCTTATTGCAAATATAAGTATCTTATTTTAAGTTATTGATAATTATTGTTGTGAAAAATGGCATATCTATGGAAACTAGTTAAATCGGAACTGGTAATTTTAGCGAACGAATTAGATTTAGATGTAAATGAAAATAACACAGTTCCAGAGATAAGAAATAAAATTGTAACGCAAGAAAATTATGACGAATCTATAACTAAAGAAATAGTTAATAGAATTTTAGAAGAAAAACGGGAAAAATCAGAATTGCAACTTTTAAGAGAAAAGGTTTTAAGTCTAGAAAATAATGACAAAGATATATCCTATTTAGGTAAACTAGTAAAAGCTGATTTAATTGTTTTGGCAGATGAGTTAGGAATATTAGTAAGTGATACAGAACCAGTTTCCGAAATCAGGAAAAAAATAATATCAGATGAGAATTACAATGAGGGGCTAACCAAAGAAATTGTAAATCGTATGTTAGAAGAAAAGAAAGAAATGCAAGAACTACAAATTTTAAAAGCTAAAAATCAAGAACTTGAACTTTATAAATTAACTTTTCAAAGTAATGATAAGGAAACACGTTCAAGTGTAAATTCATCTAATGTAAACATTTCCTTAATGAGATTTTCACAACCGTTTGACCCCCATAAAGATGAGATATTTTTGTATTTAAAAAATTTCGAAACTAAGGCCAAATTGGCTAATATTCCCGAAACCGAATATGTTGTTTATTTATTGAATATGTTACCCCATGATATTGTTAACCAACTAACACGGGAACCGGGTGAATCGGCTCATGATTATTCACATATAAAAACCTTATTATTAAAAAGGTATAAACTTAATCCAGAGCAATTAAAATTTAAATTCTTTTCAACTCATAAAAAATCTCAAGACTCTTGGCGCGATTTTTGCAACGAAATATCTGCTTACTTTAATGATTGGTTAGCTGAGCTTAAGATAGAATCATTTGAAGAATTGAAGGAATTAATTATTGCTAACCAAATCAAAACTAGAGTACCAAATGAAGTAAAGCAGCATTTTCTTGATACATGGAATTCTATGAATAGTTCTTTAAATTTGGCAGAGAATCTTGATGAATTTGAATCTTTAAGAATCGGTATAAATAAACAGACAGGTACGAAACCAAAACAATTTTCTCCTACTTTGCAGAGACGCGCTACATATAATGCACCACAAGTAAAAAGAAATTTTACAAATAATTATCAGAGTGGTCCCGGACAGTTCAGATACCAGACTGATCAACAGCATTATATGGGACGAAATTATAATTACCCATATAGAGCTGGTTTCAATCAGTATAGTAATCATTCTAAATATAATAGTAACGAAATGAAACGATCAACTGAAAAAACTCACCACGGAACTGTTTCTGATAAATCTTCCCGAAACAAATATGACAAAAAGAGTGAAAATGTTAATGATAATCCCTCTCAAAACAAATGTAACAAAAATGTTGGAAATGGTGTTGAAAATGGTATTAATGATCAATGACAATTAAATTCTTTATATTTTTGTGATATGATTATGTCGAGAAGTGATGGCACAAAAATTGAAATTCCGGCCCTTTGTGATACTGGAGGAACAATATCAATTGTTCCCTCAAAATTATTAAAAAATATTAACTATAGAAAAATTGAAGAAAGAGATAAGGTGCCATTGCAACAAACACAAGGCACAATTAATGATTTTGATTTAATTGAAATCGATGTTTGTATCGGTAAATTGACAAATAAAATTAAAATGTATAGTATTAATACGAATTTGAATTATTGTTTGCTATCACTACCTGACATGTACGTATTTAATATTAAAATAGATTTTGATAAAAGAATTGTTATTCAAGGTGAAAATGAAATCAAATGCTCTAAAAATATTATAACTCAGTCAAAATGTTTATGTCTCAGTGTAGTTAAGGATAGTCTTTGCTCATCACCAACGAGAAAATATTCTAAATCACTTGAATCTGTGGATTGTAATTCACCACAGGAAATAGTAGATAAGAGACTATCCTTATTAAAAGAAAAATATAATGATATTTTTAGTGAGGATAGATATGATGTTGGACTCATAAGATTAGAGCCTCAGAAGGTTATTCTTACTTCTGAATTGTCAATATCTTTACGTCCATATCGTTGCTCTCCTCAAGATAACATAGAAATTGAGACACAAATTAAAAAGTTGTTAGAAAATGATATTATTAAACCTTCACATAGTCCCTATTCAGCCCCTGTAACGATGGTTACCAGAAAAGATGAGGGAAAAAGAAATAGACTTTGTACAGATTTTAGGCGATTAAATTTAGTAACAAAATCAGATGCAGAACCAATCCCTCGAATTGATGATGTTCTTGATGACTTAACAAATGCAAAATATTATTCTAAAGTGGATTTATGTTCAGGTTTTTGGCATTTAAAAATTAGAGATTGTGACACTGAAAAATTTGCGATGGCCACTAATTTTGGCTTATATGAGTGGGTAAGACTCCCTTTTGGTTGGAAGAACAGCCCAAGTATATTTCAGCGAGCTATCCGCCAAATACTACAAAAACATAATATTAAATTTGCTAAAAATTTCTTTGATGATATTATAATTTATAGTAATTCTCTTGAGGAGCATTTAACTCATTTAGAAAATATTTTCGAAATTTGTAGGTTAGAAAATATCAAATTAAAAGGTTCTAAGTGTGATTTTTGTAAAACAAGTATTAAGTTTTTGGGTTATGAAATTTCCGAAGGTAAATGTTCTCCTAATGATGCAAATATAGAAACAATTAAAAAACTTCTGCCTCCTCATAACGTCAAGTCATTACAAAGGTTTTTAGGTTCGATTAATGTTTATCATCGTTTTATTCAAAATTACGCAAAGTTAAGATTGCCGTTAAATAAATTACTTAAAAAAGATGCTAAGTTTGTTTGGTCTGAAGACTGTCAAAAATCATTCGAAGAGTTAAAAAACGCGTTAATTTCCAAACCAGTTTTATGTCTTTTCAACCCACAAAGAAAATGTCATTTGTATGTAGATGCTTCTGGTGAGGCTATAGGTGCAGTCCTTAAACAAGAGCACCCGGATGGAACACAACATCCAATATCTTTCCATTCGAGGCAATTAAGAACTTATGAGAAAAATTATTCAATTACTGAGTTAGAATGTTTAGCAATAGTAGATGCTCTTGATAAATATCAACATTATCTGCATGGAACACCTTTCACCATACATACAGACCACGCAGCTCTAGTTTGGTTGAGAAATGTGAAACATCTGACAGGTAGATTATTTAGATGGTCTTTAAAGTTATCAATGTATGAATATGAGATAAAATATAAAAAAGGAAGTACTAATTATGAGGCAGATATGCTCTCTAGAAATAAAATTTCTCACCATAATTGCTATCCAACTCATTTAATTCAAAAAGAAAAATTAATTGAACATCAAAGGCTTGATAATGTAAATAATCCTAATTTTAAGAAAATTAATGATGTTTTAACTGTCAGTAAAAAGGGTTTAATTAAAATTGTAGTCCCCTTTTCCTTAAGAGAAGAATTAATTTCAAAAGTACATGAAGAATATGGTCACCCAGGTGTAGAGCAGAACTCTTTTCCTATGGCAACACTTCACATGCTTTCCCCATTAGCGTGTGGAAAGTCATAGAAGATGGAAGTACGTTAGTTTCTCTCTTGATTTTCATATAGATTAAAATATTTTAACTTGAAAAACTATATGGAACTGAGAACTACATTAAACATAGTTCTAAACAAAAGTATCATGGTTATTTTAAAAAATATTTTTGTTAAATAAAAAGGAAAAATATTAAGAAAAGGGAAAATATCGTAGTGCGTTCCTATACAACTGAAAAGAGGAGGAGAGGGACGGGAGAAGGGCTAAAGGCATGAAACAGGTCTTACTCCTCTAAGGTCTCTCCCCAGATGGCGTGTTCGAGTGTTGCGATCGCGAATATGACTCTCCACAGGCTTAAGGTGAAAGCGGGTCTCTATCTTTTAAGGAATTGGTAACTAATTTTAAACCATAGTTTCTACTACAGAATGGCAACAAGGAGATGATAACGTCGGATCAATGGGCTTTTCGCACTGTGATTGGCTGTTGATTATCACTCATGGTTGCAAGAATTTGGGAAGTTATCGCGCTTATTGTGAATTAAAATAAAAATTTCAATAATTTGGTGCACGCCTGTCTGTGTTCTCGCGTAATCTCGTACTTGGTGTGATGAAACAATTGGTTCATTGATGGATTGTGTTTACATTTATTTCGTAAACAGCCACTGGAAAAGAGGAGATTTGTGCTTAAAAAAGAAATTAGGCGAAAATGTTTTCGAATTTTTAGATATTTATAAATGTAACAATAAAAACGAATGTTTTCTTTGCTATGTTTATTATTTGTTTTTAAATAAAATTATGTCATTTTGATATTAAGAGTATGTTAACGGGTGCTCTTAAATACTTTTAAATTAAGTTATTCTCTTTTAAAAGCTTAGCTGCAATATTTATATAATTTTCTTACGTTCTGTTGTAAGGAAAAGAAAATTCGGATCTAAATTAAAAGAATAATTATGCCATGTAATGTCTAATCTGTGTTGTTATGTATTATTTCAGTACATATTAAATAAACGAGCAGGATCTAGCATCTCGCAAACACATTTAATAACAACTTAACGAGATACACAAAAACAAACAGAAACTAGACATAAATACAAACTGAAACTAAAACTAAACAGTTACTACACAGTTACAGTTAATCTGGCTGATGCCACATCTCCCCCCTTTAAAGATTTAGTCTATTGGGAGCTTTCACAATTCTTCCAGAGCGAGTTACAACAGTTTTTGGAGATACATCCTTCTTCTGAGTTAACGCTGTAGGATCTGGATCCGTTATTTCTGGTAAGCTCCTTCCGTTATCCCTTTCTGAAAGAGCTTCCTCTAAATCATCGTTTAGCGGTGGAATCTGTAGTTTAGATCCTGGAATCAAATGTTTCCTATTCCGTCGAAGCACTTGTTTGCCTTCTTTAACAAAGTATGACCTTGGTGATTCAGCTTTTCTCTGTACAGTTCCAACAGCCTTCCTATCAGTTATCCATACCTTGTCACCCGGATGTATTGGTTTCAATTCATGAGCATTGTGCCTCCGATCATAATCCTTTTTCTGTCTTTCTATTCTTTTCTCTTCTTTTTCTTCCAGTATCTCCTTCTCTATTAGCTTTGGTTGAAGTAGTGAAATTGCTAAAGGTAAGGTTGACTGTAGTCGACGCCCCATCAACAATTCAGCAGGACTGTAGCCGTTCTTTAAAGGTGTTGTCCGATAACTCAATAAAGCCAAGTAAGGATCTTTAGACTTTTTGAATCTTAATTTAATTATCTTCACTGCTGCTTCAACAAAACCGTTGCTTTGAGGATATCTTGGACTTGAAGTAATGTGCTTAAAACCGTATACTTTTGCAAAGTTTTGAAACTCTGCTGTTCTAGTAACTTCAAACTGTGGTCCATTATCTGATCTTACAACATTTGGAATTCCATGTCTGGCAAAAATTGATTTGCAGTGTAAAATTACTTCTTTTGATGTTAAACTATCCAGTTTTGCCACTTCTGGATAACGTGAGTAAAAATCTGTAACTAATAAATACCATTCTGCATGGAGTTTAAATAAGTCCATAGCTACAATTTCCCATGGTCTCTGAGGAAAACTAGTTGGTTTCAAAGGTTCAGAACAGTTTTTAGCTTCCTGTATACATGAAGGACAGTCCCGAACTAATTCCTCTATTTGTTTACTAATGCCAGGCCAGTATACTGCTGAATTCGCTAAAGCTCGACATTTATTAATTCCCATATGCCCTTCATGGATTTTGCCCAATATTTCTTGTCGTAGCCTATTTGGCACGATTATTCGGTTTCCTCTCATTAACAAGCCATTCTGTATGGAGATTTCATATCTTAGAGGCCAAAAGGGTAAACAGGATGGTACTATCTGGTTTTTCTCCGGCCAACCTTGAGAAGCGTAATTGATCAACATATTACATGTTGAGTCAGTCTCTTGTTCTAGTTTTATCTGGGAAAGTCTCTCTGAAGACATCGGAACAGATTCTAAAACTTGATTGATAAAAGCTTCAACTTCCTCTTCCAATTCCAGATTTGGAGTTTCTTGTTGATGTGGTGCTCTAGATAGTGCATCTGCTACGCAAAGATTTTTCCCAGGAGTGTGGAAAACATCAAAAGAATATCTCATGAGCCTCATTTTGAGACGTTGTAGGCGAGGTGTTAAATCATCCAACGATTTTCTAGTAAGTATTGGGACAAGAGGTTTATGATCTGTCTCCAAAAGAAACTTGGTACCCATTAGATAATTGGAAAATTTTTCGCATGCCCATGTAAGTGCAAGGGCTTCTTTTTCTATCTGAGCATAACGTTGTTCAGTAGGAGTTAGAGTTCTGGATGCATAAGCTACCACCTTGATTGTAGAATCATGCTTCTGACACAGTGTGGCTCCCAATCCATAAGAAGAAGCATCGGCTGTAACAATTGATTGTTTGTTTGGGTCATAGATGGTAAGTATAGGTTCAGATAACAAAATGTCTTTTAACTTTTTTAGTGCGGTTTCCTGAGGAGAGTTCCAAACAAATTTATTCTTTGTGGATAACATAGAAATCAAAGGTGCCATAATATCTGAAAATCGTGGAATAAATCTTGCTAAATAATTTGCCATTCCAAGTAGCTGTTTCAGTTCAGTTTTGTTTGTTGGGCTTCTGAAATTTTGTATGGCTTTTACTTTGTCCTGATCTGGGTGTATTCCTGAGTCATCAATGACATGACCAAGATATTTTATAGATTTAACAGAGAAACAGCATTTTTGTTTATTAAGAGTGATTCCCGTTTCTTTCAGACGGATTAAAGTAGATGTTAGACGTTCATCATGCTCTTTTTGATTTGAACCCCAGACGAGTATATCATCCATGTGACATATAATACCAGGAAGACCTTCTAAAGCTTGTGACATTCTACGTTGAAAATGTTCTGGAGCAGATGATATTCCGAATGGTAGACGTAAGAAACGAAATCTGCCAAAGGGTGTGATGAATGTTGTGAGATATGAAGATTCTTCATCAAGAGGAATTTGCCAAAACCCAGAGTTTGCATCTAATTTCGAAAAGATTTTCGCCCCAGCCAAAAGTGATAAATTGTATTCTGTTGTTGGCAATGGGTGCCATTCTCTTTTGATGCTTCTATTGAGTGTCGTCAAGTCGACACATATTCGCACACTTCCATCTTTTTTTCGTACTACCACTGCAGGAGAACACCAATCAGTAGGTTTTTCTACCTTCTGAATAACATTTAATTCTTGCATTCTCTGTATTTCTAGTTTAGTTTTCTCCAGAAGCGGTATTGGAATTCGACGTGGAGAAGTTAGAGCGTATGGTTTAACATCACTATTAAGTTCAACATGGTAACTTCCTTTCAGTAAGCCAAGTCCTTGAAATAACGAAGGAAATTCATGAAAAGGATTAAAACTTGCAATGTTGAGCACAGACTGAGATTGGATATTGGGACCAAGTCCAAAAAATTTTATGGCAGGTTTTCCTAATAAACATGTTTGGAGTCCTTCTATAACATAAATTTCTTCTAAGCACTTTTTTTCCATTATATTCAACATTTTCAAGCAGTTTTCCCATTAACTTCAAGGGTGTTTTATCGGGGCCAAAAATCACTTTATCTGTACTTTTTAGTTCTGTATGTTTGAGTACTGTGGAGGCAATACTGCTTGGAATAACAGAGTAGTCTGCACCACTATCAATTTTAAATTGGATGCATTTTCCTAGTATTTTAAAAGGAACAACCCACTCATCTGTGTTTTGTGTACTTCCCACTAGTCCAACAAAACCAGCATCACAAAGTTCATTGACTCTTTTAATAGTAGATAAACAAACATTATCCCAATGTCCTCTTTTCTTGCATTTTCTGCAATTTGAGTCCTTTGCTGGGCAGTTTCTTTTTTCATGTGGCTGTTTACCACACCATTTGCAATTGTTTCGCTGATAATTAGTCTTCGAATCTTGATATTTACTTTTCGAATCATGAAAATTACTTTTGTCTGCATTAGTTGTTTTATTATATTTCTTCTTTTGACTAATAGCATTAACTGTAGAATTTTCAACTAGTAGTGATTGTTGTTTCTTAACTGATTCCGAAAGACGTACTTTGTCAATTGCAGTTTGCAGGGTAAGTTCAGAATCAAGTTGTAATTTTTCGCTTAAAGTTTGATCTTTAATACCAACAACTATACGGTCACGAAGCAATTCGTCATGTAAATTACCATATTCACACTTGTCAGCAAGAGCATATAAAGCAGTAATAAAATCGTTGACAGACTCACCTTCTTTTTGAATTCGCCGATTGAATTGAGCTCGTTCGAATATTATGTTTCGTTTAACAACAAAGTGAGTGTCGAAACTATTCAAAACCTCCTGGAATTTCTTTTTATCCTCTTCCGATATACTGAGCGAAAGAAATATGTCCTCGGCTTTATCACCCATGACGTATATGAGAGCATCCACTTGTTCCTCATCTGTTTTTGTTATTAGTCCAGAAGCAGTTCGGAAACGTAAAAATCTTTGTTTCCATTTAGGCCATTCCGAGGGAATCGAAAAAGGAAATGATTCTGGCGGCGTTATGTGATATGCAGGAGCTGGTGTCATGATGCAATTTTGGAATATCGAAGGAGAGTCAAAACTTACTGCGTTAATTTGTTTTCTTTTACCGCTGCCACCATGTGTTGTTATGTATTATTTCAGTACATATTAAATAAACGAGCAGGATCTAGCATCTCGCAAACACATTTAATAACAACTTAACGAGATACACAAAAACAAACAGAAACTAAACATAAATACAAACTGAAACTAAAACTAAACAGTTACTACACAGTTACAGTTAATCTGGCTGATGCCACATAATCATCCTATGCATATTTCCTAACATTTGTACTTAATTATTAAGCATTGTAATTGTAACATAAAAAATAATTCTGCAGTAAAGTTCAAATTGATGTTTAAGTGTTTATATATTATGTTTATTCGACATTAAAAGTGTTTCTACTTATAACATTTTATAAATGAATTTGTAACGAGCAATTTTAATAAAATAAAATTATGGCTAGTTAATAAAACTATGGCAAGAGTTAAAAATTATCGATAAAATTTTTATGTGGTTATCAATTATTATATATTTATTTGGAAGTAATGAAAAGTAATAATATATTTGTGAATCTAAGCACATCATGATAAACAATAATATTGAAATGATAAAAATTCTGTGGAAATAACAATAATATTGGAAAAATGAAAAAAATTCATGTTACATGAAATTTATTTTCGAATAGTTGACTACTTACTTTTATGATGATAGATTAGATTTTTGATTACATATTTACTACTGTGTATTAAGAGTTAGGTCAAATGTGCATCAAGTGGCTAGTATAAAAATGTTGCTTTTTTTAAACTTACCACTGCCTTATTAGAAAAACAATTTTGTAACAATCAAATAATAAATATATAAAAATCTATATTTGAAGCATATAAGAGTAAAAATTTTTATTTTTTGATTTAGAAACTATCAATCAAAAAAATCCTTTAAAATTTGAATTATATTTATATAATAAGTAGAAGGAAATATTATCGAAGGAAAAATTTCATAATGAGTCATTCCACAACAGATCAATCACTTTTGAACTGACCCCCCTACTATTTTAATGAAATTTGGTGGAACATGCACAACTGATAAAATAAACAATTCGAACAGTTTTTAATTTGAAATTTGTCCAAGTTATAAACACTTGAAAAAATAAAATTTTCATTGAAATAACCACTAACTTGCATGCATATAAATAACTGCAACTTTTTTTTTTTTTTACTTAAAAAAAGTTACTTTAAGAACTTTACTTTATAAGTTACTTTTTTTTTACTTTAGAAGAAAGTAAATGGTGTTTAAAAAAAGATTTGAAACACCATTGCAATAGACCTTTCATTTGATACCTTATATGACTTTCTGAGACTAGGTCAACTTTCAAAGCAACCTGATTAGGCCTTTGACCTGTGATAGGTGATCTCAAAGAATTACGAAAGAAATATTTTTTATTGACTGCAACATTCTTCTACACCTTTCAAATTTGTAGCATAGAAATTGAAATTAAAAAAAAAAAAAAAAACATTAATTATTGCAAACCAAAATTTTTATTAATTGAAAGTGGTATGCTGTAAAACTTTTTTCCCCTCTAAGACATTTCATACAATATACGTAGAAAACTGAGTAAAAAGCCTAAAATTCTTAAACCAATATATAAATCAATGATCATTCATATCAAAAGTAATATTTATCCCATACTTTTGGCTCCTAAAATGTATCGAAAATAACATTTTTATTTTTAGCAAGTGTATTATATTTTTCTTATTAAAAAATGGTTTACCTTTTGATATGCAAAAAATATGTAAAATAGTTACAAGATATGAATAACATTTATTTCATAGAAAATAATTTATAAAATTATGATTATTAACTCTGTTACAATATGTTATGAACAGAATTAGTAATTTTTTAAACATATAAGCATTATAAAATTTTATGAAATAGTTAGGAATGATATAGTGCTATTTTTTTGTTAATTATTTTTATCTCATCAGACGGTATGAAAAAGTCTTAACCTGTTGTTGTTAGTACTTCAACCTTCTAAATGATCCGTGATTTATTTACTTTCAATATCAAAGGCTTCCGTGGGTACGAGTATGACAGTAAGGGTCCATGAGGCTGTAGAAAACGTATCTTAACTTCTTCGTAGTTTATATTTACATCTAAAATACATCGTATCCACCATTGACTGTACTGCAAAATAACAACATACCCTCTAATATCTTCTAAGAGCAGTTCTAAAGGATGTAACACCACTGACTGGATCTTACTTTCAGATGAATTTGAATACATTTTCGTTTTAATTGATGTGTGGCTTTCGTGTCTGTTTTAATTGATTTTTTTGTGTACCGGAGATTGTGTGGCTTTTCTAAAAAGTGTCTCTATTTCTCACAATCATAATATGATTTTATAATACACAAAATTTGTTTATTGATGACAATATTAAAAAGTGTAAATAAAGGATGGACTCTAATTTTTATTTCATTAAAGTTTTTTTTAAAAAAATTTTTATAGGATTGTTTTGTGTTGGATGAATATCTAATTTAAATTGGTCTAAATGTTGCTAGCATATATATATTTTTTTTTCTGAAAAAGTTATGTATGAATGCTGAAACATGAAGGAAGAAAATTTTTTTACAGTACAACTGTATCGTTTTATGTTAAAAGGGCATTTATTTTTTATGCTTTGTTTAGAAACATAAAGAGACCAAAGAACATCTTAAGGGATTGTGGATCTCTTTTCAAATCAGCTTAAGTAAATAGAATTAAATTGTTTGTTATTATTTGAATTAACAGTATTTGTTTATGCTTACATGGTTACTGCTACTTTATAGCCTAAAATAATAATTTTTTGTTTTGTAATCAAATGGAGAAGTGTATTATTTCTTCTTAGTCTAAATCAACTACAGTTTAAATGGTCATAAAAAGTATATTAAATTCTTAATTTATTTACCATTTGTATCAATGTTAATGTACTCAAAGTTTGGTATGAAATAAAACCTAATATAAAAAAGAAGCTGCTTTTTTACATAGTCTTAAAAAAAAGCTACAAGTAAAGTAAAGTTTCATTTTTTCATAACAGGTTACACATATATAATTTTTTTTTTTTCATTTTTTTATCATGGCTAAAATAAATTTTTATACATTTAATACAGAAAATGAGATTTGTTAAATATTTAGTTAATTTTTTACGCATGAAAAAAAAAATATATATATAATTTTTATTTTATTTGCATGTATAGAATTGGCATTTTATTTATAATCTGCACTAAGGCTCTTTCTCATACTGTTTAGCAATTTTGGAAATTTGACATTTTTTTCAAAAAATTATTGAATATAGCTTTTTTTATTTTATTTATTTTTGTCGTTTCTTAGATGACCCTTTGACTATTCTTGGGCTGCAACCCGCAAACAGTAAGCCTATACTTATCCCCATGATTCATGCATAGAATGAAAAGGCATTACCCCATCAATTTAACAGTACTTTTTATTATTCATTTTTAATTGTTCATTTGTAAAATCGCTGTTTGAACTCTAATGCACCATTGAAAAAGATTTTCCTTAGGGCATGAGTGGTGAGTTTTCATTGCTTATTACTAAGGAAAATAGTGAGGTTAACTGGTAATCAATAAATAATGTTTCAATTTTGATTTGCTACGTTTTATATATGGATTAATTGTATTTGAAGAGAAGTGTGCTTAGGATAAAGCTCAAACTGGACTGACTCTTTCTAGATGAAATTTCAGTTATAGTTTAATGACAGCTTTACCAGAATCGACTATACTGTTCCAAACGTCAATGATGTTAAAAACTCTAAGAAAGCTCATCAATATTTGCAACATGCCTGATAAACCTAGTATGAAACACAAGGATAAAAGCAGCAGAATTTTATTTATTTACTTTTCTTTTCCAGAGTGCCTTCGACATTCTAAATGCTCCTCAATATCGTTTGAACACTAAGTTGTTCTTTTTTTCGTAAGATCTATGCAACTTTTTGCAATAGCTCATTCTGAAGAGCGGTCGAAAATATGAGCACAAATGCTATGACAATTCGCATTTCAGTTGCATCTATGAAGTTAAATTCAAGAATTTAAAAATATTTTTACATTACAGTAAAATTCATTTGTCCAAAACTAATGTTGAAGTTCCTTTAAGAATTAAATATTATTTGTATTTTATTCATTAATGATTATAAAAAGAAGTGTATTTTAAAAGGTATGAAACATTTTATATCATTCTTAACATCATAAATTTTCAACATAATTTTGAAGAGACGTAGTAATTACAGGAAGTTAAAAAATTATATTTTTAAATTTTAGGTATTAGAAAAGCTATTTATCTTATTAAAATTTAAATTTGATTGTGAAAATTTCCTAATTAATAATCACGTAAAATACTGTACATCATACAGGGTGTTCTGTAATTACATCTAACACGTTGTAAAAGCTGCAAATTGATATTTCATAGGGGAGAAAAAATGACAACGTCATCGTATCAGTTAAATTAATTGTTAAATAGGCGGTATGAAGAATAGAAAATCAGTTTGAATGGCCGATGACACACGAACGTGTTAAGTTTTAATCGCCTTCTAAGTTTTGTTTTCTCTAGTAATCGCAAGTTTTTAGCCAATCCCACCTTCATCAGTCATGATTCATTAAATTTTGATTTTTTTTTCCTTGCCTAATTATTAATTTATGACAATGTGTGTACTCGTTTTTTTACTTAAATTTCATCAAGGATTTTAAAAATATACATTATGGTTAACCTTTATGAAATGCCCTGTTTAAGTTGAAACCTTTTAATGTTTTTAAATGAAATTATTTCGACAACCAGTTTCGACAACAATGACTGGAGTAGGATGATTTGAATGCAGTCATCCAACTCCATCCAAACTCAAATATGTTATGCAGTTTAAGTAATGATATTTAAGAGCTTTAAATCTGACTCTCAAAAAAAAAAAAAAAAATCGGGATATTACTGAAAAATGTGATTGGAGTGCGTGATTTTTATTTTATTTCATAATCGTCGTTCAACAGCCGACCCAATTTTGGGTTTACTGTTACCAATGTTCAACAACGTCGCCTTGTAATTTTGTACCCAATCCAGAAGACCAGGGAACTCTTGGATCAAGTGTTGGGAAAATTTTTTTATTGAAACTAACCCGCGTTTGCGTTACACGAAGAAAAAAACCACGAAATCCCATAATCCGTCTACCGTGCAGGATATTCTGCATCAGCACTGTAGTAGGTGCGAGCCGGGTGCGGAATTCAATTCGTATCGACCAGCCATTATTGGGATTCGAATCTGGTTCACCTCATTCGGAGGCGAATACTTTTTCCCTTGGTTCCATCTTCACTGAGTATTAACTCTACAGGATGTTCCAATTTTATTGATTGGTACCAATTTTATTGTTTTGTCTAAATTTAGTCATCTTCAAAATGTAAATAGCAATTCAAGCGTAATTTATGGAAATAAACGGTTTTTTTCTCTTAATCCGCAATGATTAATGAGAAGCAACCATGAGGGTTGATCAGCAATGTAAGCAAGGGGCGGAACTTTCCAGTTCTTAATTATAAAATTACAAAACTACGGAGTTGAACATTAGTGGTCGTAAACCCAAAAATTGGGTCAGCTGTTCTACGACGGATATAAAATAAAATAAAATCTATCTATTATAGGCCCTGGATAGTAGGGCACTGAACCCATGCCCAAGAGTTCGTGGGTTCGTCCACAGCCGGCCGAAGACTGCCCGTATAGTAAATGGTGACTGATGCAAGTTAAATCTATCGAGTTGCAAAGTCCTCCATGTTCCTATAACAAATCAAACAAAAATTTCCTTGTCTACTGAATTTGTTCAAAATTAAAAGGTTACAGAGTTGAACATTAGAAGTCGTAAACCTAAAATTGGATCTGCTGTTCAACGACGGTTATAAAATCAAATCTATATTTTAAATAAGGCGAGTGAAAAAGTCTTTCTCACAGTTCAAATAAGGGGGGAAATCAAAACTGTTACTCAATGCATGATTTGAAACCAAAAGTAGATTACAAGGCAGGATGTGAATATTAAAGTGCAAAAGCGTTTAGTTTAGAATAGTAAATTAAGAAAAGGACTTCGACAAAGGAATAACATTAAAAGATAAGTTGAAGCGTTTTATGTCACACACATATATATATAGGGAGGGGGAGAGACTCCCCCCACTCTATAGGTACTGCCGCGATCATAATTTTACTGCTTATAATCTTAGCTTAACTAAATTACGCCGAAGGAAAAAAATGTAGCTTTAACTTAAACTAAACTCAGTGGCGCGACAGCCCCTAGGGGGCCAAGGCCTACTGGGCCCATCTCAGTTTTCTTGACATTGGGCTCTGGGGTGCAGGAGCAGATGTTCCAGTTAGGTGGTCAGCCGAACGCGGAACCCCCAGTGTTTAGTTCCCAAGCATGCTTGGTACTCATTTGTCTACCCACTTAAGGGATGAAAGGCTGAGTCAACCTTGCCCGGCCTGAGGATCGAACCCAGGACCTGTGGCACGGGAGCGCGAAGCACTACCACTCAGCCACCGGGCGTCTAGCTTTAACTTACGATAATTTAAAATCTGTTCTCCTATTTATATCCAATTATGTTAGAGGCCATGAGTCCTTTTCGCTCGCACTCACTTGTTTTTTCCTATATTTTAAAAACATGAATGTAATTATAAATGGATGCAGAATTTAACAGAGTATTTATAGTTTGTCTAAGCTAAGAACTCCCCCCGCCACATGGTCTGAGACCGTCTGCTGCTATGGATGCAAGAATAGCGTATTTTAGGGAAGGTAGCTAGCCGACCGGCCTGTGGAAGGGTTAGGGAACTGCCCTTGCACCAGAAAGGTTCTGGGATCGAATCCCGGGCAAGGCATGGATGTTCTTTTCTTCTCTGTACTATCTGTCCTTACTGTGGGAGCAACGTTGGCCCACCTAATATGGTGCCCTGTTAATATCCGAATTGACGAAAAATGTTAACACAGGCGGGCATTGGGGGGGGGGGAGGGAAGGTAGCTTCTCTTCACTCTAGGGCTAACACAATAGACCGAAAAAAAAGTCCTCTTACTCTCGCCGAATCTTAGAAAAAATCTGTCCTAAGCAATGACCCCACACCCCTTGAAATAGTTAGACCTCGTTACCATAGTCACCATTAAGGGTCTTGACAAATGGCTAGGCGAGTTTTTACTTTAGACAAACTATACGTTAACTAGTTCATTAAACATTTTTTTTAGAAAAAATTGCACGTTGAGACATAAAGGTTTGCCACCCCTGGACTAAACCATCCGACAGAGAGCAATGAAATTTGGCATACTAATAGTTCGTCGCACGAAGGTTACTGTTGACATTAAAACATTCTATTACAAACCGTTCGAGTGAAAAACGGATTGGAACTTTCTTGCGTCATGTCCACTTAATTGCATGTCGGATAATCGAATAAAACGCTTACACGAATGGAACCAAATCATTTTGTATGCAATTAATGTTAAATTTCCCCGTTTAAACTGACATTCTTTGTTTTTTGTCCCCGCCTAATTGCATGAAGAAGAGGTACTGAAATGGAAAAAAACATTTATTTTGGAGAAATGCTTCACTAACTAAAATGAAATTTTCGTTTTTCAGTTAAGATAAGGATACAATAGGTGGTCACTTCAAAAAAGTCCTGTTCATTAGTTGGTCTAAACAGGTGTTAGGGGTAAAATTGAAAAAAAAAATCAAATCTTGCTGCTAGTTATACATTGAAGTGAGCGACGAGTGTTTTACATATCATTGACTTATAGTTTGTTTACGGTAAGAACTCCCCCCGCCACTAAATCTGAGGCCGTCTGCTGCTAAGGAAACAAGAATAGCGCATTTCAGGGAGGGTAGCTTCTCTTTACTTTAGGACAGTGTTTCCCAAACTTATGACTTTTGTGTACCTTTTCTAAATTTTTCGTAACGCTGTGTACCACTAATAAAAAAATAAGTGCATTTTTTACTATAAAAAAATTGCACAAAAGTTAAAACTCACAACTGGCTGTTGACACCACTAATTATTAACTGCTAACTCCGTAAATTTTCATGGCTAGCTTTGTTTTTAAATAAGTTTGTTTGAAATTTTCGTTTATTGCAAGATATTTCGCATAAGGACGCGTACCCTCGCTAAACTGTTCCCGTATCCCTGGGGGTACGCGAACCACACTTTGGGAAACTCTGCTTTAGGGCAATATGAAGAAAAAGATTCCCTTTCTCTCTCCCACCCGAGACAAAATATATCCTAAATAGTGACCCACACCCCTATTTGAAATAGCTATACCTTGTTACCATAGTCACCCCCACGGGTCCAGACGAATAGGGGAGTTCTTACTTCAGACAAATTGTACTTACTTACACATCATTTAGAATTTTAAAAAGGCACAGAGTGATTTGTTTTGTAGTCAAGATTTGTGGTCCTCTCCTGGTGCGCTATTAGCTTTCATAAGAAAAAATTTCAAAAACGTAACACATCAGTATACAGTGTGTCTTTCTCTTAAGTAAGAATAATTATTGCTTAATCCAGAGAATAACTCTGAGAATGGTTGCAAGTTCAGCGAGAAAAGGATGGATTTGAATTAATCGGGGGGGGGGGGTGACAATGAATCTGGGAAACGATACACTTAAAAAAATTCCAAACTAAAATAGCTCATTAATTTGGAAATTCTCAAGACGAGGTTAGAAAAAAAAAATAATTTGAATATGCGTTTGAAAGGAATAATTGTGTTTGAAAGGAATACGCAATTATTCATGAAAGTCTTAATAGAAACTGAAAATCTAATTTTGATAAATTGACGAATTAAATGAGTATAAAAATAGTCTTCAATTATAGATTTTTTCGGAAGGGATCAAATAATATTTTAGTACCTATATATTATACTATTCACTAATATTGATTTATTTTTATATAACTTTAAATGACATTTATATTTTATGATACTAACACAGATAATATTAATCAAAATTGTTTATTGATCATAAAACTAAGTTTATTTAATCAAAACACTATACTTTGCATTAAATACCATTAAAAATAAAATTTCGCAGAAATTTAGGATAGAATATTGCACTATCCTTTTAATCGAATAACCCGCTCAATTGCATAGATTTCGCTGGAACTGATGATATTCCTTTAAGCGGGGTTGACTGGTTAAGCCTTTGCCGTTGTTTCCTCAAAAATCTTAAAGATAACATCATTGATACTTTATAGCTCTATTTAATAACAATAAAAAAGAGTTATTGCTTGTACTTTATTTAGTTTTTTTCTCGCTATGTCATAATTTCAATCAACAACAGTTCCGCAATTGACTGATTGTTGACACGTTCTCAGCAGATCACCGAAGTCGAGCATCACTGGCCGCTGTCAGCGTGCGGGTGAAAAACTACTTGGATCAATCTGTGAAGGGACCGAGGGTGTGAGGTATTGGTCCTCGTTAACCCTCCTGGCGGCGGACCCGTAATAACTCGGGAATCATTTCTACACGCAAAGCGGCAAGCCCGGAATATATCGGGTTGCCTATCTGCCTCTCTAGCGGCGCGCCCGAGTTTTTCGCTGGTATTTTTTTTCCTTCCCCTACGACCGCCGACTGGGTACTAATTGAGAGGTGGGGATAGCTGTCATCATAAATCACTATAACAGAGGAGTTGTGAGTCTATTTTAGAGTTCATAGTACATTAGTAGTTAAAAGGTACTGATTAGAAAAGGTTTTGGTGAAGTGGAAAAATTAATTTAAAGTTTTATTTTATTTTATTTATTTATTTCAATTTTTTTTTTCTTTTGCTAATACGAAATCAAACATTTCGTTGCTTTCATTGCTGTTTAATTTTTATTATTATTATTTTTTTTTAAATTGAAGTTCTTCGTGGTAAAATTAGAAAAATGGGGAGGGGGAATATATTATCGCAAATTACTTTCAAATTTTTTAATATTTGTTTATTTTGAATAAATTTTTGAATATCTCTATTAATAATGTTCTGCAGTTTCGTTATAAGTACTGTAAATTCGATATTTTGATAATATTCATTAACTGAATTTTATTTTGTGAACTTAATTGGAAGAGATTTTAACTTACATTAGATTTTGACTTATTTTATTTCTTTCCAACTGCCAGAAAGTACACCTCACTTATTTTTCAAGTTCACTAATTTTGAAATGTTAAAATTTTACTTTGCATACATTATTTTAATCAGAGTCATTTTTTTTCTTTACATTATTTTAAAAATTTTCAGGCAAAGAAGGAAATGCAAAAAAAAAAAAAAAATTTATAATAATAATAAATAAATAAATAAAGAGCGAATAAAAAAAATTCTGTTTTTTTTTTTTTCTTGATGTTTTAAGCATTTCCTTTGAATTATCGCGTCTGAAATTTATACAGAAATAAAATCTTGAAAAAACAGAATACGAAAGACAGTTATTGAATTTTTTTAAGAAATAACTTGCATATTCAAAACATTTTTTGCAAAATCAAAAATCTTATAACTACAAAGAAACCAACGAGATTAAATATCTTTTTAGGTTTAATTTTAATTAAAAGTTTTAAGTTTATATTAAAACCATATAATAATACTTTGAAGCAATTTTTCCCAGCTAAACTCTGATTACTTCCTGTGACAATTTTAATATCAAGTGATACTATCAAGTAATTTATTAATAATGAGAGTAAAATTCTTAAAACTAAATAAGATACTTGTTTTATTGCGTCATAATAAAGGAATTTAACGAATTGCAAATTAGCATGGACTTCGGATAGTTATTCGGATTCTTATTATTTAACAAGAAATTGCTTAGTAGTTTTCTTCTTCCTCATAAAGTTATCTATTATTTAATAAACTAATATTGTTTAAAAATGTATCCAAAACTAACTTCATTTTACTACAAAAAACAAGACTAGGTAAAAGAAAGAGTATAAAATAATTTTTATTTTTTAAAAGTTTCTTTTTTCAATCAAAATTTTTTAATAATACTATTTTTATGTATTTGTTTCAAATCTCTGATTTAATTATAATCAATACGTATTAAGGACAATAATCAAAGGAAAAGGCAACGCAAAGTTAAGTTTTTTGTATTACACAGTTCTTTACTTTTACTTGACCAAAAAAAAGGCCAAACAATCTAATATTTATTTAGTAAGGTGTAAAAAAAAATTTTTCAAAAATTAATATTTGAGAAATTAAAGAAAATTATTTTTACTAGATAATTTAGCGAAATGAATATATGCTAAGATAACATTTCGAACGGTTCAAAAAATGTTTAATTTTTTTACTTATGAATTAACTGTCGTAGAAATTTAATAACAAAACATTTGTTTTAAAAATATCAAATATGATGGTCCTGCAATCTTGGTAGTTATTAAAATTCTAGAAAACATCGTTGAAGGTGTCAGAATAAAATTATTTGCGAGATAAAGTATGGATAACTTTTAAAATTACATATATAAATATATATATATATATATATATATATTGCAACCATTCTGACAATGGTTGCAATTTTGAACACGAATTCTTCAAGATGAGCCTTGACAATAAATCTAAAAGTATATTATTCAAAAAGGTATATTAGCAGATTCAACTGATAAGATTTATTTCTTATTGCTTTTCTATTACATAGAAAGATGATCTTTAAAGGACATTTTATTTTCAAATTTTATTTTACTGTGAAGGTATTTTATTTTTATACACTACTTTATAATTTTGGACAATAAATTAAATGTTTGGTTTTAATTTGTTTACTGTTAGTTAAGTTCTGTTCTATCCCTCCTTTTTCAAATTACATATATAAATACGTTTCTCATTGCAAACTATTATGCAATAATTTTTCTCCAGAAATGTTTTCTTGTAAGAGGACCGGCAGAGAAGAGAGAAATTTAAAGACTAGGTTTAAAAACAGAGTGTCAAGGATTCAGTGAGTGATTTATCTTTTTTCCAGAAATGTACAAAGCTTGGAATTCCACACAATTAGCAACTACTGGGCTGCGATACAGGAAATGACCCCTTGCAGAGAAGGAAATATCACTCTTTCAAAACGCCAATCCTCCATTTCCCCATGCATTGAATACACCTATTGTAATCTTAGAAATAATTCTTCTTCAAGAAATTTCTTGCAACATTTGCTTTC
Source organism: Parasteatoda tepidariorum (assembly GCF_982258835.1). NCBI lineage: Eukaryota > Metazoa > Arthropoda > Arachnida > Araneae > Theridiidae > Parasteatoda > Parasteatoda tepidariorum. Next base: position 4,331,716 of record NC_141765.1, on the reverse strand, counting down.
ATTCCTTGAAAACTAACACTTAGTACACAGTGTTGACCCCAGGATATCTTCAGTTTCCTTCAGTTCGAATGTATTATTGCTTCAAAAGAAAGCGCAAAATGAAATATGCCACCTCTTTTTTTTTCTCTAATAAGTTTACTAATAAAATAACTAAAATGGTCATGTCATCTAGTAAAAGTAGATTTAATATAAAACTTTGAAGTAGTGTAAATAAAGCGAGTATATACTCTCTTTCAAGACTCCCAAAAGCTGAATATAGACCATTCTCAAAGTCTAAAATAGATTTTGTAACAATGAATTTTTTCACTCTATATTTAATTGGTAAAAAGACTGTCAACTGCAAATATTTTATGTTGCAAAAACTTTTAAATCAATTATCTCTTATTGGTGTTGGATTTTCATGAAGTCGTGATTTCTTAAATAATGTTTGTTTTTTCCTTCTTCTAGATCACTAATTCCTAACTAAATTCAATATAATTTGTCCACAGCTTCTCAATCTGATTTCTATTCTTATTTCAGAATAATTATTTTACTAACTTATAAACTTTTAATAGGGGTATCAGAATCAATGCAGTTCGTGTATATTCGTGTTTACTGAGTATATAATTATATTGAACTAATCAGTCATCATAAAATTGTTCTATTTAATGAAAACATTTTTTGATTTTAGAATTGAAGGATTTTAAAGCTGTTTTTATAAAGCTCTTACCAGAAATTTATGAATAGTAGTTTGAACAAAAGATTTTCTTTAATGCGTTATTTTATATCAAATTAATTACCACTTTAAAATCATTTCTAGTTTTAAAAATTTCTCAAGAGCTAATAAGAAATTTTTTGGTAATCTTAACTTTAGACTTTTAATACTAATTTGGATTTCGTTATTGCTGAATATATTTCAATTTATCAGATTTGAAAAATATTTTGTGAAAGAAAATTCGTGCAAGGAGTTAGAAGTAAGACTACGATCATGCTCTACGCCAGTGAGCTTCCAAAAAATGTGAATATTTAAAAAAAGGAAATTGAAATTTTACACAAAAATATAGAGAATTTAAACATAAACATAGGAGTGCTCATTTAATTTTTTATTAACATTATGAGTAGAAAATTGTTTTATTCTGAGAATACTTTCTTATTAAAAAGTGATTTTTTTAAAAACTAAAATATATGATTTTCAATAGAGAAACCAACATTTAAATTAAATCACAAAATATGAAGTTTGATTGAAATATTCAGTTTTCCTGATTGAAATTCTAAACCTGGTCATATTATTAGACTGAAAATTAGGTTAAAATTCTGTTTAGTAGGGTTACATATTTTTAAACTTGGTGTGTGCAAAGGATCTATGACTATGCAAGAAATTGGAGAAAAAAATTTTGATCGCAGTTTGGATCAATCTGTAATTTCTTTCTATGACGTTTGCTGATATGGATAGAGACTGGATATATAAATAATTATGAAGAAATCACAAAAAATGGAATCATTTCAAGGATATAATTTCATAAATGTAGACTATGATCTTTGTATATTTTTTTTAATTTACGTTTGTTTATTATAGGTCCGTTTTATTTATTACTAAAACAAATTTTTTTTTCTTCTTTTTTTGTTCAATTATTGATTCGTTATAAAATAAAAAAATTATGCAATTCAAAATTCCAATAAAAGTAATACTGAAAAAAAAATGTTGAAATAAATAGTAAATTTAAGTTTATATTCTTCCCTTATTCTTCTTTACACCAAAAAAGGTAGAGATTTTAAATAAAAACAACCACAAGAGGAAATTCTATAAAAATGTTGCAATTAACCACCTAAGTTTTTCATTTTAAACTTGCTTTAAGCTATTCTCTTAATCGTTATCTTATAGTTTATACCTAATGTCTATGGCATGCATAATGTGATGAATACTATTGAATATTCATAGATATCATAGACAAAAAAAGATTTTGCCAAAATGTTTCAAATACAATCTGTTTGAAACATTGAACTATTTAAAATCAAGCCTACTTTAAATAATAGTTGCTCTCGAGGTATCCACCTTCAAATCAATCTAAAAACTGAAGAAAAAATCGGAGAACTGCAAAGAAATGTGAAAATGAATGCTCTTTGGATATCTTCTTATATTAAAGTTAAAAAATAAATTTTTTATTGAGTTATACAATGAATAATTTTTTAGAGTGATTAGGGGGTGTGCTCGTTTTTATTAACACCAACGTTTATTTGGGCCAGAATTCCCTCAAGTTAGAATTTTCACTTATATTTCCTGTACTTTACTTGTACATTTTTTTAAATTTATTTTTGAATGCCTGAAAATTCAAATAGAATTAAATCTGTTAAATTCTGAAAAGTTCAGAAAAATAAAAAATTTTGATCAGAAACAAAATGAATAATAGCAAACCAAGCTAATAACCATGCAACACATAGTTTGCATCGATTAAAAAATATTACGGGCAATTTTTAAAATTTTCATACTTTAATAATAGCATTGAACCAAGAAATATAACGATTTAAAGGATACGCATTACTATTTTCAAACTAATTTAAATATTCCATCATGTTATTCAGAAATTTCTCTTTCATTATTTCATTTTTCCTGAAATAAATTTCAATTTGAAATGTGATAAAGTTTAGCAAGGAAAATGTTTATATAACTTTATAAAATTCATCCAATTGGTCTCTAAACTTTCTAATTTATTCTTTACAAGAATTTGAAAGCTGGCTTCTCAAAAAAAATAAAATGTCATTTGAGAACTTACTAATTTGAAGACTGCCAAATAAGAAAATGTTCCAAAATGCCAAAGTTCTGATTTAAGTATCGAATAAGAAAACTATTTCCCTTTATTAGCAATAAACTATTACCAATTTACAAAACCATGAAAATTCTACGGAAATGAGATTAAAAAGAACACAATAAAGTTTGCATATTTTAATAAACCATTTATATTGCTTTCGAAATGAGATTGCAAAAATAATTATTAAAAATTTAAAATCTTATATCAAAACTTTACCAACAATATTTATTTAAAACATACTATTTCATATATTCAAACATATTAGTTTATAAGCATCAGTTCAAAAATATCAGCTTAGTTAAAACAAGTTGATTCAAAACAATTTGATTTAAAACATATCATAACAGTTATTTTATGCTTTTTCCTCAGAAATAGCGAGAGAAAAGCAGCTTTTGCCATATAAGTGGAATATAATGGCATTTAATATATATATATATATATATATATATATATATATATATATATATATATATATATATACACTCCGAGCAGCGAAAAAATACTTTAAATGAGGAAATTTTTTTCCTTTTAGGTAGGTTTCTATGCGATAATAAAAAATCTTAAATAGTTGCCCGGGGGAAATTTAAATATTTTTTCTATACAATATATCTTGGTTCTCAAAATTTCTACTACTTTAAGCAAGCGGGTTATTCAAATATCAGTTATGCAATTAAGTGGGGCAACTGTATAAGGAAAATGTCAACTAAAATAAATATATAAATAAAATAAACAATTCTGTTTAATTGATGGCGCATGCGTTATAAAACCAAAATTTTTGGAAAAATTATCGATAAAGATCAAGCAGCAGAGAAATAGGAAGAAAAAATTTAACTATATTTTCTCTCTAAGAAAAGCTACAAATGTGCTTCTTCAGTTGCTACTTCAAATACTACTTCAGTTTACTAATCCTTAATGGAAGAATAAAATTTTATAGGGCAAAAATTTACAAAGATTTATTCAGACTTCAATAGTTAAGTATTTTATCAAAGGCTATCAAGCCATGTCATTTCTTTAAAAATAATGATAGTTGATTGGAACTTTTCAAAATGTAAAGAGGCAAATAATAATGGTAATTACTCGGTTAGAGTAAAATTTCCAGTTTCTGCATGGAATTACTATTTATAAACTATAATGAAATTTATTTGATACATAAGGAGTTAAAAAGCATTAATTTTATAAAAATTAGAGAGCTAAACTAACACGAATCAAAATTACAAGTGACTACATTTTGAATATTGTTGTTAAAATTATATTTAAAATTATATACTTTCCAAATCAGAGAATATATAACTTAAAAAGAAGATAATGATCATGGTTTAGATTAAATAAAAGAAAAAGATTGCCACTCTGCAAAATTAAATATTATAGAAAATTAAAGGATCTTAAAAGTAGTTATAAACGATATGCATAGTGATGATAAGCACTAAATCAATGTAAATTTAATAATAAAAAAGAAAGAAACTTAAACTACAAATTATTTTCAACTTTATTTTTTTTTTCAAGATTCATATCATATTTATTTTATTAATTAATTTTTTTTTTATCTTAAACTGGAATAAAATTTGTCTAACAATCTTCATCAATGAGAAAGGCGAGGACCATACAGTCATGTCTTTTAAATATAAATTGTAAAAAGATTAAAACATTCTAAAAACAAACATTGAATTGCAGGAGGATTCAAAAAAGATAGTTGAAAAGTGAACTACAAAACGAAATTCATCCATCAAACTGTCATTTCCTTGGCTGACCCTCCCATCCAAAAGTTGACCACATAGAGCGTAAATAATTCCCTTAACAGCAAACGGAAGAAAAGGGGGGAGGCATTCCTTTTGTCTGACCCTTGCCCATTTCAGGGGGAACTCCTTTAAATATGTTTGCCCATTTAAGAGTAAAACTATTTCAAGTAAGCGCCACCAAGAGGGTTAAAATGTTATACGTAAGTACAGTAGGAAACCGATTATCCGGAACGGTCGGGACCATCGCTATTCCGGATAACTGATTTTTCCGGTTTTCTGAATCGCTACAAAAAGCCGTTTTTTTTATTGTTAAACCCAACTAAATAAAAAATATTTGGAAATAATCTAAAACAGAAGAAAAAAAGATGAAGTAATACACTAATGATTATTTCCAAAATGATGGTAAGGTAAACATCTTTTAAAAAAGAAAGAAAAATCGTAAAATCTTATGAGGAAATTTTTTTTTTAAATGGCGAGAAAATTTATCGAATTTCGTTCCGGTTTTTTGGTATTCCGGTTTTCTGATTTCCGGATAATGGGTTCTGTACTGTACTTGACTTCACGCGCATGTCGTCGGTCTATCAAAGCGAAGGGAGCCTCACCTGTGCAGAGTTCAAAATTGTGATGGCATGTCTTCAGATGATTGTCAGGAATGTTTTCCAGACCGTTACCAATAGCCCATTGAGCAGCTTTAGTGCGACGTACACAACAACAATGAAAAAAAAAAAAATTACGTGGTAGCACTATGTCACCAAATTATCTCTAAAGTTATCTGAAATCACGTATTTAATTTGTCACGTCTGTCAAAATGTGTTTCGGTATAAGTAAATAATTTAAAAACAGCGGTAATTAAAATAAAATAAAAATTCTTTTGCAATGAAAGGCAAAATTAATGGGAAAGTGGTACTAATTTGCTTAGGAAAAAGTAGAAAATTACTTCAGTGTTATTAACCGCTGTCCCTCTTTTCTTTTTCTCTGGCCTTTTAATTCCTAGTAAGAATATATATATTTTTTTGGTATTCTCTCTTTAAAAATAAAAAGTCAAACAGCTGATAAAAAATATTTGTTAGATTACGGAATTATAGATTTTACTGAAATATAAAATTCAAAATAATTAGTTTGGAAAAATCTTTTTTTGATTCATATTCAAAAATGTATTAATGATTTTGTAAATTAAAGAAGTTTCAATTATAAATAACTGCTTCGCTAAGATTTAAATAACTGCATATTAGTTAAATTGTTTGAAAGTGAGCCGCGTTTGAAATATTTGACTTTTTATGCAGAAAAAAACATGGTGTTTCACGTTATATTTCATCTCACCAAATATTAAAATTCTTAATTTATTTCTCACTTATCCTGACATGAATAAATACAAAGAAATAAAGAAAAAAAAATATATATTAAATGAAAATTCTGAGTCAAAGTGTTAATGCTGACACTCAGTTCATTTAAGTAATGTAATAGATGCATATTGAAATACCAAAAAGTAAGCCATTATGTTACAAAAAGCAACATTTATGGAGTTCAGGTACTTATTCGTTTAGATTAATCGTAAACAAGCGCCATACTATTATTGCCGCCAATGATGCTTAATTAATATAGGTAATTCCTTTTATACAAATTAAAAAAATTACTTATTTACAAAAATTTCAAGTTAATGGTAAATTTCGATATTATGCCTAGTAATGCTGAATACAGTTAATCTCAATTTTAATGGGCTGAACTACAAAAAACAAGTTTTTGTTATGTTTTTGCTTATTTTGTCAGTATATACCGTTCAGTTTTGTCCACGATTTCATTGGGTTGTTCAGTACCGAGTTATTATTTTTTAATTTTATTAATCCTGTTCGAAGAGTGGATATTCAGCTAGTTGAAAATAAAAAAAAGTTGAATTACAGTTAGAAAAATTAGTTCGTTAAAAATAAGTTAACTAACGCTTTTCGTTTCCCAAAACTCTGGTTTTTTTCTCAGGTCAAGAGCTAGCTCTTGTTCAATACTTATAAATATTTTAGTCAAATGACTTCTAAACGTACTATTGGACGTATTTTCAAAATTTTAATTAAATATAGTAACATTAAATTCTAACTTGAGATTCATTTAAACTGAAATAGTTGCAGTGTTATAGTAGTAGCACCTTGGATACATATGTACTATAAAATAGTATCTTTCTCTTGATATACATCTTCAAGAAAGAATAAATAAATGAGATAAATTTTCTTTTGAATATATTTATTTTTAGTGGTAAGAGTACAGCATATGTAAAAAGTATAAAAAAGGAAGAAAAAAAAAATTATTCAAGTTGGATCTGAGAATTTGAAGCACGTATATTTGTTTTTGTTCTAACACAATAGACAGAGTATGGTAGCTAGCTTGACTCTATGAAGGTGCTTGCAGATGCAATCATATAAGGTCTATGACCACTATCAGTGGCATGATCCTGAGAAAAAGAGCAGCTAAGTCTTTCTTTATAACTATTGCATAGCTGCCAACCTTAGGAATAAAAAATTAGGAACACTATATGAGACAAAATTATATGCGCTAATTACGAGAGTAAGATAAAAATTTAACTATTAAATCATAACATTAATAGACATATATTTAAATATGTAAATTAGTAAAACAAAACTATAAACGCTATCTTTTGTGGGAAACTTATAATATTAATATTTTATAATTAGGAATACCGGTATAATATATTAAAAACAAACATTACCTATTAATATATAATTATTTATCTCCAAATTATAAAACACAGGTAAATAATAATCTACATCATAAACAAATATTTCTGATGCAAGTGTTAAAATACTACAAAAAAAAATTTCCAAAAATAATAATTTAGTGAAATAATCAGCAACAGACAGCTATTGGAATAATATTTTCCAATAAAAAGCTACTAAAAATTACTTTAGCACCATAATCACAGGATGCGTGCTTGTGGCAATCAGAAAAAAGGATTGGTTTTAAATCAAAAATTTTATGAAAATTCAGATTTTTTATAAAAATATATCAGATTTTCAGATTGGATTTAAAAATTAGGAACAAATCCTAAAAAATTCTGAACAGTTGGCAGCTATGCTATTGTCTGCTCAGTCAGCTGTAAAATAAAAGCATTTTTCTAGATAAAAAAATAGAAATCATGTTACCTTAAAATTCTACAGTGGATCAGAATCCAATCAAAGACTTCAGTTATATTATTAACTGACAACCGTGCCGGAAAATAAAGAGCTTAATTATTTTTATGAATTTAAAAAATATACAATTATATTTAATACATATAGCAAAATCAATGACTGAAATGTTATCTTGTTACAGTACAGAGATATTCTTTAAACTAAATGAGAATCTGCATACATCATTGTAGAAACAAGTCCTGGTAAACATATCTCACAGAAAAGCTTTAAGCAGACAATGCTGTGAGACTATTCCCCGGGACAAACATGAATCATCAGTAGAATCCAGGCAAAAGCTAGAAGAGAACAAGTTGCTTCAAATTAATATTGTAATCAAGATACCTTGTTAAGATTTCAACCAATGGTTAAGTATATAGATAAAAGCACAACTCTTCAAATTGTGAATCTAATAAAGGATTGCATACAGTAGTTTGAATCAATTTGAATTACAGAGTGAAAGAACATTTAGCACAGAAGTATACGTTTTAAGTTATAAGCAGAGATAAACAGAAAAAAATAATAATTATTAAACCTGGCATATCCATCTTTTTCCACGCATATGGCATACTTGCGACACTTTCAGAGTGGTCTCACAGCTCTTTTGGGTGGAAGCATCACTCAAACTCATACTTGGGGATTTGACACATCTGTCACTTTAAAATCAAGACATAAAAAAGGAGTGTAAATTATTGCAACGTTAGGTTTGTTGCTCGATTTTTTCTTTTAAATTCTTTTTGCAGATCCCCAATTTAGTCAGGTTACTTACATCTGAAAGAGAGGGGAAGAGTCTGATTAATATTATTTAATATTCCTATTGCAGCATCAATCAGGGTTTACACATAAAGACTAATGGCTTTAAGAACAAGACAATCACAGGACATTACATCACAGCATTTAATAGTTAGTCACAGCAGATTTTTTTATATTTTCTTTACACAACATAAATGACCCCACAGCCAATTGTTCAGTTGGTGTGTGCACTGTTGAGTCACTGTTTACCCTAGAGACAGCCACGTAGGATTCTTAAAGGCACGAGTCCATGATGGATCATGGAATGTGCATGTTGAGTTATCCCCACGCTGACTTTTAATGATGAGCCAGTACATGTTGATGTGTTTGTCTATTGTTCAGGTTTGATTGCACTGCTCCCAGTTTTTTAGCATCTAATCATCTAAATTCTGTCGACATCACCAGTTCTTTAATGAATATTATTTTCTAAACCTTTTTCAAAAATAAACAATAAAATCATAAATTAATTTTCTAAACTTATTAGTATCTAGTTTAAACATTAAATTAGTTTTTATTTAGAATGCAATAAATGTCACTGATAAAAACAAAAGTAAAAAATATTTTTGAAATTATCAAATTAAAAAAATATATATTATTAATTTTATTAATAAAAGAGGAATATACTAACTGGTGGGGCACTGTCTTTTTCTTAACCAGAGTTTGATTAAAGACAAATACTGATAAACATTAAAAGATCATTTAATTCATTGACTTTAATTATTCTATTAATACTGTAATAATTTATAAAAAGTGCTGTACTAACAGTAAACAATTCGTACTATAACAATACAGTTGGGGGAAAAAACTCACAACGATTAAGGTAAAATGCCACTGTTAATAATATACAATTCTCCGAATAATCAAAACAAAAAACATTATAGTAATAATAGAGAAAGACACTAACTGAGGCACTCGTATTAGCTTCTGTTCAGTCTACATCTCATTCAAGCTAACAAAGAATAGAATTAGAGTAATCTCCGTGCAATCGAAATTTTTTTTTATAATCTCTTTTAGTGTTGAACATTATACCCATTGCTTTTTTGAAATAGCAATGGGCATTATTCATTAGTGTTATTAGCATTATTCATTTAGTATATTTTACCAAAGGCGTTTAAAGTGGAAGGGTATTTATAATTCAGGGACAATGTTCTAAACAATCTTCCCCCTGTCCTTTAAGGGTAGAACCAGAATCATTGAGAGAGCGAACTAGTCATAAAATAATCTATTGCATCTAAACATTTTTCTGCATTGTGTAAAGTAGCACAGATATATATATATATAATATTAGAAAAAGACACTCTCTACTGAATACATTCTGAATATTTTTCTTTACAGCATCATAGTACTAAATCTGTTCAAGTACTGTCAGGGATCTGTCCAGACATTTTGTGAAAGGTCCGTATTTGTAAAATTGAGAAAAAATTACTCGTAATTTGTGAATGTAAAATAAACGTTAAGTCACATTCTTTCAACCAAGGTCCTGCTTTTGTGAATTTGTGCAAATAGGGTCTGTTATTGCAAAAAAAAAAAAAACTTTTTCAAGGAGTTTTTAAATTATAAAGACTTAAAAGATTATGCCCAACACTGTAAAATTATAATTAAAAAAATTAAAATTTAAAAAATAAACAGCAATTGCTGCTACTAAATTAGCAATGCAACATACAAATATTTGGTATCTTGCCTATACTGCTGAACGCAGAATATTCATTTCGGACGAATAAAGGAAGAAGCGTCTGCCGAAGACAAAATTTATTTCGTTTACATCTGTCGTTCTCCCCCCCCCCCCTCTTGGGTAGGGTTTATCCGATTAACAAAACAATAATGAAGATAAACGAATTTGTGAAGTTTCTGAGTAAAAGATAAATTATTTTGTGAAATGTCCGTTTTTATGAAAAGATATTTTGTGAATAGTTTGTTAACGGACGCAAATTTCTTCTAAACAGACTTCTGACTGTGACTACTCTTTCTTATTTGTATGGGATGAGTTCTGGTTATCTGGCTAAATGTCAAGACAGGATTACAATATTTTCATACAATTAGTATATAAAGTTGTGTATAAATACACTTCCTTTTTTAGCAACTTTGCCATGCATTCTTCAAAGATGTTTGCCAGTTGAATATGGCCCTGGCAGTTTAAATGTATATGATCTTAACCAATACATTCATCCACAGATAAAGCTGATTCACAGAACATTAGCCAAAGTAAAATTCACAAAGTTTTAATTACTTCATTGAATCGCTTTATAGTGACGTTTTCAAGATTAACAAAATGTTGATGCATACGCTGATCTTTCAGCATGAGAAATTTCTAAACTCTTCGTGCGAGAAAAACATCTCAGGAATATTTCTGTATTGTGATCCGCCGCGCCAACTACAATCGCCAAGGTGTTCAACAGATTTTAAACTTGCAAATTTAATAACAAAAAAAAAAAAAAAAAAACACTTGTAGATAGTTGCTTGGGGGTGGTTACGAGTTATACCTTTCAAGTTCCCTTCTCTTTTTTTTAGTTCCTGGCGGCTGGCTGCCCAGAATTATTCTTCCACAGATCACCAAACAAAATCTCACCAATAACCCCACAAATTTTATTAACCACAAAAGCCAGTTTTTTAAAGTTAGGCATTGTACCCAATTGCACATCATTAGTTCCTTAATTTTTAAGAAAAGCAAAATAAATTATTTTATAGCACAACCATGAGTAATATTAAAAAAAAAAAAAAAAAAAAAATCAGTATCTGAATTAGAATAGTTACACAAGATACAAACAATGCCAACAAATGGTTTAGATACATAATCATTGAATATGTAAATAAATTACATTTCAACTTACCAACATGAATTAAGACAAAAACACTATCGTCCCTTCACAACTGCACACTTAATTTGTCCACACCGATTCCAGGGTGTGCAAACATCGATATCCCATTTTCATTCAGCATTTAAGTAATTAGCTAAATACTTCTCCAGGGAATCACCTAGTAAAAAAAATAGCAAAGTATTTTATTAGTTTGTATTTTATGAAGAGAAAGAAGAAATATGAAAGGTTTGCTTTACATTGTCCATTTATACGTAAACTGTTAAAAATCTTAGGGTAATGAAAAAAATACAATTATAGATATAGTTTGAGAATTTAAATAATTGAAAAAATTCAATTTCATATTAATATCCAATAAAGATAACTTGCTAATCTGAATTATCTTCTAATTTATTATAGTATTTGTATTATGTATTTAAATAAAACAAATTACTGAGTACAAATTGTTCTGCACATAAATGTGAAACATACAGAATAAAATCTTTTTTTAGAAGTATGCATGCTCATAATTTATTCAATAGTTAAGACAACCTAAAAGAATAATAATGAATGCAGAAACTGTGAATGAAAATGATAAATATTATCTAAATTTGTTCCATTTCTCTCAGAATTTTTTTTTAGATTAGTTTACAATAAAATTGAAACAAATTATTTTAGACATGATCAAAAAACTCTTCACTATTTTTAAGAAAATTCAATATTAAGCTTTCTATATAAAATAAATTTTAATTAGCAATATATTTCCTAGAAAAAAAAAGATACCTTTGTATTATGTCACTTAAATAAACATAAATCAAGTAATTTAACTAAATGAAATTTCATTACTAAACTGCTTCACACATTTTCGACAGATCAAACCAAGGATTTCTAAGGAAGCAGAGAAAAACTTTAATAAATGAATTTTTTTTTTTATAACATTTTCTTAAAATACATACATTTTACATATAGAGGAGATACAAACTATTTACTTTAAAATCTAAAGCATGGTATTCACAGATATTTAATAAAATTCATTAATCTTTTTTAAATTTCATGTAATTTCTCATATACTGCTATGAAACGTACATTAATATTATAAATCTTTAATTAATAAGAATTACCTGTAATTAAAACTTTCATGATGATAAAGGCGGGTTGACACGATCAAAAAACTTTGATCAAAGTATGCGCGCGCAATCAAAGTAAGCAAAAGTAAGTCATAAAAGTAAATAAAACAAAAATGGGAACCGCGAAATTTTAGGGAAAAGGGAAAATGCGAAGGGAAAAAAAAGTCACGCACTGTTGTTGAGAGTATGATACATCAAATGAATAATCTCGGCCTCTGCGTTTTTAAAATTTATTCGAATTTTAAAATTATTTAATGAAGTTTAAATAATAAAAACATATTTTATTAGACATTGATATAAGCAGTTTAACCAACCCTGTGATTATATTAATGAAAAGAGGAAAATTATTGTTTTTGAAATTAACTAAATATATAAAAAGTTCCCTGTATTTGTAATTGTCTCTTACTTTGATGCGACGTAATTTACTTTGATGGGTGTTCAACTTTAATTTCTACTTTGATTCAAACAGCGATAATTGTGCCAATTGTGGGTATCGGTAATTGATTGTTATCTATGACGTATTTCCCTAAGAGAATTCTAAAAATGATAAGGATCAATTTCAAAGATGCGTTAAATGGAATTTTTCCAGTTTCGTGTGGTGAGGAAGCTAGATCCTAACTTCACGTTTGCGGTTACAATGAAGTTAATCACAGAAAAAATTCAAAATAATTATTTTTCAAGTCCATTCTCACTGTATGCAAAATAGCAGGTGAATTTGGAGGTTCACATAAAGCGAAATTTTGAATATTGTGCTAGCGATCTCTGAGGAACCATTACCATTACATTCTGTACAATACTTGTGCTAGTAGTCCCGCTGTGGACTGATCGTAAGGACACAGTTTCCAGTAGAATACCTCAATCAAGCATCACTGGCTGCGGTCATCAAACGGGTGGACTGACAACTTTGAGCAGCCTGCGTAGGGACCCAGGGCGAGCGGTATTGGTCCTCGTTAAACTGTTCTACTGTAAAGTGCTCGACTTCGCGAGCAGATCGTCGGGCTACTAAAGCAGGGGAGCCATCCCCTCTGCTGAGGATCAAAATTTCGATGGTATGTCTACGGATCATCTTCAGGAATGTTTCCCAGACCGTCGCCAGTAGCCCATTGTGCGACGTACATGAAGCACCCAAGTGCTGGTAGCTTTCCATATTTCTTTCTTATTTAGTTTCTGATGCGGGTTTCACACTTTGAATGTAAAGGGCACAGGAGTCGAATTATCTTTTGTTGGTATTAGCATGTGTATTTTCCCATCTGTATGTCTTTTCTTTCTCCAATAAATGGTCTACCTTGGTGGCTATTATAATTTTATTCAAAATTAAAAAAAAATACCGTCCTTATTCGCATATGAGTAATGTTCTTTCTCCTTACATTGAAATATGACTTAAATAAAATGACAAATACTCATTTTTAAATCACTATGTATGCAAAAATTAGAATATCAAAACCAGTTTGATTGCTTTTGAAGAACTGAAGGACTTTCCATTAATCTCCTTATACCTTTACTGGTTTAATTATGCAAATTAATTGGATTAAAATAGTTTTAAATATTTAAAAAATCGTTTTTATATAAAAAAAATTTTAAAAAGTCGGAAAACAAAAATATATATTATATTTTTTCCTTGTTTTTGTTTTCCGGCTTTTAAATTTATTCTTTTTAATAAAAATGTGTTATTTTTAGGTATTAAATTTTTTTTTCTCATTTAATAGTTTCTTTTTTCATGAATTTTTATATTTTTCTCTCTGTACTTTTGACACAGTTTAGTAACTCTTTGCACTTGCAACTTTTGTGTAGCAAATAAAGCTATTATTTTTTCGTAATTCTCTTTGTTATTCTCGTAATCTTTTTTGTTTCTATTGTGTTATATATATAACACTTGTTACCATCATCATTAAAGAATGTTAATTTACTCAAACAAGTTTTTCGATTTATATTCCTTATGCAAGCTATTATTTTGTAATAATTATTATCAAACTCATAATAAAAAAGCTTATGCTATATCATGCTCCTTTAAAGCAAATTTTTTAACAACTAATATTGTAAATTGATACAGGTTTTAAAAAAATAAACTATACATAAATAAACCTTAATTTTTCATCATTCTTCTCTGACATCCCTCGCCATATATCAAAAGTAAAACCTGGTCCTACTGGTAATCCATTGGACTTGTTGATTTTAAATTATGAATTGAAATAGTTAAAACAAAAAGACTGTTTCAATAAATGTAAATAAATTTGGATTTCAGTGATATTTGCTGAGAAACTTTAGCAACTTGAGAAAAAGCTTCCACAAAGTTCTAGAAACATTCTTTGATACTCAATAACTTTAGGCATTTGATTCCTACATCGTTTATTAGTGTTATTTATAGAGTAACTTTTACATCAAGAAAAGTATTGATTTCTATAAAATTTGCATGCTGAAGCCTTTTACATCTAATACAGAAAAATATACTATATATAAAATTTATTATACAACTCCACTGAAATCCAATTTTATTTTTTTGCAACATACTAGCAATAGTTCTTAGTTTAAAAATTTTTATTGGTAAAAACATTATTGGATTACAAATCATTTGAAATGGGAAAGAACAATATATTAAATTGAATGAAATAATTTTTATAGTAAATTAAACATATTAGTTTAAGGGAATAATTTTAATGGAATACACTGAAACTATGAATGCAGAAATTTATAAGCTCTCACCCATAAACTATTTTGACTAATTTCTAGTACTTAAAAAGAAGAGAATAAGAACAAAAAGATTGCTGAAAACTGTCACAAAGATTTATAAATATTTTATGTAACATGCATATACATTATGCAGTATCAACATTAAAATTTTACAATATAAAACAATTAGAAGAAGTTTACATTTAAAGAATGAATCTTGAACTGTTTAATAATAAAAATATAATTTGAATTTTAATCTACAAAGAATATTTAATAGCAAATTTCCTCAGATTTAATGTTTAGAAAATACATTTAAAAACTTTTGTATAACAATTTTGAATAGGCCATAGTAAAATGTTATTAATCCAATAAAAGATCCAGTACAAGAATTTTTTTTTTTTTTTTTTAAAAATTTCTACCACAATAACCTCCAAAAATAACTAATACATAATTAAGATTATAAAAGTCCTGATAAGATTAAGATTAATTAAGGTAATTAAGATAAAAAGTTATATAAATGATTATGAAAGCTCCCTAAGGTCAAAACATTTTCCTCTGAACACTTTCACTACTGCTCTTTCTACTTCTGCTTCAGCTTGTAATTATTTCCGTCTGTGATATAATACAGGTTATTTTAAATTGCAGAAGAGGAGACGAGGAATAAATTCTGTCAACCTGCAAAAGATAAAAAATACATTATTTCAAAATAAATAAATAAATAAATAAAAGGTTAATAAATCTTTTCTTTACAATTCATTTAATTTTTTTATACTGTTACATTACATTATTATCATTCGATTTTTTTGTGTCTTCTATGGAATTAGTGATTAACATTTGCTATGCCATCAACATCTCCTATTACCATCAACTAATAATATCAAATTTTTTCCTAATACAATTTCGACTACTCCCCCCTAAAATTTACAAAAAATTCTAATATAATATCAAAGAAAAAAAAATTCTGAATTTTTTAATATATTTCAGTAAAATTGCTTAAAAGTAATAGTAGTGTTTCAAAATGGTCTACACCACATAAAATTAAAATGTCTTTATTGAATATTCATTTAGAAAAAATAATTAATAAATTTAAGCTATGCTCAAAATACATAAAGTTACTACTTTACTAAATTTGAAAAGAAATAACTTTCTATTGCTCAAAAATAAATTGCCTATTAATGAGCACTTGAATTGTGCAGACTGTTACTTCCAATTTGTATACTTTTGAGGAGAATGAAGTTAGCAATCAAGTAATACAATTAGTATCAACTCTTCATTAATATTAAGACAATAATTATAAAATGCATAGATTAAAAGTTTCAATTTACTTTGACAAAACTTGAATTTGATGAGCACAATGAGAAATATTGAAGGGAAAAAAAAACACTGTAGAAATTTGACAAATCACCATGCTGGAAGACAAAAGAAATATACAACAAGACACATTTGACTGTATAAAAAACACAAGTTTCAACATCCAATTAAATCTGTTTTGATGTTAATTATATCTAAATTTTTCAACTGTAAATAGTCAGATTTCAATAGTGCATATGATTTTCCCATACCTTTATACTAATTGCAACATACACACTTTTTGTTTTCCTTTTTGATAAGGATTATAAAAATACATATCAAAAGCAGTATTTAGAGAACAAACTGTATATTATATATTAAGTATTGTATCTATGTTTGTAAAATTAGCACATTTTAATCAAATTACTTAAGATTTTGCATATTGTATGTTTCCAGAAAGAAAAAAAAGAAAATTTTTTTGCTCTTTCTTAGAGCAAATAATGTAACTTTGAAAGAAAAAAGATTTAATATTACATAAGTTAATAGAATTAAAAGCAAGTCCATAGGAATTCAATTTTATAACTGTAGCATATAGCATAAAGCATCACGAACAGTCCAAAATGAAGTTGAATTAAACATTTTTATTCAACAACAAAACTTTCTATAGTTCATCAAGATAAGATACTCATGAAAATAATGATTATTATACATGGAAATAAGATATTCTTTGTATGAAACAATTTTTGTGTCAAGTAAGCTAGAGTGTATGTGGTCAAATAAAACATTTGGCAAAAAAGATAAAGTCAAACAAACGGACATTTTAAAACTCTCAAGCAAATTTGTATAAAGATCAAACTAATATAAAAAGATCTTAATATTAAGCTAGAAATGCATAAAAATTTTCTAAATCCTAAATAAGACATATGGATCTCCATGTTTTTAAAATTCCACATTTATCATAACACAAAATATTTCTCTATAAGCTATTTTTCTTTAATTAAATATAGACAGAAAGTAACCAAAAACAACAATTACTTACATAAAATTTTGACAGAAAATAATCTGTATTAATATCTACACAGTAATAAAAGTTGAGCAACATATTATACTATAAAATGATAGAGCTAAAAAACAGTTCAACTAAATATTTTATAAACTTTAATAAAAATTATTAATACACAAACAGATCGGGAATAAATGAACTATTAGGCATGGAATACATATTTTGTTATTATTTCAGATTATTCAGTTCAGAAATACTTCTAATAATCTATTAACTACACAAAGATATCATAAATACATTAGTATAACGTATATTAGTATGTGATATAATTAGGAGTATTTAAAATAGAAAACGTAATATTCATTTTAAAAGCACATATAGTTGATTAAAACGAAGAAATTCTCACTTACCCGACAATATAGAGAAGTTTTCAAATCCTATTATAGTCCGTGGGCCAAACTCATTTATCGTTCAAGTTCGTTCCGATACTTTGGGGGCAATTTTTTCTTTTGACAAAACGATTCAGAATGTTTTAGTATTTTTAATTTTATAAAGTTCTCCAAATATTATTTCGTCATAATTTAATAACAATCGATTTTATGACGCACTCTTTTTCTGTATGCTTTCGTACTCTCATCCAGTGAAATTGTCAAATTATTTTTTCCTCCGCCAAGCTAACCAATCACGCATTGTCTCCTCACAGTCGCTTACAGCAATGTTTGTAAGCAAATCGCTGGTTGCATTGATGATAATTTTCTCGATTTCATTTTAATCCTTTGAATTTTTTTTAAAATTTAAATAAAGGTCTCTTTTTAGAGCCAACTATATATTGATAACGCTTCATTTTCCCGCTTTACTGTTAAATATTTGATTTTCATTCCGAAATTCGAATTGTGCAGGCGGTCGCATTGCAATGCCTCTCTGACCTAATCAAGAATTCGTTTCCGATTTTAAGATACAAAAATATATACTTAGCTTAAAAATGAGAAGGAATTATTTGTCCTATTTTAATTTTAATAACATTTGCTGAGTTACAAATTTAAAGGGGATATTTATATATAGATCCCACCGAAGAAATGAAAGTATTGTAGTTATGTTGATGAAATGTTAAAAAAAAATTTTTTAAACAATTTTCATTACTTTATGAAGATAAAATATTAGTTCCAAAATGTTTAAAAAAACTACGAATTAACGTTAATGATCCATTATTCTTAAAAAATGTTATTTTTGTTTCACTAACAAAGGTGCTATGGTAAGTATTGTTTCAAAAGATGGTTGTTTTGATGGCTTATTTATCCAATATCTGTGATATTAAACATTTTTGTAGAGTCAAGCGCACATCTTATATTGCTTGCATTTTAATTTTACTTAAATATTACTTCTTTTTAAACTCTGAATGGCGTATAAATTTAAATTTTTTTATTAAGATGTGCTTACTCGGAAAAAAGAAAACAAAACTTTCTATGTTTTTATTTTTTGCTCTTACAAAAAAGCTATAAAAAATACTCCTCTTAAATAAATACTACTCTTAAGCTATAAAAAGACTGTTAACTAATCTAAACTAAAAATAAATCATGAAATTTAAGGAAATTTATGTATGTTTTCTCTGTAGGATCAGCAACAAGAAATTTGACAATTTTGTATTTAATCATTGAATATTTTTTTTTGAATTGAATTTGAAAACAATAGTGTAGATTCAAAACAGGATTTAAACATTTAACTTCAGATATTGGTTTAAAAAATGTGTTTAATCAATTTTCCAACTGGCACTATTTCGAAAAATAGTTAAAGAATGTCTCTACACTTAAATGTAAATAAATTATTGAATATCAAACCATAATGAAATTTCCAAATATATTAATGTCTGGAATTATATTCTCTTGCTAAATAAAAATATATTCAACAATACCTGTCTAAGGTTTTTTGGAACACTCTGTATTTGTCTTTTGCTACACTTGCAAGAACTATTTGAAATAACACTTGAAAACATTTTTTTTCAATTAAAGCTATGAATTCTACATTCTAAATATGTTTTCTCTAAATCAATATTATTATTTTCAAAATTAATGCTGAACCAAAACATTAAAATTTTAAATAATGAAAAACCAAAACATTAAAATTTTAAATAATGAAAAACCAAACTTTGTTAAATTGTTCAAATAAATTATGTATCAAGATAGTTCATTGCGTAAAATATACGGTTTTTATATAGTAAAGAAAGTTTTAAAGCTTCAGTAAAAGACAGTGTACCAAGCAACAAATTTAAAAAAAAAATCAATTCAAATTTATTGAAAATTTTACACAAATAAAATTTTTTATTTTTATGTCAAACTGAATTTCAAAATATTCATTTGTATAAAATGGTTTTTTAGCTTACTAAAATAAGTATCGTTTTAAAAAATAAGGGAGAAATATCTCCAGATTTTTGAAGAAAATCAGATTATTTTCTGTAGGGTAGCAGTTCTTAAAAAGTTGATGCAAATTTAAATTTTCACAGAGTGGAGGAAAGATTTATATATTCTATAGAATTCAAGCATAAATATTTTTACAAAAATAATAAATAAAAAAAACCTGAAAAATAATCGCAGATACAGTATTATAACCCTTCATATTACAACTATAACTGTCATAGTCTATGTTTTACCTTTTAATAGTGAATTATCAAATAATCATGATTTAAAATGAAAAAAAGATTTTGAGATCTTGAAGTAACTATAATTGTATAAAAATTTTGAAGTAGATACTTATAAAAAACTGTTAAGTGTTTTAGCGCAAAAGAAGCGTGAACGAACGGGAAGCTATCGTAGTATGCAGACAACTGCTTTTGTTCTGATTGGTCCATTCATTTCCAAGTGACGTCAAATTACGCTTCTCTTCGGATATTCTTGGGCAAAATACTGAATTCGAGAAAACAAAATAGTTCCTCATTGTTTTGATAACTATCAATTAATAGCCAGTCAGATTTTGGAGAACTTTATGAATTTATGTTTCTCAGCCAAGATTGTGTTCTATTTTGGTAGAATAAAATTGCCCCTCAAATGTCGGAACGAAAATTAGTTTAGAGCTACTTTTGAGACTTCGGCCCACGGACTATTAGTATATCCAGATTTCTTGAAAAAAAGGTTCTAAATAAACATATTCCCTGTAAACAAAAACAACTTCTTCTAAATCGTCACATTTCCCTAAAAATATTTCCCTACTGGTGAATGCGCGCGCTTACTTTGATCAAAGTACTTTGATCAAAGTATGCGCGCGCAATCAAAGTAAGCAAAAGTAAGTCATAAAAGTAAATAAAACAAAAATGGGAACTGCGAAATTTTAGGGAAAAGGGAAAATGCGAAGGGAAAAAAAAGTCACGCACTGTTGTTGAGAGTATGATACATCAAATGAATAATCTCGGCCTCTGCGTTTTTAAAATTTATTCGAATTTTAAAATTATTTAATGAAGTTTAAATAATAAAATCATATTTTATTAGACATTGATATAAGCAGTTTAACCAACCCTGTGATTATATTAATGAAAAGAGGAAAATTATTGTTTTTGAAATTAACTAAATATATAAAAAGTTCCCTGTATTTGTAAATGTCTCTTACTTTGATGTGACGTAATTTACTTTGATGGGTGTTCAACTTTAATTTCTACTTTGATTCAAACAGCGATAATTGTGCCAATTGTGGGTATCGGTAATTGATTGTTATCTATGACGTATTTCCCTAAGAGAATTCTAAAAATGATAAGGATCAATTTTAAAGATGCGTTAAATGGAATTTTTCCAGTTTCGTGTGGTGACAGTGGCGTGCGAACTTCTTTTTGACTGGGGGGGCGAGCCAATTCTAAGTCAATTTGTCCGATCTAGTATTTTAAAATAAGTTGTATTATTTTAATATTGTAATTTATCTAATTTTAATTATTTATTATTATTTCCATTGCTTAGGATGACTATGATTTAACTATTACATTCACACCAACAAATTAGATAACAAAAAATGATTTATCAATTGTAAACAAATTTTTAAAAAAGTGTATTAAAATTTAATTAATTACTTTTGTAATTTTACTTCTTTAAATTCATTAATGCTGAGCAAGACATTTCATAGATACATATTAACCTTTTAATGAGCCATTTATTTCTAGTAAAGGTAAATTGAAGTATTTTTGGAATTGAAATTGACATAAGAATAGTAATTGATACAAGAAAGAATAACCCATTTAGCTTATAAAAAATTAATCTAAATTTTAATATTATTATTATTATTTTGTTTTTGGTATTTATCACGACCTATTTGAAACTTATTGAGTTTTACTTTTAGTTATTTATAAAATAAATCTTATAAATACTACAAACTTCAGAAGGAATTATGTATTTTATAACTTATATACGTTTTCTTAAACTAACAAACTGTAACCAATTTTATTCAAACGCACTGCAAGAAAGCTGAAATTATTAACAAATGGAAATCTAAATTAAAATTGGCAAAACAGTTCACCATGAACTTTAAAAATAGGGAGTAATTATACTTACCACGGCCTCAGAAAGGGTTAATCATAATGACATAATATGGTTTTTTGCTTCTCAAAAACATATTGAATCAGAAGTAATTTGTGATTTACATTTTGATTCTGGCATAGATTTTAATTTGATCATGAATACAAATTTTCAGTATACAAAAAAGGAGAATTAACTTAATCATATTAACAGAATCATATTAATTATTTAATGATAAATAATTAATATGATAATGTTAATTATTCTTTTTAATCTTGGTACTTGTGCTTTATCATTTAATGATAAAGCACAAGTTGTATAAAAATTACAACAAATGAATGACGTAAAATAGATTGGTTTCTCAAATTAAATCTTATTTAAAAATTACTTTGAATTTTAAAGAAATCATCTCAATTTTCTGGTTTATTCCAAGGTAAAAATTGTAAATATATTCAAAGAAAAAGAAACTATACAATTTAAAACATATATGCTGTAATTCAACGAAGTAGAATTAACTTTATCATATTAATTAAATTTTCATGATAAAGGAAAAGGAATGAAAAAACTAAAACAAATGAAGGGATTTTCATTAATTAATTGTAAAATTGTAACCAAAATTTTATTGTATATTTGAGGTTACATGGTTATTATTTTTTTTAAACGGAACAATGTAATATTATTTTTCGAATTATAGCTATTCGAAACAAAAATGGATAGCTGGATAGATCTTTTGAAAAACCTAATGATATTGGGAAATTATATGTTATATACTTTTAAAATATTTAAAAAAAAGTATAAATTGAATGAAATATATTTAAAGAATTTAAATTATTATAACAAAATATAGAGAAGACAATTAAGAAAAATATCCTTATCATAAGCTACGTAAAAGCTAAAATCCGATAAAAATGAAATCGAAAAAAATATTTACAATTAAAAAAATAATAAATCTGAAAAATTTGTGGTACTTTTAAAATTTATTACATAGTTTTTATGAAGACTTATTATTTTATTAATGAGTAAACAAAAATAATCAAAGCAAAACAAAAAGTCCCAATTAGCTTAAAAATATTTGAAAAATAGCAAGGACGGAAGAATAAAAATTATTATAGAGAAAAAAAATCCGGAGAAAATAACATTTTTAAAAATAACTAACAAAAAATTAAAGTAAACTGCGAAGTTTGAAAATTAAAATGTGAGGAAAATGCATTTCAATAGTACCTGATTAAATATAGAAAGTAAATAAAGTCAGACAAAAATCAAATTACTGCGCCATGTATACTGGCAAAAAATGCATTAAACTATGTCTGACGCACAAAAAAGGAGTAAATTAAAAGATTATTGAGCAACCTTAGAATCGCCCTGTTAATAATTGAAAATTACAAATCGCAAACATGAGAAGGCTCTGACTAAATTGCTAGGACCATTTTTTTCCGAGATTGCGGCTATCCCCATTATTTTAAGGAATCTGCATACGTTGAAAGAAAAATGTTTATTCAAAACTTTTCTGTGGGGGAAATTTCTTGTCCGTCTACTCTAATTATTTCGCATACTTAAAGTTAGGCTCTCGATCCATTCAAGTTGAGTCCTGCAAAAATTCGATCTAAGAGTGTTCGCTTTATTTATTTATTTGCGCTCAATACATTGTTCGATTTTGCTATAAAATAGAAAGCCTCTCGCTCGTTTACGTACATAAATAACGCGAATCGAGATTATTTGAAGTGCCTGCACTGCACAGAATCAGAAATTAAAAGAGCGTGAGCGTGCGAGATATTACGCAAAAAGAGCTCTCTAATAACGTTTATTCTTGAACGAAATAATAATTTGTGTTTGTCGCGGTTTAGCCGCTTCTGTACACATTCCATAAATTTTTACATTTCACTGACCAATTAGAATGTAAAAATTCTTTTATCTTTGTTTTTATCATTTTTAGTAAAAAATGCGATGCTAATTCTTTATATAACTGAACAATGTACAGAAGCGGCTAAACCGCCTAAACTGGGCAGACAACTAAACTAACAGTTTAGTCTTCCCGCCTAAAACATCTGTTTTCTCAGAAAATCTAGATAATTACTTGTTTGAGACAATTTATGAAGAGATATCCAGATAAGATATGGTTTTGTGGATATCTGACATTTTAAAAAGAGGTCAAAGGAGCAAAGGGGCATAAAAATTAAAATTACAGAAGCAAAAGTACTTTTTCCCATAGAGTGACATGAGGTGGCTGTTTTTGAGGAGTCAAATAACTGTCTTTGTGGGGGGTTTTGCCACCAGAATTATTTGCCAAGGAGGGTGGAAAGGAAATTCTTGAAAGTCAAGGGATTCTTTGAAACCAATTTTTATCAGTGGAGGATGCCTTTTATTACTCTTTCCACTCCAGGGAAGGGTAAAAGAAATGAAATTATTTTAGTTTTCTAAACATTTGATATATTTTATATGCAATGCGTTTTTCAAGAAGTATTTTGTTTTTAAAATTGTTTTTTTTTTTTTCGTTTAATTACGTAAATAGAAAATACTCGTATGTAAAAAAAAGTCTTTGTCTTAAGAAAAAAACAGTTTCTTTTTTCTAAAATTACCAATTAAACTGAATTTTATTTTCACGAATGTCTAAATTTCAGAAGGGGCAAAAGACATTATTCGCCCTTCAATAAAATTTTTGATTTTGAAAATTGCCTTAAAGTAGAAATAAATAGTACTTTTTTTCTAAGATTTCCAATTAAGCTTAACTTTATTTTCACGAATTGCTAAATTTCAGAAGGGGCGAAGCACATTATTCGCCCCCTCAATTTAAATTCACTATTAAATAAAGTTTTTGATTTCGAAAATAACTTAAAAGTAGAAAAAATGGTTTTTTTTTCTAAAGTTATCAATTTAACTTGACATTATTTTCACGAATGGCTAAATTTCAGAAGGAGCGAACCATATTATTCGCCGACCTTCAATTAAATTTCAGAGGAAAATGAAATTTTATATTTTAGAAGTAGCTTCACAATAGAAAAAAATTAGACTTTTTAAAAAGTTACCAATTTAATTTAGCTTCATTCTCATGAATGTCTAAATTTCATAGGGGGCTAAGCACACTATTCGCCCCCTCAATTAAATTTCAGAATAAATAGTGTTTTCTTTTTTAAAAAAAACAACAACTTTGAAGTTGAAAAAAAGTTTTTTTTTCTAAAATTACTCAACTTAACTTAACTTTATTTTCACGAATGGCACATTGTTCGCTCCCTCAGCTTGAAGTCGCAGTAAAATAAAAATTTTGATTTCGAAAATAATTTTAAAGTAGAAAAATAAATGGTTCCTTTTTTTTCTTTGCTTGACCTTATAGTCACTAATGTCTAAATTTCAAAAGGGGCTAAGCACACTATTTGCTCCCTCAATTAATTTCAGAAGAAAATAATTTTTTTTTTCTTTTTTTTTTTTCCTTTCCTTTTTTTTCAAAAACTACCAATCCAACTTTATTTTCACGAATGGCTAATTTCAGAAGGGGCGAAGCACATCATTCGCCCCTCAATTAAATTAAATTATTAATTCAACCCCTCGATTTAGTTGAAAAAAATAAGGGTTTTTTTCCCTCTAAGTTTACTAATATATAATTTGACTTCATTTTTGTGAATGTCTAAATTTCAGAAGGGGCGAAACGCATTATTTGCCACCTCAATTAAAATTAAATTAATTTATTAATTCGCTCCCTCAATTAAATTAATTTACCTCTCGCCCCCTCAATTTAGTTGGGGAAAAAAGGTTTTTTTCCCTCTAGGTTTACTAATTTAAATTGACTTCATTTTTGTGAATGTCTAAATTTCAGAAGGGGCGAAACGCATTATTCGCCCTTTTATTAAATATCAGAGGAAAATAAAGTTTTCTTTTTGAAAAATAGCTTCTAAGTTGAAAAAAAGAGCCTTGTCTTTATATTTATTATAACCTCTTACTTTAATTTCAGAGGAAAATAGCTTTTTAAAGTTCAATTTAAAATGTTTTTTTCTTCTAAAAATTTACGTTTTTACTATTTCTTAATTGGAATTTTACTTGATTTTATTTTCTCGAATGTTTAAATTTCAGGAGGGGCGAAACATATTATTTGCCCCCTCACAAAAATTTCAGAGGGGGCGACTGCCCCCTCTGCCCCCCCGGCTGGCACGCCACTGTGTGGTGAGGAAGCTAGATCCTAACTTCACGTTTGCGGTTACAATGAAGTTAATCACAGAAAAAATTCAAAATAATTATTTTTCAAGTCCATTCTTACTGTATGCAAAATAGCAGGTGAATTTGGAGGATCACATAAAGCGAAATTTTGAATATTGTGCTAGCGATCTCTGAGGAACCATTACCATTACATTCTGTACAATACTTGTGCTAGTAGTCCCGCTGTGGACTGATCGTAAGGACACAGTTTCCAGTAGAATACCTCAATCAAGCATCACTGGCTGCGGTCATCAAACGGGTGGACTGACCACTTTGAGCAGCCTGCGTAGGGACCCAGGGCGAGCGGTATTGGTCCTCGTTAAACTGTTCTACTGTAAAGTGCTCGACTTCGCGAGCAGATCGTCGGGCTACTAAAGCAGGGGAGCCATCCCCTCTGCTGAGGATCAAAATTTCGATGGTATGTCTACGGATCATCTTCAGGAATGTTTCCCAGACCGTCGCCAGTAGCCCATAGTGCGACGTACATGAAGCACCCAAGTGCTGGTAGCTTTCCATACTTCTTTCTTATTTAGTTTCTGATGCGGGTTTCACACTTTGAATGTAAAGGGCACAGGAGTCGAATTATCTTTTGTTGGTATTAGCATGGGTATTTTCCCATCTGTATGTCTTTTCTTTCTCCAATAAATGGTCTACCTTGGTGGCTATTATAATTTTATTCAAAATTTAAAAAAAATACCGTTCTTATTCGCATATGAGTAATGTTCTTTCTCGTTACGTTGAAATATGACTTAAATAAAATGACAAATACTCATTTTTAAATCACTATGTATGCAAAAATTAGAATATCAAAACCAGTTTGATTGCTTTTGAAGAACTGAAGGAGTTTCCATTAATCTCCTTATACCTTTACTGGTTTAATTATTCAAATTAATTGGGTTAAAATAGTTTTAAATATTTACAAAATCGTTTTTATATAAACAATTTTTTAAAAAGTCGGAAAACAAAAATATATATTATATTTTTTCATTGTTTCTGTTTTCCGGCTTTTAAATTTATTCTTTTTAATAAAAATGTGTTATTTTTAGGTATGAAATTTTTTTTTCTTATTTAATAGTTTCTTTTTTCATGAATTTTTATATTTTTCTCTCTGTACTTTTGACACAGTTTAGTAACTCTTTGCACTTGCAACTTTTGTGTAGCAAATAAAGCTATTATTTTTTCGTAATTCTCTTTGTTATTCTCGTAATCTTTTTTGTGTTTATTGTGTTATATATATAACACTTGTTACCATCATCATTAAAGAATGTTAATTTACTCAAACAAGTTTTTCGATTTATATTCCTTATGCAAGCTATTATTTTGTAATAATTATTATCAAACTTATAATAAAAATGCTTATGCTATATCATGCTCCTTTAAAGCAAATTTTTTAACTAATATTGTA
This sequence comes from Parasteatoda tepidariorum, assembly GCF_982258835.1. Taxonomy (NCBI): domain Eukaryota; kingdom Metazoa; phylum Arthropoda; class Arachnida; order Araneae; family Theridiidae; genus Parasteatoda; species Parasteatoda tepidariorum. Next base: position 4,304,276 of record NC_141765.1, on the reverse strand, counting down.
AATTGATACAGGTTTTAAAAAAATAAACTATACATAAATAAACCTTAATTTTTCATCATTCTTCTCTGACATCCCTCGCCATATATCAAAAGTAAAACCTGGTCCTACTGGTAATCCATTGGACTTGTTGATTTTAAATTATGAATTGAAATAGTTAAAACAAAAAGACTGTTTCAATAAATGTAAATAAATTTGGATTTCAGTGATATTTGCTGAGAAACTTTAGCAACTTGAGAAAAAGCTTCCACAAAGTTCTAGAAACATTCTTTGATACTCAATTAACTTTAGCCATTTGATTCCTACATCGTTTATTAGTGTTATTTATAGAGTAACTTTTACATCAAGAAAAGTATTGATTTCTATAAAATTTGCATGCTGAAGCCTTTTACATCTAATACAAAAAAATATACTATATATAAAATTTATTATACAACTCCACTGAAATCCAATTTTATTTTTTTGCAACATACAAGCAATAGTTCTTAGTTTAAAAATTTTTATTGGTAAAAACATTATTGGATTACAAATCATTTGAAATGGGAAAGAACAATATATTAAATTGAATGAAACAATTTTTATAGTAAATTAAACGTATTAGTTTAAGGGAATAATTTTAATGGAATACACTGAAACTATGAATGCAGAAATTTATAAGCTCTCACCCATAAACTTATAAACTATTTTGACTAATTTCTAGTACTTAAAAAGAAGAGAATAAGAACAAAAAGATTGCAGAAAACTGTCACAAAGATTTATAAATATTTTATGTAACATGCATATACATTATGCTGTATCAACATTAAAATTTTACAATATAAAACAATTAGAAGAAGTTTATATTTAAAGAAAGAATCTTGAACTGTTCAATAATAAAAATGTAATTTTAATTTAAATCTACAAAGAATATATAATAGCAAATTTTCTCAGATTTAATGTTTAGAAAATATATAAAAATTTTTGTATAACAATTTTGAATAGGCCACAGTAAAATGTTATTGACCCAATAAAAGATCCTGTACAAGAAATTTTTCTTTTTTAAAAATTGCTACCAGGATAACCCCCAAAAATTTTTAGAACAGAAATAACTAATACATAATTAAGATTATAAAAGTCCTGTTAAGATTAATATTAATTAAGATAATTAAGTAAGTTAAGATAAAAAGTTATAAATGATTATGAAAGTTCCCTAAGGTCAAAAAAATTTTCTCAGAACACTTTCACTACTGCTCTTTCTACTTCTGTTTATGGTTTCTGGAAAATGAAAGCTTGTAATTATTTCCAGCTGTGATACAATACAGGTTATTTTAAATGCAGAAGAGGAGACGAAGAATAAATTCTGTCAACCTATAATAGATAAAAATACATTATTTAAAAGTATTTAAAAAAAATAAATAAAAGGTTAATAAATCTCTTCTTTACAATTGATTTAATTTTTTTATACTGTTACATCATTATCATTCGATTTCTTTGTGTCTTCTTTAGAATTAGTGATTAACATTTGCTACGCTGTCAACTAATACAATCAACTAATAATATCAAACTTTTCCCTAATTCAATTTTTACTACTCCCCCTTAAAATTTACACGAAATTCTAACACAATTTCAAACATAAAAAAATTCTTAATTTTTTAATATATTTCAGTAAAATTGTTTAAAAGTAATAGTAGTGTTTCAAAATGGTCTACACCACATAAAATTAAACTGTCCTTATTGAATATTCATTTAGAAAAAATAATAAATAAATTTAAACTATGTTCAAAATATACAAAGTTACTACTTTACTAAATTTGAAAAAGAAATAACTTCCTACTACTCAAAAATAAATTGTCTATTAATGAGCACTTGATTGTGCTGACTGTTACTTCCAATTTGTATATTTTTTAGGAGAATGAAGTTAGCAATCAAGTAACAAAATTAGTATCAACTCTTCATTAATATTAAAACAATATTTATAAAATGCATAGATTAAAAGTTTCAATTCGCTTTGACAAAACTTGAATTTGATGAGCACAATGAGACATAGGCTATATATGTGGTTTTTCATGAGGATTGCTCTTAATATGTCTTTTCAAATACCTTATCAAAAAATTAGTATTAGCGAATTAGTATTTAAGGAAGGAAAAAAAAACACAGTCGAAAAATGATGAATCACTTTTCTGGAAGACAAAAGAAATATACAACAAGACACATTTGACTGTATAAAAAACACATCTTCAAGTTTCAACATCCAATTAAACCTGTTTTGATGTTAATTACATCTACGTTTTTTAACTGTAAATAGTCAGATTTCAATAGTGCATATGTTTTCCCCATACTTTTATACTAATTGTAACATACACACTTTTTGCTTTCCTGTTTGATGAGGATTATAAAAATATATATCAAAAGCGGTATTTAGAGAACACACTGTATATTATATATTAAGTATTGTATCTATGTTCGTAAAACTAGCACATTTTAATCAAATTATTTCAGATTTTGCATATTGTATGTTTCCAGAAAGAGAAAAATTTTTTTGCTCTCTCTTAGAGCAAATAATGTAACTTTGAACAAAAAAAAAAATTTTACTACTCAATTATATAAGTTAATAGAAATAAGAGCAAGTCCATAGGATTTCAATTTAATAACTGTAGCATAGCATAAAGCATCACGAACAGTTCAAAATGAAGTTGACTAAAGAAATATTAAACATTTTTATTCAACAACAAAACTTTCTATAGTTCATCAAGATAAGATACTCATGAAAATAATGATTATTATACATGGAAATAAGATATTCTTTGTATGAAACAATTTTCGTGTCAAGTAAGCTAGAGTGTATGTGGTCAAATAAAACATAAGACATTTGGCAAAAAAGATAAAGTCAAACAAACAGACATTTTAAAACTCTCAAGCAAATTTGTATAAAGATCAAACCAATATAAAAAGATCTTAATATTAAGTTAGAGATGCATAAAAATTTAAAATATTTGAATTTTAATATAGAAATAACAACTAATCTAATTCCTAAATGAGACATATGGATCTCCAGGTTTTTAAAATTCCACACTTATTATGACACAAAATTTTCTCTATAAGCAATTTTTCTTTAATTAAATATAGACAGAAAATAATCTGTATTAACATCTACACAGTAATAAAAGTTAAGCAATAAATTATACTATAAAATGATAGAGCTGAAAAACAGTTCAATTAAATATTTTATAAAATTTAATGAAAATTATTAATGCACAAGCAGATCGGGAATAATTGAACTATTAGGCATGGAATACATATTTTGCGTTTATTTCAGATTATTCAGTTCAGAAATACTTCTAATAATCTATTAACTACACAACGATATCATATATACATTAGTATAACGTATATTAGTATGTGATAATTAGTAGTATTTAAAATAGAAAACCTAATATTCATTTTAAAAGCACATATAGTTGATTATAAGCGAAGAAATTCTCACTTACCCGATAATATAGAGAAGTTTTCAAATCCTATTAGTACGTCCAGATTTCTTGAAAGAAAGGTTCAAAATAAACATATTCCCTGTAAACAAAAACAACTTCTTCTAAATCGTCACATTTCCCTAAAAATATTTCCGTACTGGTGAATGCGCGCGCTTACTTTGATCAAAGTACTTTGATCGTGTCAACCCACCTTCAAACAACGCCAATTGCTTTGGCGAAAAAGTTTAGCACAGAACAGATTATACAATCAATATAGGGTTATAAGAAGATTGATGGATAAAAGCTAGAGTCAAGCTCACTCCGCCCAGTTACCAATTCCTAAATTGACCAAATATCGGTGAAAACATGTTGTTGTTGTTACTTTACGTCGCACTAGAGCTGCACAATGGGCTATTGGCGACGGTCTGGGAAACATCCCGGAGGATGATCCGAAGACATGCCATCACAATTTTGATCCTCTGCGGAAGGGATGGCATCCCCGCTTCGGTAGCCCGACGACCTGCGCGCGAAGTCGAGCACTTTACGGTAGCACAGTTTAACGAGGACCAATACCGCACACCCTCGGTCCCTACGCAGACTGATCCAAGTGGTCACCCACCCGCACACTGACCGTAGCCACTGATGCTTGACTTCGGTGATCTGCTGGGAACCGTGTCTTAACGATCAGTCCACTGCGGGACTGAAAGCATGTGAAGTGTTGCCATATGTAAAGAGTTCTGCACTTCGCCACCTGTAGCCTATTTCAAACGCCATAAACGTTGCCACTAAAATAGATTATCTCTTTTCCGTTAATTTATAACTAACATCATCTACCGTAAGATATCTTGCTCTCGTGCTATCCTTTTCCTTTTGGTTCGGTTTACTTAAACGCGTGGATACTAGCTAAATTTGGAAATTCATTTTACCTTTCGAAATCTGCAAAAAAATGACTCAAAACGGTGAGAATTAATTCCAATTATCTTATTTATGAGAAACATATTTTAAGTGTACTAATAATTAACGTCAGAAAGTTTATTTCTGTTGTATTTACGAATTATGTAGGCAAAAATGTTTAGTTCCATGCCGTGCACTAAATTCTTGTTCAATGCTGCACATTTGTTTTGACGATTATTTGAAAGTAAATAATTTAAATGTTGAGTTCACGGCATGGATTATTGTCTAGTATCTCAACTTTTTTTTAAAAATGATTATGAATTGGGGAAACAGCTTTGACTGGTTGCTTAAAAATTAATTAAAAATTTCTTGAAGTCTCCCTTTTAGTTATTAAATCCATAAAGGCTTTTGTTTTCTGTTCATTTAGCTATGAATGACTTTTTAATGATGTAATTCAGTTTTATTTCCATGAGTAATTTTTTTGTTAATTTTTTAGTTAATTCAAGCTCTTTACATTTTAGAATTTGTTAATAACGAGACTGATAGTTTTCTAGAAAAATACGGGAGCATGCATGTAAAAACAGTTCCTCATAATCCTTCCTGGAATGAATGTGCTTTCTTAGTGAGACAGTAGAATATTAGTAGAAAGGGCTAGAACAATCTAGTATGAAAGTGAATTTACCATTAAAATTTTGGGCTGAGGTGATAAATTTTAGCACTAACATTTGTGTGTTTATTTTCATATACCTAAATTCCAAAATAAATTTGATGTTTTGGGGGAAAACTTTGGATTTTTGGATGAAAGCATACCTGCCAAGTCTCCTGTTTTTTAACGAAGACTCCTGCATTTTACGACTAACTCCTGTTTATGTATATTTTCTCAAATTTCTCTGTATTTGTTGAAGTAGTTTTTTTTTAAAAAGTTGGTGATAAAATAGCCACTGATGGCAAAAATATTTCTCTCAGTCCTGAACTGATGGTGCTACTTGGCAGTATGTTGAGTGTTAATTGAATAAGTGTTTCGGGGTGTTCGCATTCCAATGAGGTGAAACCGGGTTTGAATCCCAGAAATGACTGCTCAATATGAATTTCGCATCTGTGTTGCACAGACCACGGTGCTGACGTGAATTATCCTCAAGGGTAGGCGAATCACTGATTTGAGTCCCCTTATCGTCAGACTAACTGTGAGAGGTTTTCCTCTCCATGCAACTAAAATGCTATTTAGTTCCATCAAAAAATCCTCTACAAAGCAAATTTCTCTCAATACTTGATCCAGGAGTTCTCTTGTCTTCTAGATTGGGTTCAGAATTACAAGGCTACGCATCGGTTGAGCATCAGTAGTCGTAAACCCATAATTGAGTCTCTTAGTAAAATCTCCGTTATTTTATTTCTCCAATGTTGGCAGGTATGTGAAAGTTGTTCACAATGCAGAAGGAGAATTTTTTTCAGGTTGTGTAATTGTGATAGGTAATTTTTATAATATAGAAAAGAAAATAACAAAGTTTTGTGCAGTGATAACAAAATTGAATTAATGTTAAGGATTCCAACACTTTATTGTACAAATAGATGATTTTTCGTATTCTTGATAACGCTAATATCTATCGTGTTACTGAAATCTGAATTTTAAAGCGAGTCTTTATCACATGTAGCCAAGGTATTCTTGTAACTAAATCATTTTTCCACCTCTGTTTATTGTAAACATTTTGCTGTCTCTTTGCCTCCTTGTATTAATTCCAATCACCTTAATTTTCAGAAAATTTCTGTTTTTTTTACTTTCGTTTTCCGTGTACTTAACCTTTGCTTTGACTCTTCTTCGTTTAACTCCGAACCGAGGCTCCAAGTTGTCCTTAAATTCCCCAACTTCCTTAAAAAAAGGAAAGTGTTTTTAAATGTCCTTAATTAATAAAAATTTTAATAAATGTAATGAAATTTTTATATTTTCCAAATATTTGTTGAAGATAACGGCAAGAATAGATATTTATCAAAGAAAAAAAATTGAAGAAATTTCAAATTCAGAAATTTTGTTATGTGCCATGAAGCAATGTATATAACAAAATGAACGTCTAAGTCAAGCACGTTGGTATAGTTTTTTTATGGGGGGTGTTTTGTGATTGAGGAATTTATCTAGATGCAATATAATCTAACCAGTTACATACATACAAGTCAGGGTTGGCAAGGTTTAGGGCAGAATGGATTAATCCATGGTTTAAACTGTCCTGTCCAAAACCCCCTTGTCAAAGATGTCCAGTACCCTTTTACTCAAATTATGTCACTATTTTATCTGAACAATATTTAAGAGGTAAAATAAACATAGAACTAATAACATATTGATAATTAAATATACTAGAGACTATTTGTTTTTAAAAGTATAATGTTTTATTAATATTGTTTGACTCTTCAATTTAAACAAAGGAAGAATAATGAGTAATCAAGTTCAATTGGTCCTCTCATTCAATAGTACATAACTAAAGTTTGGCCTTGCCATACAGGTTAAAATATTAGGGACTAAGTGCTTGGTTCATCATAAACAGGTTTATTAATCTATAGTACTATTCAAGAATACTTTTATTTCATTCATGCTCAATTCTTTTAGCATAGCATCAATTCTTTTAGCATATAAAGGCAGAGATCAATCACTCGACCAAACGAACGTCACGGTGAACGTTGACATCACTGGTCTAGTAACTAGTTTGTTCTCTATATCCACGCCCTCTAGTGAACTGCGGTTTTTGTTTATTGCAGCTGTACCAGGGTTGGGTTTTTGACATCAAAAAGTGGTTTTTGACATGACAACGGTATAAACTGGTTTAAACCGTCAAAAACCCGTCAAAAATGTCAAAAACTGAAGTTTGCCAAGAAAATATATAAACTTCAAAACTACCAACAGTTGCCATGCATTATATTGAAATTTAATTATACTATAGGTAATCAGCAGGTTTTAAAATATTTTTAAATTAAAATTAAGGTAAAATAACAGATTTAAAATTTTCAGAAATTTATATTCAAATGCATGTGCAGAAAAATTTTGCACAAATATTTTTTAAATATTTATATTTTGAAAAAAAAAATTTTTTTTTTTGATACTTAAGAAAATTAAAAGTTTATTACTATGCATTTTTGACATATAAGGAACACATAACTAATATTTATAAGGAACTTACAAGTTAGGTATGTTGTATAAATACAAACTTGATGCAAGTGTATGAAAATTTTTAATGTTACACCGAATATCTTTATCATCCAGTATGTTAATTTGAATTTAAAAGTAGTTATATTTGGGAATAATGATAAATATAATTCATATTGTTTATTATATTTATTTATAATTATTACACTTATCATTTTAAAACAATTTTTACCTCTTAATTTTGTCCCCCACTTGTATTAAGAATAAAAATAATGCATATCTTGAAAGCAAGAAGTAATTATTCAACAGCTGAATATTTCGATATTCAACAAAACTATATAGTATTCAGCAAAATGAAATTCACAAGTATTTGGATAAACTAAATTTTCAGCATAGTAAATGAATAGGCTGAATATACTGTAAATCGACACTAACTTCTCTGTGTATTTAACAGAAAGCACTTAAATTTGTATTGTCTTATGTTAAAAAGATTATTATGAAGATTTAAAAGAATATTAATAAGATTTTTCTTTAAAAGATGTCTAATGTACAAAACTGCTAATGTTTATCTTTAAAAATGTCTAATTTTTAGTATAATCTATACTATACACTAAATTTGGTTATAAATAAATTTCTTAATAATATCACTGCAGATTTTCAATAACACATGAAAATGAATACATAATATTACAAAAGATGTGAGCTTTCAAAAGTACAGTACAGAACCTGTTATCCGGAAATCAGAAGACCGGAAAACCAAAAAACCGGAACGAAATTCGATAAATTTTCCCACCATTTTTTAAAACAAAAATTTTTTTCCCTCATAAGATTTTAGGAATTTTTCCTTCTTTTTTGAAAGATTACCATCCTTACCATCATTTTGGAAATATGATCCATTGTTTTTTTCTTTTTAAGATTACTTCCACAAAAAATTTTTTTTTTAGTTTGGTTTGACAATAAAAAAAAACTGCTTTTTGTAGCGATTCAGAAAACCGGAAAAATCAGTTATCTGGAATAGCAATGGTCCCGATCGTTCCGGATAATCGGTTCCCTACTGTACAAGATTTTGGTTACTATTCAAAATATAAGTGTTTCTTCAAAATTTTAAATTTATTTTTTCTAGAACATATTTAGAAACACTATCCTTTATAAAAAATATATAAATTTTATGTATTAATTAAATTTCACATATGAATATAGTTTTTTGACTGTGAGGTTTTTTACGTGACGGTTTAAACCATGGTTTAAACCGTCAAAAACTGTCACATGTCAAAAACCTGCCAACCCTGAGCTGTACATAATTTGTTCTTTTTTTATTTGATTTTTATAAGTTGGAATGATTAATAATAATTGATAACATTCAGTCTCTTTGCCAGAAAAATCTGAAATTCGCAAATTTTATGACACATTTTTTTTCCAGATTTTTTTAAAGATTTATAATTCGTAAATTTTAAAGCTTAAAAAAAAAAAATTCTTAAAATTCAATTTTTTATATCATTCTGAAATTCAAATATTTGAAATAAAATAAAACACACAATTTATGTACTTACAAAAAATAAATAAAATAAAGAACATTTTAGTAAACATTCCAAGCTAGCCTCTTAGCGTACAATTAGTTTGCTAGTAAAGCGTTTTCTTGGTTTTCATTTGTGTGTAATGGAAATTCTAATTATTTTCATTCTAAAAGTTTTTCAAAATATGATTTTACTCCTCTATTTCAATTACAAGGTACTTTGATATCTGGGTCGTGATAAAAGTTTAAAATATAAGAAAGTGTTTCACAACATCTACTAAGATGACAAATTGTCTGTCAAGGAAGATAAAAAATATTAATGGTTAAAAAAACAATTCATTGCGATAATGAACATTTAGCTGTAATGTTATTATTGTTTAGTTATCTAAAAGACTTTTTCGTTGTTTTCCTTTTCATTTAACGCAGCATTTGATTTGTCTAAATTTTAATTTAATTTTAAATAATATATAGGTTACTACAAAAGCTTTTATAAGCATGATTTTTCTCTGATATTTAAATTGCAAGTTACTTTGATTTCTGGGTCGTGTTAAAAGTTAAAAATATAAGAAAAGTATTTCACAACATCCACTAAGATGACAAATTGTCTGTCAAGGATGATAAGAAAAATTTATTGTTGAAAAAATAATTCATTGCGATAATGAACATTTAGCTAGAATCCTATTACCGTTCAGCAATCTAAAAGACTTTTTTGTGTTTTTTCCTTGCATGTAACGCAAAATTTGATTATTTCTATTTAGTCTTGATTGAAATAAGTTATTTTCATAACTTTAATGATTATGATTGTACTCCAAGTAACTTATGAGTAATTTTGATTTCTGGGTTGAATTAAAAATAATAAGGACGTTTCCTTATATTCACAAAGATGATAAGCCATTTATCAAGGATGGGAAAAAAATTATTGATTATTTAAAAATAACTTCTTTTAGATAATGAACATTTAGCTGGAATACCTATTACTGATAAAAACAATCTGAAATTTTTTTTATTTATAATAGGTTATTTTTATAACTTTCATAAGTATATAATTGTATTTTGATACTTAAATTGTGGCTTATTTTGTTTTACTGGTTGAGTTAAAAAGAAGAGCTTTTCGTTTATATTCAGCAAGTTGATACCTTATCTATTTCATAATTTTATAACCATCGTCGAGCAGCCAGCCTAACTATGTGTTTACGCCTACTCATGTTCAACTCCGTAAATTCAATTTTAAATCATATCCAGAAGACAGGGAGAGTCCTGGATCAAGTATTGAGAGAAATTTGCCTCCTTGGTGGACTTCTTGATGGAACTAACCCGCATTTGCGTTACATGGAGAGGAAAACCACGAAAACATCCCACGGTTAGCCTAACTTCAAGGAGACTCCTGATCTTCTGAGCCACATCTGCTAGGCCTGATTAATAATGAAAAAATGGTTGCTTATAAAAAAATAATTTCATTGAGATAAAGATGAACATTTAGTTAAAATCCTATTACCGCCAAGCAATTTGAAAAACATTTTCATGGTTTTCCTTTGCGTGTAACACAAAATTTGATTACTTTAATTTCAACTTAATCTTGGTTAAAATAAATTATTTTTATAACATTTATAAACGTTGTTTTACGCCGATATTTAAATTGCACGTTACTTTGATTTTTGGAATGAGTTTAAAAATACAAAAAATATGAAGAGCATCTTGCTATATTCACCGAAATAATTGACTGTCTGTCAAAGACGCTAAAAAAATGATTTATTATATTAAAAAAATTCATTACTATTACTGAGCATTTCGCTAGAACTCCTTAAGCGTCAAGCAATCTGAATATTTTCGTGGTTTCCCTTTACGTGTAACGCAAAATATGATTGTTTTCTTAAAAAAAAAAACATTCATAAAGGCAGCAATATATATATATATATATATATATATATATATATATATATATATATATATATATATATATATATATATATGTATATATATATATGTATATATATATATATATTATAATAATTTGAATAATTATTTGTGCAAAGGCATTAATAAAGATCGGAAATTAGTAGATAATACAATCGAATTCATAATAAATGCTACGAATAATTATTTTCATGAAAAAGATTTTTATTTTTAATTCTCATCGGAAAATTTAACAAATTTACGGTTACGTCATTAAATGTGTCATTAATGTGCATTTTTAATTATAACGATTTTAAAACAATAATAGTAAACTTATAAAGTTCAAAGGATTTTAGTTTTGAGCTCGTTTTGTTAAATCATATTTTTAAATATAAAAAAATGCTAATATAAGCATCTATACTTCAGTTATAATAGAACGAGACTCTTCAAACTAATAACTATGGTTGCATAAGCAAATGTCCTTCCTTCGGTTTTAATTAACCCAAGTTCTGAAAACCGAAACTATAGTATATAATTGCTCGTAGTCTGAATGATCTCTGGTTTTAAAACTTCAATAAACAAACAAATAAATTATGAGTAATGGATAGACATCTTTAAGCAATATACAAAATAATATACTGGTTTACGGAAATGAAAAAATTTTAGAATTTAAATTAAATTGCTTTTTAATGTTCAACACTGATTACGCGCAATGTTAAGGTACGGCGGGGATGTCAGAAAATAATCCCTAGGACGACGCGAACGCCACTTTTTGTGCGTAAAACCGGTCTGTCAAAAGCGTGTTGCTTTTCTAAAACCCCCCATTTCATTTACAAAATTTATTGGGAATATGTTTTCTTTTTCAAAATTGTTGGGATTTTTTTTGATAGATGGCGGCACTTGGATTCTATTGCTCTTTAATTTGTTTTTTTATCTAGGTGTCAGCACAATATAAATTTTGAGCTGATTTGGAATTTATAAGGAAATTCTTCTTCACTCTTACTAACTGTAACTGTTTTTATGTGCTTTGGGGGCGGTTTTTTTGATGTCTTTATAATGTTTTGTATATTTGTTTCAGTAAAGGTGATTTTATTACAAAGTTTTTCATGAATGTTATTATGGTAGATATTTATTTGGTGTGGTAATTATTATTATTATTATTCTTTATGCTTGAATTTTCATTAGGGGCCTCGGGGCACTGTTAGTTTTGGCTTTGCCACTAACAACAGAAAGGCTCCTGTGTGTTTGCAGACAGTGTGTCCCCTGATGAAGTGCTGCTCTGTAAACACACAACTTTATTTAATTTTCTTTTAATTATATTTATATATTTTTTTTGAGTAAATTTATATTATCACTTGTTTATAAGATTTGAATTTGGTTTTAGCTGCCTTGCGCGCTGTTCCAATTTGAATTTGAATTAATGTAGTTATGTTTATTTTGGTTACCTCCTGTTTTATTTATTTCAATTAAGATTTGAATTTATGTTTGGATAACTGAAACTTATGTTATGCCCTTCAAAACTGTTAATACATTTTTCAGTTATTTTGTATTTTCAATTTAAACTAATATATTTATATTTATAAAACAGTTTTTTTTTGAAATATATTTTTTTTTATCATCCTGTGATGCAGAAATTATAAAATTTTTTAAAAAAAATATTGTGAAATATAAAAGGTTGATTTTTGAAGAAATTTAGAATTTTTTTTTAAGAAAAATTATTATTTTTCAATATTGCCATATTTATCCTTACACAAAAATATTATTTATCAGTATTAAAAGCATATTTATATTTAAAGGATTAGGTATTCATTTTTGTTGTTCAATGAATTGTGGAGCTTCAAAAATTATAAACCTTTTCCTATTATATTATTAAATTGTACAAAAAATATCAAATATTTATTGATTCATGTAATTGTTATGTGTACAATGGTTACACCTATAAAATTTTTACCTTTTACCAAAGTTCAAGGTTTTGGACACTTTAAGACAGTTTTACCCAGTTTAGGACAGTTTTACCCAGTTTAGGACAGTTTTACCCAGTTTAGGACATTTTTACCCAGCTTAGGACAGTTTTACCAGGTTTAGGACGTACAAAACCCCAACCCTGATACAAGTAAACTCTTTTTGATTTTGATAAAATAATCTAATGAAGAAGTTTTCACAGTAAGCTTCATTTAAAAGCTAAAAATCACAACCAGTGATCTAAATGAAGATCAAAATAAAGACTAGCCATAAACATCGTTGATCGCTTCCCTTCACATGTTATATTGTATATTATAGTTAAGCAGGGTTGAAATAAATAAATATATATATACATATATATGTATTTCAACTCCTTTCTAAGCTTCACCATAGAATGGAATATAATTAATATTCTTACCCTTCCGATCTTAAATGTTTGTATCATGTACGACAATGACTTGATGATATTTTTTAAAGCAATTTCTGCTTAAATTTTATTTTTATTGAGAAATAGATGTTACCCCTTACATTTTAAATAATCTTAAAACATTTTGCTAAACAAAGATTTTTTTCATTAGTTTGTGTTGACGATAAATCATAATTAAGGCTTTCGATGCTTCAAGTCAAAGCATAAAGTATCTTCAAACCAGGGTTGGGGTTTTGGATGTCCTAAACTGGTTTTGGACCGGACATGTGGGTTTTACTGTCCTAAACTGGGTAAAACTGTCCTAAACTGTCTTAAAGTGTCCAAAACCTTGAACTTTGGAAAAAGGTAAAAATTCGATAGGTGTAACCATTGTACACATAATAATTACATGTATCAATAAATATTTGATATTTTTTATCATTGAACAACAAAAGTGAATACCTAATCCTTTAAATATAAATATGCTTTACTGATACTGATAAAATACTGATAAATAATATTTTTGCATAAGGATAAATATGGCAATATTAAAAAATAATAATTTTTCTTAAAAAAAATACTAAATTTGTTCAAAAATTAGCCTTTCTTTTTTCACAATATTTTTTTTAAAAAATGTTATAATTTCTGCATCACAGGATGATAAAAAAAGACATCTATTTAAAAAAAAATTGTTTTTAAATATAAATATATTAGTTTAAATTGAAAATACAAAATAACTGAAAAATGTATTAACAGTTTTGAAGAGCATAACATCAGTTTCAGTTACTGACGCTGGTGATGTATCACCACTATGTTAAAAGAATTGAACATGAATGAAATAAAAGTGTTCTTGAATAGTACTATAGATAAATAAACCTGTTTATGAGGATCCAAGCACTTAGTCCCTAATATTTTAACCTGTATGGCAGGGTTGGCAGGTTTTTGACATGTGAGAGTTTTTGACGGTTTAAACCGTTACGTCAAAAACCTCACTGTCGAAAATGTCAAAAACCTTTATTCATATGTGAAATTTAATTAATACATAAAATTTATATATTTTTTATAAAGGATAGTGTTTCTAAGTATGTTCTAGAAAATGTAAATTTAAAATTTTGAAGAAACACTTATATTTTGAATAGTAACCAAAATCTTGTACTTTTGAAAGCTCACATCTTTTGTAATATTACGTATTCATTTTCATGTGTTATTGAAAATCTGCATTGATATTATTAAGAAATTTATTTATAACCAAATTTAGTGTATAGTAGATTATACTAAAAATTAGACATTTTTAAAGATAAACATTAGCAGTTTTGTACATTAGACATCTTTTAAAGAAAAATCTTTTTAATATTCTTTTAAATCTTCTTAATAATCTTTTTAACATAAGACAATACAAATTTAAGTGCTTTCTGTTAAATACACAGAGTAGTTAGTGCCGATTTACAGTATATTCAGCCTATTCATTTACCATGCTGAAAATTTAGTTTATCCAAATACTTGTGAATTTCATTTTGCTGAATACTATATAGTTTTGTTGAATGTCTAAATATTCAGCTGTTGAATAATTACTTCTTGCTTTCAAGATATGCATTATTTGTATTCTTAATACAAGTGGAGAAAAAAAAATTAAGAGATAAAAATTGTTTTAAAATGATAAGTGTAATAATTATAAATAAATATAATAAACAATATGAATTATATTTATCATTATTCACAAATCTAGCTACTTTTAAATTCAAATTAACATACTGGATAATAAAGATATTCTGTATAACATTAAAAATTTTTTTTTATACACTTGTATCAAATTTGTATTTATACAACATAACTTGTAAGTTCCTTATAAATATTAGTTATATGTTCCTTATATGTTAAAAAGGCATAGTAATAAACTTTTAATTTTCTTAAGTATCAAAAAAAATTTTTTTTTTTCAAAATATAAATATTTAAACAATTTTTGTGCAAAATTTTTCTGCACATGCATTTGAATATAAATTTCTGAGATCTTAAATCTGTTATTTTACCTTAATTTTAATTAAAAAATATTTTAAAACCTGCTGATGACCTATAGTATAATTAAATTTCAATATAATGCATGGCAACTGTTGGTATTTTTGAAGTTTATATATTTTCGTGGCAAACTTCAGTTTTTGACGGTTTAAACCAGTATTATACCCTTGTCATGTCAAAAACCCAACCCTGCTGTATGGCAAGGCCAAACTTCAGTTATGTACTATTGAATGAGAGGACCAATTGAACTTGGTTACTGATTTATCTTCCTTTGTTTAAATTGAAGAGTCAAACAATATTAATAAAACATTATACTTTTAAAAACAAATGTTCTCTAATATACATTTAATTATCAATATGTTATTAGTTCTATGTTTATTTTACCTCTTAAATATTGTTCTGATAAAATTGTGACATAATTTGAGTAAAAGGGTTTTGGACAATTTAAGACAGTTTTGGACAGGACGGTTTAAACCGTGGATTAATCCTTTCTGTCCTAAACCTTGCCAATCCTGCTTCAAACTCTTGGAATTAAAGTATTTTTTTTAAAGTAGTTTATTCTTTTATTTAACTTGATTTCTTTTTTTATTCAGTGCAGACTTAGTTTAGTGCAGCATAATTATTGTTAATTTTATTTTCTTCACTGTTTACACAAGATTATGGTTAACAAATAAAAATTTTGATCATTTATGAAAAATTAAATGCAGTTGCAATATACATTTTTCATATCTGTTTCGTGATTCATTTCTAAGTGATCTGAAATTTTAATAAAATTTTCCTAAGTTAAACATAAAATTTTTCATTTGATTCATTTAAAATTAAAGAAAAGCAGCATTCATTATAAAGAATTACCAATCAATAACATACTCATGAAAGATCCAGTGTTTTCACTACAGCGCGAGAACCTCACGTATTTTTTCTTTTCTCGCATTGAAAATGATTACCGCGAGAAATTCGCGCGTTCTATAAATCAATTTCTAAATTCGCAAATTTCTCGCATTTTGGAAAAAGCTTTGAATTACGCCATTTAGAAAAAAATGCGTTTCACTTTTCCTGGATCTTTCATTATTTTCAACATCTGCCCCATTATCTAGCTTCCCTATATACCAGTATTGTTCAGAACCTTTGCGAACAACAGAACACAACCACGGAACCCCTTTCAGAACACTTTTCTCTGCAACTACGTGTTTACCGTAGGTAAGGTTTCTTCATGTAAGACGATAAAATTTTTTATGCACATTATTAATAGAGTGCCCTAACTTCTCACGTTAATAATTTTTTATTGCTTGAAAAGAAAAAAATATGCGAGATTCTCGTGCTGTAGTGAAAATACTGCTATATATATATATATATATATATATATATATATATATATATATATATATATATATATATATATATATATATATATATATTACTGCATGTATAATCACTAAAAATAAAAATAAACTCATTAAATGCATAATTTTTATTTAGTTCAGAATATGTTGTCACAATCTTAATTATACGGAAAATTTGTGAATTACGTTGAATTTATTATTATGAAAAATTTATTGTGCAAAATTTATTATTGGTTAATAATTTTTTTCATTACAGATTAGAAACTCTTCGATACTATTCTGATATTTTGTAATTTAAACTGATATTATTTAATAAGTGGATGTAAAGGTTTCCTGTTAATCTGTTGCGTTAGGATAAAATTTTCATTATTTACTAAATTTCATTTGTCATATATTTTTTTTTAGAGATTTCTTCACAAGGTCTATGCATATAATAGCTAAAGAAAAAGGGGTCTCGACTCTGCTTTAAATATATATGAAATTAAGTAGACAAAAAAATATTTGAGCTGATTCAAATCATTCTTAGAAAGTACTGAATTTTTTTTTTATTTTTTAAATTAACAATTTCAGTAATTTTTATGATAATTTAAAGGTTTGTTGACATTTGTTTTAATTTTATAAAACTGTTACATATATCGCTACTTTTGATTATGCAATGAAGTATTATCATTAAAAATTTGTCAATATCATAAGTAACTTCACTTGCAATAAGATCCCAAGAAGGGAAAGTTAGTAATAAAAAGATTTTTTAATTTTCTAAAAAATAGTTAAACTTAAAGTTACACATACACATTTATACTAGATAGTTTGAATGATTAATTACTCTCAGCTAGAGTCTCGTCCGGAAAATAATCTGGTCACATTTTTTTCTAAATAATGTCATCAAAATTCATTTACAAATGCCTGATAAAAAATTTTATAGTTGATTTTTTTATTTATTTTTAAGAATTAGGTAGTAACAAAAATTAATAAAATATCTTGTAGTTTCACTGCACTACTTGTAACTTTGCCCATACATTGTTAAACTAGACACCGGATGCGATTAGACATTATTTAGAAAAAAATGTGACCAGACTATTTTCCGGACGAGACTTTAAATTTTTCCTGATGGGGGGGGGGGGGCTGGCCATGGCCGACAGGGGTGCAATTGCCCCCCTGACCCCCTACTGGAGCCGCCCTTGTTAAGTTACCAACGAAAAATAAAGATGAGAAACAGAATTAGAAAAGCCACAGTAACCAAGATTAAAAAAAAGGATGAAAAACAAGAAAAATCACAGTGGCAGAGATAAGCAAATCAGGATAAAATGCATTTCCACATGCTACAGAGAGGTGGGGAGGAGCTAAATATCACTAACAAGGGAATTAACATTCATATGAATAAAACAAGATTCCAGGGAATCAAGATGAGCTGATGTGGACTGAGATGGAAATAATTTTGACACTGTTGAAATTGAACTCATGCCTAAGATTCTAATAATATGTAGCAATTGATGATTTCTCGTATTCTTGATAACGGACATATCTATCGTGTTTCTTAAGTCTAAATTGAAAATCAATAGAGTATGATATAGTAATAGAGGGAGAAAAGAGTTTTTATGTATTTCTCTTACATGGAATGTTCTTTGCCACCAAGTCAAGGTAATTGTCTTGTGGTGTAACTACCACTACGAATATTAAACATCAATTCACTGGTATATAAGACATGCTAACTCGATTCAATCACGAGGTATAGTTCGTTCACCAGGAGTTGGCGCTTGGCTCCACCTCCTCGGACGCAGAGTTTATTTCAGCGGGGGGAAGTAAGAGAAAAGCATTTCCCCGCTTGAAATCGAGATAACCTCTAATGCGCGCAAAGCCTCCACACGGTGTTTTATAGGTAGTCCAATCAGACCACTATGAAGGCAAACCAGTTTACCAAAGATCCCTTTAGTAAAAAATCTAGTAAAAATAATAGAGTGTTAGCAAATATATGTCTAATTTTTTTTTTAATTTTTGAATATGATTAGTTTGTCTTATTTACTTGTCTACCACTACAGATTCAATTCTCAAATATATATGACAAACTCCTCTCTGTCACTTTTAAAATAGAATTTGGTTTCATGCTCTCTAACTGTTCACTTTTTAAACAGTCTGCACAGACTACTTATAAGATACCGTGTGGAGGCTAAACACAAACAGTGAATTCTTTTTCAGTCACTTACTTCGCTTTATCATCAGCTATTATACCTTTCGTTATTCTAGCTAACTTATGTTTAAAAACTTTTTCCTAGCAAAATATTTCAAAAAAGAGCAAACTATTCAATAAAAAGAGAGAAATATCAACAAGTTTATGAAATTAAATGCACAGGTTCAAAATATGCACATGAAGATCGCGAAATAAATATTTTTGTCATACGATCAAATAGCAGCAGCCTTGTTCACATCCTTCTCCCCAAAATAGCGAAATAGTATCATCCGATACCACGTGATGAAGGCGGAGTCAAGTGCCAACTCCAGGTGAACGAACTATACCTATTGACAGAAGAAGGTTGGTACAGTCGATAACTCCGCCCCCCACATTGGTGACCTCCGGACGTGATTTGTACACGCAGTAACGCCCACTTCGTTGGATGATCCGCATTGAACAATTGACTTGCTACTTGTGACTGCAACACAATCCCAGGGTGCGTACAGACTCCTTATACTCCTTAGAAACTCCTTGGAAATAAAAAAGTCTCCAAGGAGTACTTGGAACTACTTAGATTTCCAAATTAGTCCTTAGAAACTCCTTAGATTATTGCTTTGCATAGATGAACTTACGAAGTCCGCTGATGAATTTGCTGTCCAAGCTGGGAAACTAAATGATATGCAGTGGTGAAAGTGCTGCGCCAATTGTGGAAACATGCTCCAAATTGAAGTAGTTGGCTTAAATTGCTCCAAAAAGGATATTTTCTCCTGGGTATTGTGAAGTGACAATTTTGCGGCAACCAAGCTACTGCCATGTGGGTTGCTCTGGATTCAATGGGAAGGATTCTTGCACTTTCATGTGCAACTCTGCTTTATTTTGCAAGATATTCTCAATTTCAGGCTTCATTTTCCACTCTCTGAAATGGAACCGAAACTTCTCTCGAATTTTCGGGGACCAACTAAACATTGCCAAATTTTAATAGCAAGAGAAAATTTATCTTGTTAATTTCATAGTTATTGAAGTGCTATCAACTTTGTCAATGGCAAGCTAAGGGCCTTCTTGCGCTATTCTATTTATAGATTAGTACCATGATCTTTGAATTAATTTGAGGGACCATTCACTAAGTACATATTTTCATGTTGATCCTCAGAGCAGTCAAGAATCACAAAGCTTTATAACTTCAAAATTTCCATCTCCCCTTTATTCATTTAATTTAATAAAGATAAAAATTAATTGAGTTTCTTAAACGCAATTTTTTATATGAGGGACCATCCACTAATTGCATATTGTATTTAAACATTGATTTTACATAAGTGATTTTTTTTAAAGAATATTTTTCTGTTTTTTACTTATTGCATTTTATTATTGTATTATTACTTTCAAAATTTTCGGTGCACTTAATTTGTTCAACGAAAAAACTTAATGATATTTAGAGGCAAGCATGAAGAGAAGGGCTTTCAATATTTTAAATGCAGCAAAAAATCTTATGTTCTTCAGATTTGTCATTCAAAAATACTTTAATTCATCTCTTAATGATTTAAATATGATCTTTAATTTAAAACAATTGATATAAATTTTTTTTAATTATCTCAGATTTGTGAAATATTATGATTGCGGGGACAATATAATAATTTACTTCTGGCAAATTTTTTTTAGCTTCAATACTCATTGAATTTGCATTTAAAAATTATTTAATTATTTTTAATCATTTCATTAATGAAATACTGTACAAGGTAACCAATTTTAATAAAAATTTATTAGGGGCCATTCACTAATTTGCATTTGTAATAAAAATGTATTAAAGTTTTCTTAATTTGATTAATTCTTTACATATTTTTATGAATTCAGTATGATCAATATTAATCTTGTTAATGTTTTGTTGAATATGCTATTACCAATAACATTTATTGAAATTTTAAAGGAAAATACACTTCATAACCTTAAATAATAGTTAAATTAATTAGTCTTGAATTACCTTTTACAGAATTAAATAAAGTAATTATTAATTTAGAAAATAGTATGAGCCACGCTGTATTGAATTTATTAAAATTGCTTTTGTCAAAAGCTCTTTTTTTTAAAGAAATATTTTAGCTATATTAAATTAATTTTTAGGTCTTTTCCAAACTGAGACACCATTGATTCACTTGCTGTATGATGAAATGGTGTCTCTAGTTAAGGCATTGTTAGGGCGTTTCTTAAAGAGTTCTGCTTTTCTTAGTTTGTCAGGAAAGTACTTAAAATCATTGTATGTGGAAAACGCAGATATTTGGCAAAATTCAAATTTAATAGATGTTGGACTAGATACCACAAATGTGATGACATCCTTATCTTCAGAAATTTTTTTTATGTATTTAGGTGTCAGGTCTATGGCATGTGCAAAAAAGTTATTAAAAGCATTGCCTCTTTAAAATAGGTTACTGTTCCATCTTAAAGTGTTGCATCCTGTAATGAGAATGGAAGACACTTCTATTAAGGCATCTTTGTTACTAGATGAATGAACGAGGTTACATAGAAAACCAGAAGGTTATTCTTCTGACTGAAATGATTATGCACCAATTGATTTGTTTTGGAAAAGCTATTTTGTGAAGAAAGAAAATTTGAGAAATATCAAATATCCTCTTTTAGCAAAGCTTTTTAAATTTCTTTTGTGCATACCACATGGGAATGCCGATGTTGAAAGAAGTTTTAGTGTGATCAAAAAGCTACTTGACAATAGGGCAAGTTTAAATTCACACAGTATTAATGGTTTGAGACAAGTTGTGTCACATATCAACAAAATAGGGGGTTTAAATAACTTTAAAGTTGACAAAGATCTGATTACAGTGGCTCGTGCAGCATTTAAAAATTATTCTGCTCGATTAGAGGTTGAGGAAAAAGAAAGTGAAAAGAATGTGAAAACACTAAAACTGAGGAAAGCAGATTGAAAGCTGCTGAAATTGATTTGCAAAAAAAAAATTGAAGGCTTCTCAGGATCTCTTAGCCACAGCTAAAAAAATATTAAAGATGGGTTACATAATAAAGACATGTTGATTATAGAAAGCAAACAAATCCTCTTATCTGAGGAAAAGTCGAGGATAGCAGAATATTTAACAGCATTGGAAGATACCAAATAGAAACTTAATTTTTTAATGCAGGGACCTTCATAAAAATGGAAAAAAAATAAGACTTGTTATTAATGAACAAAATTGAAAATTCTTGTTTTAATTCTTTTTATTACATATGTTCCAAATCTTCGTTTCGCTGCTCCAAAATTGCTTTTTTGTTGCTCCAAAGCCATGTTTAGCCTTTTGTACCACTGAATATGACTTAGCTGTCAAAATCTAGCAGTTTAAAAAAACTTTTAAAAGAATAAAAATTGAATTGCAAGAGTTAGAAGAAGAAAAGTCACAGCAAATAATTTTACATGTTACAAGCAAACTTAATTGATTTGCTGTGATTTTTTTTTGGGGTATAAAATGCCTTAGATTTTCTTATGTATTCAAATTTAAAAATATAGATTGGTAGGTTTTTATGTCAATCCTTAACATCTGTACTTTAACAAGATTTATTAAAATATTTGAAATTGGAAAATGTATTTATGTGTCAAAGTGATAACTTAATTTATTTTTCTTGACGAAGTTTGACAAAGTCAAAATTTATTTCAAAAGGGATAGAAATTAAATTCAAAATGTACATTTTTGCAAGTTCCTTATAATAACTGCTTTTTAATTTTTTAAAAAAACTATCTTTTACACAAAGTTTTTAAATTTTTGATAAGTCCTTAAAATTTTGGACTCCTTGGATTTCTTCTTCTGATCTTTGTATGAACCCTGAATCCTCACGCTGTTGCTACTCAGTCACGTCTCGATTAAACACAGCTTCTGCCTGCATAACCTCGACTGTTAATGGCAACACAGGAGCGACTACGACTGTGAAGTTAATACACCTCTCACATTCAGCACTCTTTAAAACCCGGTGACTCCCCCCCCCCCGTCTTTCACAAGTACAGCAACTAGTGAGATCCGTTCATCGAATTCTGTCCCTGATAAAATTCTGGTGGGGGAGTATTGTCGCGTAACTACCACTACGAATATTAAACATCAATTCACTGGTATATAAGACATGCTAACTCGATTCAGTCATGAGGTACCTTTTGATAGATGAAGGTTGGCATGGTTGATAACTCCGCCCCCACAAATTTTACAATTTTATGGGCATAACTATTTCAAAGTTCGTTCAAAACGGGTCATGATATTTTTAGATAGAATACGTGGATGCAAAAAATTTACTTAAAACTTCATTTGCAAAACATTTAAATGATTCAAAAGCCAATTGATGTATATGAAAATAACATTTTATATCAAAATGTTCTTTAAATGTTTTGTTAAATGTGCATGAAATTTCAAATTTTTATTAACAAATAATTTTTGCATTATGAGAGTAAGAAGCGTAGAAATTTTTTGAAATAGCGGATACTGCTACAACTATTTTTCTTTATTACAGAAGTAATTTTTACGCTTACAATGTATGGTAAATTGCACCATACAGTACAAAATACATCGATAACAGAAAAAAAAAATTAGATTTAAATTTACATTAAAAGGAATCTGCACATTATGGTATCAATATTAGAGATTTTAGATTCTTAGAAACACACTTAAAAAAAAATTATGTGAGAAAAAAATTTAAAATATAAAATTCGTTTTAATTTAAATATTTTGAATTAATTTGTTTGAGCCCCCCTGTCGGGGGGGAGACTTTACGCAGAGTCTGGCGACATTCTTGTAACTTAACGTTTTATAATTCAAATCACTTTTGTTTCTTCTCATTCACATCTGGCAAGTCTTGAAAATTGGTGTCTATTTTTGGGCTCTTGAAACATGTTAACTGTTATTTCCTATTTATATACAGTGAAACCTCCGTTAAGCGGACATTCATTGGACCAAAAAATTTGTCCGTTTATGAGAGTTGTCCGTTTACGGGAAGGGTACCCTAATAACGAAATTTAACACCGTAAATTGTTTTTAGAATGTTCTCAAAAATGTAGAAACAATTAAATAATATCTACAAGGATACTGTAAATATCTACAAGAATATTTATTTAAACAATAAGAAAGATAAAAAAGAATCTATAAAGAAGTTTGATATAAATACATAATTCTGGATGTAGCTACAGATAAATAAATATAATTTTCCAATTAGCATAGATACTCAAGTTAGACATATGATACCAAATAGGAGCGTACTGTCCTCAGTCCGTTTCAATTATTAGGTTCACATCCCCTTACACCTACTTATCATTTAATAGGGAACATGGTTAATACCTTCTTGGAAAATAAACCTCCCATGATTCACAGAAAAAAAGTAATGCATACCTGTAAGTCATGAGGACCTATGGAGATGATTATTCACAATTGATCAATCAAGTGTATGAACAAATGTTTCATTTATATAAACACCTCAAAGATTATACTTCTGTTCTCTTTTTTTTTTTTACCCCAGTTGTGTTAAATACGGTCTTCAAATTGATAGGAAAATTAAAGAAATTTTCAATGGGGAAGAAGCATTGAGAAAAGTAATTTCAACTTGAGGGGTCTCATAACCTGTGTGGTTCAGATGAAAAGATCAAAAGATGCCGATGTCAGAATTATTTCAGGAGTGCAGTACCATTTTCTCTTCTTTCTTTACAAAGATAAGGCAAGGTGACAGGAAAAAGATTGATTTTTCGGTGGTGAAATAGCTTAACAATATTTTTAGTTATGGATAAGGCAAAAAGTTTTATTTAAATGCTTTAAAAATGGCGAAAAGTTGAATTTTTTTAGCTTGCAATTTATTTAGAAAGAGTAGTGTCCGGTTTGCAGAGATTAAAAACAACGTTTCAGGACCAAAATGACTGTCCGCGTCCGGTTACGGGAGTGTCCGCTTTGCGGTGAATGTAAGTAATGGTTTATTCATAGAAGATTCCCGGGGCATTAAAAATATGCCCGTATTGAGAGGTGTCCGTTTTGCAGGAGTGTCCATAACAGGAGGTTTCACTGTATTTTTGAAACAAATGAAGTTTTCTGTCTGATAATATCTTACAGCTTCAGTTTCTTGATCATTTAGTTAAATATCATATACTCAATGGATAACACTTATTCTTCTGTTTAAGATAGGTTCTGAAATATGTTACTCATCATAATTTGCATTTTATATAGTATTTGTCCAGTTTATTTATGGTTGAAATAAATTAAAAAAGTTGTTACTAATGAAATAGATCTCATGTTTGTATGTTAATAGTACTGCTTCAAAATGTTTTTGCTTTGTTATTAAATAAAATAAGCTTTTGTTTTTCTTTGTTAGGCTTAACATCTGTGCTGAAACATGAGACCATATGGATGGATGCACATAGGTATCAAGATGCTGAAAGACAGTACCAGGAATATTGTGCTAAACGTTCAAGCAGTGATGTGTCATCAGTAAAGTCCCATGTTAGGTCCCACCATGCGTCTCATGTTGAAGTAAACATTTGATGCTGTTTGAAATTAAATTATATTCAATTCTTTAGTTAATTTTAAATTCAATAAACTTTTTATTTAAAGTTTCAGATAATGAAATTTATTCTTTAATTTAAACTACCTATGCATAACAAAATGTATTGTTAAAAGGTTATCTTGTAGTGGATTGGCCAAATTGTGTCGTCGACTGAATTAGAGTTTTTGTTGCTTTTATAATTTTTTTATGAATCTCTTTAATTTAAAAAGAAATAGTTTAAAAGTTTTGAAAGATTTTGTTTAAAACTTTGTATGAAATATAAGTTTTATGAAATGATATATTTTTTTGACCTAGTTTTAGTAAATTCTTCAAAAGTTAATTGTTCAACTTTGTTATAGTTATTTGTTTAATTATTTTTCAGTTTCATATTAATTAGAAAATATTGAATTCATTCATTAGGTTTAATTTTATTCACTCAATATTAGGGAAATTTTATAAGCTTGAATAATTATTTAGAAAAAACGTTATTTTCACCAGATTTCTGCTTCTAGGCGAAATTTCACCATGCATAATTTTTAGGTACACTGGCCACTTCTAATCTCATTACATAATAAAATCACCCACTTTTTAAAATGAAATTTTCTAAATAACATAAATCATAAAAAAAATTTACTTGTCTGAGGGACCAGTAAGTGTTAATATGATAGACAATATCACTGATTCACTCGAAATTTAGCATTAAACATATTTTACAGTGCATAGAAATAAAGATGGAGCACTCTGCTGAATAACTTAATCTAGTGATGCAATTTTCGTGTTCTAAGCCTCAAACAGGGTTCCCATGGTCCTTAAAAGTCCTTAAAAAGTGTTTAATTTTTATTTTGGAAAATAAGGCCCCTTAAAAGTACTTAATTTTGGTTCAAGGTTTTTAAAAGTCCTTAATTTTTTAGCATCACTATGGTTGATAGCAACAATTTTTCTGTTGAATTTTTTAAAACAAAAAAGAGTTCTTTTATCACTTAGAATTAGACCATGCATCGAGGGTAAAGCATTTTAGAGAGACAAAAATTAATGTGTGTAGGGGGGGGGGTACAGACAAGGGAAGAAAACATGTTGTTTTATTAATATATTGGCTTTTTCCTTAATATATTCTGCCCTTTGCCTAGAATGATACTCTATGAGAACAGAGAAGCATTCTAAAAGAAAAGAATAGTGTGGACAAGGAAGAACTGCACATGGAAGAGAGTGTTTTTTTTGGGGGGGGGGGTGCAGTTTTTAGGACCCACACTAACTTTCAAAATTGACAGAATTCAGGAAATTCAGTTCTACTGGTTATGCATCTGCTTATAGGAATTAAGTAAAACGTTTAGAAAATCAAAAAGTATAGGAATTAAGTAAACACTAAGAAGTATCAGGGAAAATTTATTTTTTTAAAGGGAATCCATAATGAAAACTATTTCTTAAAATCTCGAATTAAATAAATTTGCATAATATTTCAATATGTAGTAAGTAACTGCAAATTTATAGAAAGCATAAAATTTTTTGAAATTCATGATAGTATTAAAAATTAAACAGATTTGTAAGAGACAGGGTTTGAAGAATCTTAGCCCACCTAGGTTTTTCATCAAGAACTTTGAGTTTATTGATGAAAGCCAAGTGTTTTTTCAGAAATACTTAATTTTTTTTCCTGAGTACTAAATAAGAAAGCATGAATTGCTTCTAACAAGAAAGTTAAATATTTGGTAACTATTTATAATTTGTTTTGTTGCAATGTAAATTTTTTTTTTTTTAAAGTTTTAGATTGTTGCGCTATTATTTTTATTTCTTAAGAATATGCAGATTTGCCTGGTAATTCTTTGGCGAGCCTGTTAATTAATGCGATTGTATCAGTGCTTACATTATTATAAAATTGTTTTTTTTTTTTTTTTTTAAGAAGGTAAATAATTTGCACTGTCACTGGTGGCGTATGCATATTCAATGATAGACATAAACAATCACTATTTTCTGAAGTCCTTAAATTTTCAAAAAAGTCCTTAATTTCTTCAAAAAAAAGGTCCTTAAAAGTGCTTAATTTTTCCTTTGTTGAAAGAGTGGGAACCCTGTCAAACCTTATTGGTTAGAGAGCTTGATCTTAAATATGAGAAATAGTTGGTATGGACTATATTTTAAGTTACAAAATTAGTTTTTTTTTTTACGCATTTGAATTCCAAACACATGGTGGGTGGATAGATGGGTAGTAACAAACTGGGAAATATGGTTCGATAGTTTGGTCAAGAGAGTGGCTAAAAGTTAAGACCCCTTACTGTTAATTTTACTTTTTGCATATTTTGCCAGATTTAAGAACTTGACTAGGTGAAATGAAAATTTTTTTGCACACCATTATAATTGCAGGGCTGCCATTGGAGACTAAAAAGGCGACTAAAACGACTATTTTAAAGCAATAGCTACTATGGCGACTATTTTAGTAGAAATATGAGTAATAACAACTAATTTGCAATGAGTTGCATAAAATCGGCGACTTTTTTAAGCCAATCAGCGACTATAATCAAGAATAGCTTCATGAGTTTCCCCCTTCCCCCACTTTTTTTGCCTCGCTTTCGTTTTATCCTAACTTTATTCTTCCTCACTGTTTGTTGTCAAAAGCAAGACAGACATGATTAACCAATCAGACTGATAGAATTTGAATTCGTACGACGTGAATGCTCCTGCTTCAGAAAGGTATTGTAATATCTCTGAGGGTTATGTTTTCCCCCCTCTTTTAATTTGAATAAAGTAGCAAAATTAAAAAAATTGTCTTTAATTACTCAAAATGTGTAGTTAATTTTTTTAGAGCGATTTATAATAGAAGAAAAGGTACATGGTGATATTCGTTTTGTCGAGTTGTGATCATAATTTTTTTGATAAGCATTAAATTTGGAAATGTATCGTTATGAAAAATAAACGAAATAAAATTGAAATGAATTAAATTGCACTACCTATTTCTTTTTTTTTTAAATGTCTAAAAGTGCTTAATTTTCCCTTTTCGAATATGAGATTTTTTTTCGTTACTATGTCGATTTTTGCTGCTTGTGCTACTTACAGAAGCGTGCTTTTGCAATCATAATTGTGCCTATATGATTTTCCTTTCATATTATTGTTCAAAATTATTTAAGTACTTTTAGAATGCAGATTTTGTTTATTATATGAATATGCTATATACAAATTTTTATTTTATAGTAAGGTTAAAAAAATTTATGTATGAGAGTAATTGTTATTTCTACTTCATTTTTTTATAATGCCTAAAGTTTTAGACCCTAGCTTTTTTTTTACAAATGTTTTTTCTTTAATTACAACCATTGTTTCTTATATGATATCTGAAGCTTTATGCCTCATAAAGAGTAAAACTAAAAATAGATATTTTTAAAATGTTTAAAAATTCTACAGCGGTTCCCTAATCATTCCTCTATCTATGTATTGTTGGCAAATCCACAAATAAATGTACATTTTTTATAAATATGAGTATCTAACTGCATATTATTTGAATTTTATACTATTAAAGCACAAATAATTAAAATTATGTTAGAGGAGGATATGATGTTAGCAACTATTTTATATATCTTGGAGACTATTTAGGAGACTTTTTTTCATATATGATGCAACTAAAGCAACTATTTTTCTTGTTTTCATCCAGTGGCAGCCCTGTAATCGTTTAGTCAAAAATAATCCATGCTAGAAATAATTTTTAATAATTATTTCTTATATCATTTTAAAGAATGTAATTTTAAATGGTAAAATACAAAATTTGAACACAAATAGTTGAACATTTTTAAAAAAATCTCAGACCATTAACATTAGTTTAATGGTAGTCTGAAAGGAGTTCTAATGGTCCCTGTCCAGTAGACCATCCATGATTTTGAACGCGCTTAATCTAAATCATTACAATATTATTAAAGCACGTTGAAATCATATTTTCATGAAATTATTATCACAATTTATTAATCAGTTTTTCTGGTCAGTTGGATAATTTAAAAGAATATTTTTTCTTGTTACAGTTACTCTTGGCATTAAAATTTTCCTTATCAGTATTATTATTTTTATTTGTATAAGAGTCAAAATCAAACCTCGCCTAGAGTAAACCTTGGTTATAAGAATATAATAAAGTTAAGTAAACTATAATCTCTATAAGTAGCATTAAAAACTGGAGTTATAATATAGTAGCATTAATAACTGAAGTTAATAACAGATAAAAGTCGAACAACTATAACTCCTGGTTTTATGAAATCATATTAAAAAAGAATTCAAAATCTTTTATTCTGATAAAATATTTTACCAATCAGACTAAGTAATGTATTGAGCATGTTTAAGAACTATATGAAGATATCAATGTAGTATTTTGGTTGATATAAAAAATAAGATCAATATTTGGCTACAGCTTGACCAAATACTTAGTTTTTTGGCTAAATCATTCTCTTCATTATGTCATTAGATTTCATGACTAATTTTATAACTTAAATTATAACACCACCAATTATTTAGCTTAATTATCTCTTAAACCATAAAATTGCATTTTAAGATCAAAAGTTAAATGGCTTGTGTCATTGTTTTTCTTTGCGCATTGTTGAGTTATTATTTTTTTTACCTTTTTTTTTTAAATACAGCATAACAAATTGATATGTCATATGAAAATCATTGATTTTATATTTTAATCGTCTCTTTTGCCTTAAAGCAAATCAAGTGAAGAAATGGATAGAAATATTGGGTGTTTCAAAAACATCAATTTTTGTGTTACTGTTTATAAATACGCTATGAAAAAATAGATGTGACGTTGTGGAAAAATAGATTTTCAATTAGATTTTCTTTTAAACCTCAAGACTTTACTAAAAAGTAAGGAATAAATCTAAAAGCTCCAAATATCTGAAAACCTCTAAACCTAAGTCAATTTCCAATTTATTTTTTTTTAAAAGCTTAAAACTATCCAAATAAATTATTTTTTAAAATTTTTTTGCCCTTATTACCAAATTTTCCCTATATAATAGTGAGCAAAACCTTTGTAACCTGTGCATAAACCCTCGTCTTGCTTGTATTAGTCATTTGTCTAGAATTATTAATAAATGCCATTAAGTTATGTATTATAATTTCTCTTAATTGGTAAAATATCGTTAAAAGCTAACCTAAACCTCTGACTATGTGAGAAAGCTAATACACGTTTTTGTAACTAGCTTTGTAAGCATGTATAACAAAATAAATTTGGAAGTGTTTAAATGAGTTTGACGTTAAGTTTCCTAATTGTATATATGTTCTTGTGTATTGATATTGTAAGAAAATATTTTAGCACACATCACTCTGTTTAATGTTAAATTAGTTACAAATTGTAACACATCTCAGTTATTAAATTTCTTTAGATATATGTGATATTTACTGAATAAAATTTTAGTTATTTAAAAGAAATTTAATTATATTTATCTTTGTTTTGATTGTTAACATAGGAAATCTATGAACATCCTGAATAACATGATATATATAAGAATGATAAAAGAAAAAGACTCATCCCCCTCTATATCACCTAAGTTGACCACTAAAGTAATGCACCACAAGTGGACTAGTGACACAGTTTTCACTGTATGCTTTTTGCTCTGTATTCACTAAATAATTGCTAAGATGCTGTTGATGTTCTATGCTGCGTCATAAAAATACATTATCAAAAAATGATTTGTAGTTAAAATACTTACAGATCAGTATATATATTATATATTGATCAGTAACTAAAACAATACAAATTGTAATAAAACATGGTCAGGACTGCCAACTTTCTATGTTTTTAGGAAAAATATCTAGTGGTAGCTAAGTTTATGTTTGACTGTATGATTCATGATTTTTTTTTTGTTAATTAGATTTAAAGATATTTTCCACATCACTACATGCAAATGATACAAAAGTTCGTATGAAATACCACTTTATTCTAGCTCTCTTGTGGTGAGACTTAAAAGTTGGTTCATGGATAGTTGGCAGCCTTGCGGTGTATATACACACTTGCTTTGAAAATAATATGAATTAAACTTACAATACATACAACTTGAATATAAAGTAAAATAATTATTACTTAATTCAGGAGTCAGAGTTGTCCATTTTTTTAAAAAATGTTTTACTTTTTCGTGTTGCCCTTATTTTTCATTTTTCATTACCTGAAACAAATAATCTGATAACTCATTGCAGGTGTAGTTATTAATTTTATTCTTTGACTCTTTTCGTATAATATCAACTAATGACTGTTGCCATAATATCATTTGTGAAAAAATATACTATAAAAAAAGCTGAAATAATTTTTCGACCAAAACTGTAAAAGGCCAAAATTTTACTAAACCTAGTAGCTCATGTTTTTTAACCATATAATTTTATTTTTGTACCAATTATAATTTATTAATTTTGCTGTCATTAAAAAAGAAAGAAGGAATTGGGTAATAAAACTATTAATATGCTAGAAGTACTTATAGAAAACTTTAAAACTTGTGTTAAAATTATTTTAAAAGAAATTTTTTTTTGTAAATTTCAAGATTTTTTTTGAAGTTCTAAATATTCTTTTTTTAAAAGAGGTGCTTTTTTGTTTGTGGTAATTTAAGAAATAAACAGCAGAAATGATTGTATTCTGGGATTTACATATCATTCTTCCGGGTCTAAAAACTAGAAGCAGGCATTTATTTCGCTAAAATCAAGAATATCACATCGTATCTCAAGACTATTGGTTTTCAGATTTCGGCGAATCAAAAACTTCTAATCCGACAAAATATTGAAACTTCCACTATATCCTGTTAACAAAACGCGTGATTCTTCCGCCAATTTGATTATTTTGATTTGGTGGATTCTTGTCATTTTGAATATTTGAAACTGCACTAATATGACGATTCTTATTTAGATGATTTTAATATCGAACATAGATTTTTGTATTTACCTGATTAAAAAAAACCTGTGTTGTGATTCGTATTCACTAAATTGAAAAATCTTGGTTATAATTCATGTGATTAAAAAATTGAACCTCTCAATTTGTATTAAAGTGATTTTAAAATCCAATATTGTTATTCAAAATCACACAGTTGTAATATCAAACATGAATTTTCGTATTGATACATGATTTAAAAGCTACGCAATGTGATTCGTATTTGCGCAATCTAAAAATTATGCATCTGTATTCTTATTTACTAGTTCTAAAAATTCGATATCGCGATTTGTCTTTTTGAAGTCCAACATCTGTATTCAAATTCACACAATTTTAAAATCCAATATTGTGATTCATATGCATGCAATTTTAAAATCCTATATTGCAATCTTATTCATGCAATTTTAAAATCCAATATTGTGATTCATGTGCATGCAATGTTAAAATCCAATATTGCAATCATATTCATGCAATTTTAAAATCCAATATTGCTATCATATTCATTCAATTTTAAAATCCAATATTGCTATCATATTCATTCAATTTTAAAACCCAGCATCTTGATTCTTGTAAGAAATAAGCTTTTTCTTGAATTAGTTACTATATAGGTGTGATATTCTTCATTAGTAGGTAATTTAATTATAAATGTTAGCTCAAAAAATTATATTAAGTATGAAATGTATAGTACATAAATTGTTACCTTAATATATATCTTTTGCACATAAAATTTTCAACTTTTTCCCTTTGTGTTTACAATCACCCCTGAAACAGGGTTACTTAAAAAATAAATGATTTAATTACAATAAACAATCAAAATAACTATTTAATAAACAATAAAATAAACAAACCTTAAACTAGATTTATAAAAAGTCAGGGAACTAGAAACTTTAAAAAATAATTCTCTTTCATGAAAAAAAAGGCCATCTTTTAGTAAGGCTAAAACGTATTTCATAATAAAATATAAGGAGGTTGAGATGTTTTATGGAGTTTTCTAGTTATTTTAATGACCATTACTATTATACAAATTATTTTTGAATTGCAATTTGGGTACTAATAAGTTACAATGACAGCAAGAAAAAGCAATTAGTGATCATTAAATTATAAAAATAACTTATTAATAATAAGAAGACTATTTAATTTTTTGTTTCCTTTGCCCATGGAGTGACTGGGTGTAAAAACGTCATTTCTGAAGTCTTTTGAAATGTGCTAACAGTATTAATGCATAAAATTTTCCCCAGCTACTGCACATTAACTTATCCAATACATTTAATGTAGTCCATTTTTTTGCCTACCATCTGTATATGTACATTGGTGTCCAAAAGTTAAACATTACTTTCCACATTTCCACATTGATGAATCATGCCTAACTTCAGGGCACCTTTGTATGTATTTAATATGAAACTTAGTATATTTAAATAATTAACAATTTCTATTTTGAAATTTTATTTATTTTATTAATAATACTAAATTTTAAAAGCTTATTGCTATTAATATTTTTATGTAACCTAATATGTATGTATATTCTTAAATATTTTTCTGTTTTGTTTTAATGTTGCTCTTTCCACTAATATGTAAAAGCATTTGTATTCTAACTAAACTGGCATGGCTTAACATCCCTTTTCTTTCTTCATGTTAGGGGAAGCCAGTATCCTCACTTGTTTCCGACATTGTTAACGCTCGTGAGAAAATTAAAAATATACTCTCAGTGAGTAATTGCTTTGAATGATTATAATGTGTAAAATATTATTTATAAAATGAATTTAGAAATATGAAAATAACTTTTACAACTGTAATTTATTTCATTATGTGATTGAAATATGTTAAGTTCAGTAGCTAATGAGATATTCTGTTATAGAATAAGATAAAGGTGGTTTAAATGCAAAATTCATTGGAAAAGGAATTATTCTGGTAGAAATTTTTTTAAGTACTTTTGTTTCATTGACAAAAAAAGATTAGTTATACTTACATAATATTTCATTTTGTTTTATTGGCAACTTAGCATAATTTTGATAATTAGCACATTATCTAAATTCAAACAATATTTGGCTTGTCATATTAAAAATTTGGTCTTGATAAATTATCAATTATAAATTTGAAGAAGCTGTAATGACATTGCTCAGAATTATTACAATCTTTAACTAAGTTATAAATTATTATAAAATCAAGTTATACTATTAATTTTTAAAAGTTATCAAGCTGATTGATGTGTTTAATCAGTTACAATTTCCTATACAATAATCAGAAATAATTTTCAGGACTAAGTATTCCGAATTTCTTAGTTTTAGAGTTATGCATTTGATTAACTGTCTGGCTGATTAAATCAAAGCTGGGATCAGTGGCATATCTGTAGAATTCATACATTTAACAAAAATAACGTTTCATTATTGTGCAGTGGCACTAGAGGCAATCTAGGATTTCTACATAGATGTTTATTTTTCTGAAACACTTGGACAATTGATTTTTGACAAATTTCAGTTTTAAGTTTTTGTTTATATAATTTATTTCAAAATATATTTTTAATATAAAGTTAAAAAAATAATTGTTGGGCAAAATTTGAAAATTAATTACAATGCTTTTCACATTGAAAATAATGAAATAAAAATAATTTTGTATTACATTAAATTATCTTTTTATTGAAAGCACAAATCAAAGTGAAATATAAATTTTTGAGAGCGTTCAAAGTAGTCAGTAGAATGATAAATATGTAAATAATTTATATTTAAATCTTTCTTCTGTGCAATAAGCAAAAGAAAAATTCAACATCTTTAACCCAGCTGGTCCCTAAAATAAACACATGATTTCATACTAAACTAGATTCAGTGGGGTGCCAGCTCATGGAGAGCCAAGGCCTACAGTGCCCATCTCAGTTTTCTTGACCTTGGGCTCTGGGGTGCAAGAGCAGATGTTCTGGTTGGGTGGTCAGCAGAACGTAGAACCCTCAGTGTTTAGTCCCCAAGCATGCTTGGTACTCATTTTATCAACCCACGGAAGGGATGATAGGCTTGAGTCAACTTTGCCCGGCCCGAGGATCGAACCAAGGACCTGTGGCATTAAAGCTCAAAGCGCTACCACTGAGCCACCAGGCTCATGATTTTATACTATTTAAATATTTTTCATGCAACTTTTTTTTAAAAATTGATACTTATTTACCAGATACAATTAAAATTTTCATGCCTTTTGCTGGAATCTCAGTGTTTACATATTCTAAGCAATGATTACTTATGTTATCTTAATATTATTATTAATATGCCAATTAAAATTTTAATAGGAAATCTTGTATCTGTCACCAGGTAGAGTAACAGAAAATGACATTTTAAAGAACGAAATTCAGGAGGCTTAATTCTAAAAGAATGCTAAAATTTTATTTGGTTTTAACTTATCTATTTGGGTAAATATTATTCATTCAATTAATTATGGTAACATGCATGATATAGTAAAAAAGCACTAAGCATTAAAAAAGCTTTTGCTTCTTAAACCAAATTCAGAACATTCGAAATAGCTGTTTATTTTTCTTTTCTAAACAGTCTTAATTGGTAAACAAATATCACTGTTCATAAATTCTAATTGTGAAGTTTAAAAATAATGTAAATAAGTATGGTAACAGATGTATCAATATTTAGTTTTGAATGATATTTTCTAATTTGACATTTTTTTTCATATTTGAAAGTGTACTAATGCTTTTGTTATCAAGAAAAATCATTTAAACTTTCTAATATCTTAGAAATTTTTTTTTTAGACAGCGCTTTTTTTTTTTTAAAAAAAAGCCCCATTACCAACTTCAGTAACAATAAAATATAATGTATTTGATGTGCAGGAAGGCATCTGTGCTGGAAAATCAATGAAATTATTATCAACAGTTGCAGAAATCAAGGAAATTTAATAAAATGAGTCTGAAGAAATCTGGGAAACATTTTTCTAAGTATTTGTGGCCACCCTGTAAATTCTTCATATGCTATTTATATAACTTTTAACTTAGACATAAAAAAAAAATTGAATCAATTTTGTACTTATGTAATAAGTGAATTGATATTTTTTTCTTCCTTTTACAGGTTTGTAGAATAAGTTAAAACTCTTGTATAATTGAGTGTTAACATAAAAACTATTATTTTTTTAAAAAATGATCTGGCTAAATTTCTTTGAACAGTATTTTTAGAAATTGTATCTAACCATTCCTTAGTGTAAATTTGAACACTTTTCATTAAAAATAGTTTTCTTTTAGCTTTTTGAAAGTATTTTTGAATAAATAATCTAGCTTTTACTAGTTTCTAAAATTAAATGTTAGTCTATTCTTGCGTGCTGAAGTAAAATTGCATAAGGCCATAAATGCAAACTTTCAACAACATGCAAATTTTATTTGGCAAGTTGTCAACCCCTCTCAATTATAACTTAAAATTGATTATATTATATAACTTAAAATTGATTATTGCGACATCACATAAAAAATATAAATTTTTTTTTTAAATTCAGTTAAAAATAAGTTTATTATTTAGTTTTATGATCAAGAAGGTGTGGTTTAAGTACTTAAATGTTTATCTAAGCTTATAATTTTCAAAATAAAACTAGGATGCCATTGTTCCTATCTCTTAAATAAACTAATTTTCATATAAACCGTTTCTTACCTATTAAATAATTAATCCTAAGAAATTGAAGCAGTAAGATATTACTTAAAACCTTAATTCGCATAAAAAACATACAAATTGGAAAAAAACAGTCAACATGTTTCAAGCGCTCAAAAATGGGTGCTTATTTTTAGTTTTGCCAAACATCAATGTGAAAAAACAAAAGTGATTTGAAAAATAAATGTACATGTTATATTTCAAATCACTTTTGTTAATCTTTCATGCCTGGCAAGCAGGGTTGGGTTTTTGACGTCAAAAAGTGGTTTTTGACATGACAAGGGTATAATACTGGTTTAAACCGTCAAAAACCCGTCAAAAATGTCAAAAACTAAAGTTTGCCAAGAAAATATATAAACTTCAAAACTACCAACAGTTGCCATGCATTATATTGAAATTTAATTATACTATAGGTAATCAGCAGGTTTTAAAATATTTTTTTATTAAAATTAAGGTAAAATAACAGATTTAAAATCTCAGAAATTTATATTCAAATGCATGTGCAGAAAAATATTGCACAACTATTGTTTATATATTTATATTTAAAAAAAAAATTTTTTTTTTGATACTTAAGAAAATTAAAAGTTTATTACTATGCATTTTTGACATATAAAGAACATATAACTAATATTTATAAGGAACTTACAAGTTATGTTGTATAAATACAAACTTGATACAAGTGTATAAAAAATTTCTTTTAATGTTTTACCGAATATCTTTATTATCCAGTATGTTAATTTGAATTTAAAAGTAGTTATATTTATGAATAATGATAAATATAATTCATATTGTTTATTATATTTATTTATAACTATTACACTTATCATTTTAGAACAATTTTTATCTCTTAATTTTTTTTCTCCACTTGTATTAAGAATACAAATAATGCATATCTTGAAAGCAAGAAGTAATTATTCAACAGCTGAATATTTAGATATTCAACAAAACTATATCGTATTCAGCAAAATGAAATTCACAAGTATTTGGATAAACTAAATTTTCAGCATGGTAAATGAATAGGCTGAATATACTGTAAATCGACACTAACTACTCTGTGTATTTAACAGAAAGCACTTAAATTTGTATTGTCTTATGTTAAAAAGATTATTAAGAAGATTTAAAAGAATATTAAAAAGATTTTTCTTTAAAAGATGTCTAATGTACAAAACTGCTAATGTTTATCTTTAAAAATGTCTAATTTTTAGTATAATCTATACTATACACTAAATTTGGTTATAAATAAATTTCTTAATAATATCACTGCAGATTTTCAATAACACATGAAAATGAATGCATAATATTACAAAAGATGTAAGTTTTCAAAAGTACAAGATTTTGGTTACCATTCAAAATATAGGTGTTTCTTCAAAATTTTAAATTTATTTTTTCTAGAACATTTAGAAACACTATCCTTTATAAAAAATATATAAATTTTATGTATTAATTAAATTTCACATATGAATATAGGTTTTCGACATTTTTGACAGTGAGGTTTTTGACGTGACGGTTTAAACTATGGTTTAAACTGTCAAAAACTGTCACATGTCAAAAACCTGCCAACTCTGCTGGCAAGTCTTAAAAATGAGTAATTAATTTTGAGCACTTAAAACATGGCGACTGTTATTTCCAATTTGTATATTTTTTAAGCGAAAAAAGTTTTTATTTAGTAATAGTTATTAACCTTTTCCGATTTATTCTGATTCTGTTGTTAGTTATTCTAAAATATGCATTTTTTTTTTTACCTAATTGCTCTTTGACTTGCACTTAAATCTGGTAATTTAACTTATCATTGTTACATAATTTATTCGGTTTGAAAAGAAAGTATATATTTTTTATTACCATTCCAGATAGAAAAAAAAATGACCAAAACAATAATATGGAACTGTTGCTCTGAATTATTCCAAAACCAATGAATGTTGCGGTTTTGAACAACCAAATACTCAAATCACTTTACTGAAATTAGTTTTGTAGGTGCAACTTACTAAAGCTTATTTTTTCTGAAACTATTTAAGTCTATAGTTAAACATTTTGGAGTAAATTCTGAGTTAAAGATTAATGTTCTTTATTTTAAAAAAGCTAAAATCCTGTGCCTTGAATTTAAAATTTTTTTTTATTTAGATATACTTATTAAAAATTGTACTGTGCTTGTGAAATTATTGAAAGTTCTTATTTCTCATCATAAGTTGTATTATTTAAGTCTATTAATTGACAATTAAAAATTGTTATCCAAAATTATACTCACATCAAAAATTAAGGACTAAAATTATAGATCAACTGAAGTAGATGAACCTGAAAAATGACATTTAATTAAAATAAATAAATGAAATCAACAAATGGAAGTAAAAAATTTGCTTTCAAAATATTATTTACCATTAAAATCCATCTAGCCGGATAACTTGTTTTATACTTAGTGTTAAGAATAACTTTAATAACCAGTAAAAAAAGATTTTTTGAGGTTTAACGTGTTCTTTCAATAAGTTCTTATTGAAAAAGAAGAAAATTAAAATTTGTACATAGATACACATAGTTAATTTGATATTTTAAAAAAAATTTTGCTTATAAATATATGTTTTAAGAAAAATATTGTGATTTTTTTAGTGTAGTAAAAACTATTTGTTTCTATTACATCATTCTGAGCAATTATGATTTAACAGAAGGATTTTAGCTCCTCTTATCTTGTAAGAAAATCATTTAATTGCAATTATTAGGTATAAATATATTTTTTGCAATTTAAATAGTCATTTACATTTAAGCATTTAGTTATATAGCTATTAAATTGCACAAATTATGTATTTATATGCAGATTAAACATTGGTGATTTATTCTTTAATCTTTAAATCCTGATATAATTGCAATAGTTTAAAAATAATTATTATAAATGATTTAAATGTTATACTAACGTAAGACCAGTACTTTGTTTTGATACACCTGTTGTAAATGGGAGAAAAAATAGTTTATTTGTTTAAATTTCTAAAAATTTAATTGATTGGTAATTAATCATTATTTTTTTGCATATAGTATTTTATTCACTTAGATTTTTGTTTTAGGGTGATGTTAAAGAAACTAATAATTCTGAAATTGTACAACGATTACAAAAGCTTTCAGATGAAAACAAAGAAATGAGAAAGAGTTAGTATTATTTTTTTTCCTTATTATTGATAACCAGCAAATTTATCCAAATATTTTGTAAAATATTAACATAAACAAATTTTTATAGTTCTTTAGATATTAAAAAATAAACTAAGTAAATTTTGTACATTTCATACATTGATTCGTACAGAGAAATTCCTAATAGTGTGCAAATTAATAATCTTTAATAGATCATTTGTGACAATTATCTGTTTGGAATGAAAATTATTTGGAAAACATATTGTGGATGAAAAATGAAAAGAAAAAAACTTGCTAATTCTAGTTTCAAAATCTTAAGTTTTGTAGTTAGAAGGGGACATAA
The DNA here is from genome assembly GCF_982258835.1 of Parasteatoda tepidariorum. NCBI lineage: Eukaryota > Metazoa > Arthropoda > Arachnida > Araneae > Theridiidae > Parasteatoda > Parasteatoda tepidariorum. Next base: position 4,264,088 of record NC_141765.1, on the reverse strand, counting down.
GAAAGTTCTCCAGGAGGGCATTCTTTAGGTAAATATCAGTCTCACATAGATTCCCCAGTGATCTTTTCTTATTTCTCCACCAATTTATGTAATTTATTACATCATTTGATGTTGAAGTACATGAGGTCTTGAGTACCTGAAATTGCTCAAAGCTTGGTGTACTATAACCAAGCTTGTTTCTTGTTCCTTCAAACTTAATATTTCATCCATCCTGTTTAAAAAATTTGGTCCAATAACAGAATTTTATGTTACATTTCCTGCTTTTTCCTAATCAAGATTTGCTTTCTAGAATTACATTTTAATATAACATATTTCATTGTTTTACAGCAATGTCTGAAATGTCTTCTAAGATTAAGATTCTAGAAGATATTATGAGGGAAATAACTCTTTCAAAAGGTGATATCAAGGTAAGTTGAAACCACTCTTTGTTAACATGAAGAAAACTTTACAACATTTCTCAAATTGTTTAACTTGATTATTTATGCATCATACATAGCTGCCAACTTGGTTTTCTAGTAGACTTTTGGATTTTATTAGTTCATCTTGGTTTAATCAGAAATTTCCTTGGTAATCAGAAATTTCCATATCAGAAAATTATTAAATTGGGAAAGCTCTAAAAAGTTCCTGCACTCATGCCAACTGTTCTGTATTTTCTGAGGTTTTTTCTAAAAACTTGATATTAAATGTTTCAGCCAAGTCTTATTTTCTTCGAAAAATTCCAAATTTCTGATTCAAAATTGACAAAAATGCACTTCGCAACTGCATTTTGGCCTGTGATTGGCCATTTGAATCAAGTGATGAAATTGTCGAATGAACTGCAGTTCAGCTGCATGGCATGTTCAGCTGCATGGCTTCTCAGATGCTTGTTTTTCTATGCATTTTTTCTAAGGAGTGTTTCAAAATGCCTAAAACAGCTGACCGGACTGTACTGGTCGGGGACCTGACCTCACATCAGAAGGGTCCTGGGTTCGAATCGCGGACAAGGCATGCATCTTCTTTCAGTCTCAGTAGTATCTGTTCTTTCTGTGAGAGCAATGTTGGCCCACCTAATACGGTTCCTCTGAAATAGTGTCCAACAAGTCTGCCCTACAGATACCTGAGTGACTATTGTCGAATGAGTGGGCATTGGGGGGAAAAAAAACATGGTCAACAGTTTAAATTTGATTTTTCAGAAACGTGCCCAGTTTCACAGAAGTCAATCATGCTTATTGTCAGCTTGTAATGTTAATTTTAATAATGCGTTCTGGGAAGGACATTTCAAGGCTCTCGTTTTGTAGAGAAATGTATTATTCAATCATCAAACTGCAATTTGCATTCACTATTTTTGGTTTTAGTGTTATTAAAACAAAGGCTTTATTTGTAAATTTTTAAATCAAACTTAATCATCCTTTGTAGCTTCCAACTCTACTGGATTTTTCAGTAAACTACTGGATTTTGTCAGTTTATCCTGGTCTACTGGTTTAATTAAAATTCTTCTGGTTTTTGTACATTTTAGAAAATTCCCTGAAATTGAGTAAGCTTCCTAAAAAAATCCCTATTGAAATAGAATTTCGCACAGATTGTTGCTTGCTTGAGTATTTAAATAAGTAATGCTAATACATTAGGAAGCAAACCTCATTTATAGAAATCAGTTCTAAACTTTTTTTGTTCCAAAATGTTTAAGATTATTTTTTTTGAACTATCGTTGATGAAATAAACGCCTATTAATATTCGAAATTATGAGTGAACATAATACATAACATTTCAAGTCTGTTTAATGTCTATCATAACTGGAAAATATTGCAGTTTTTGATTATAAAAATCCCTATGTGTAAAATATTTAGTACAATATACACTTCAAACCATGCTGGTCTTGAATAATTTAATGTTTTTATTTTTTATTTTTTTAAATTTAAATTGTATGATATTTTCTTGCATTTCAATAGTATCAGTTACAGTTAAAATAATCTTTTTGAACTTTTGTTCGTCGTTTTATTTTCTTATATAATTTTATTTATAGTAAATTTTAATTTTTAATTCAAAAAAATATTGAAATATATGAAAATATTGATAACTTTAAGCATGGCGCAAAGATGCCAACTGCTCTGGATTTGACAAAATATTTAAAAAAAGGTATAGAACTGCACACTTTTTGCAGATTTTCCGTTAATTTTGCCAATAGTTTTAAACCATTGGTTCTCAACGGGGGTGATACCGCCCCCCTGGGGGCGGTGGGTCTATGCTGAGGGGCGGTGAGCTTGTTTTGGGCAGTAGGGGGGCGTTGGGTATGTTTTGGGCGGTAGGGTGGCGTTGAGCATGTTTTGTCATTCAAATTTAATTTTAAAACTTGCAAATAAAATTATTAAATTAAGATTAATTTAATAAAAAAATTTATAATAAAGAAAAAAAGATTAAATTAATATAATAAATAAAGATTATCCTATACACTATTTGAATCAGCAATAAAATGAACTTATACGACACCTATTCTTCGATCTGAACCAACACAGCTCAGCGCATGAGCCAGTAGTTTTTGCCTCTGACTCATTCAAGCCATTTGGTGGAAATTGCAGTACATGCGCTTTCAGTATGAATGTTTGATTGGACCCGTGTTTCTTATAATGGTTTTTGTTAGCTTTCTTGCGATTTCTTTCCCCAGTTTCGATTAGATCTCATAGTTTATTTGGCCAGGTACGTACGCGAATTACTTCTTTATAGTATCATAAATTATTTATTAATTTTGAGAAGTAGTTGATTTTCTTTCATCGTTTGTATTTTGCTGACACCAACAATGTCGGTTGACAAAAAGAAGTGTCATCAAGACAGTGTCACGTACTTGAAGTTGGGATTTGTTCAATTACTGTTGAACTCTCAATTACCTATGTGTTTACTTTGTAATAAAGTTTTATCTAATGAGGTAAGGAAATCTTACCATTAGCAAGAGCATTTGCAAAAAACTAGATATAGATTTGTCATTTTTGACGAACGTCTTTTTCCACGTTTCTGAAGGCACATTCGGTCTCAGGGTTACAAGTAACGTCATCACAAAAATGCGACGATGGTTTGATCACTTCTTATAATATATCAAAATTTATTGCTAAATCTGGGAAAGCTCAAACCATCGGAGTAGAGTTGATACTGCCGGTTCTCAAGGAAGTTTTAGAAACAGCTTTACATCATCCAACGTAATAAAAAACTATCCCATAAGCAACGATTCAGTGCTGCGACGAAATGATGAGATGGTTAAAGACGTTGAAATTTCTTTATGCAAACTTTTGATGTCCAACGAATTTTCCCTTCAAGTTGATGAATCTACCTTGCCAGGTAATGCAGGCTTTACTGTAGGCATTGGTCCGGTTTGTAAAGAAAGGGGAAATTATTCAAGATATGCTTTTTGCAGGAATCTTGATTGTAGATATCAAAGGTAAATCTATTTTTAGTACTGTCAAAGATTATTTTAAGGAGAAAAATATTCCTCTTGCGAATATTATGTCCATTGCCACTGATAGGCTCCTGCAATGGTGGGTCGACATCGTGAGTTTATCTCCCTTTTGGAAAGGGAGGTACCAGATATTTTAGCTGTTCACTGCGTGATTCATAGACAGTATTAAGTAAGAAGAAATCTCAGTGACCGTTTGCATCAATCATTGCAATATGCCGTATCTGCTGTGAACAAAATTCACAGTAATGCTCTCTAAGATCGATTATTTAGATAACTGTGTGAGAAAAACGTGACGTAAATTCAATCGCTTGCAATATACACCGAGATTCACTGACTTTCCAAAAGCTTCTGTCTCACTAGGTATTGGAATCTTTTCGACTCTGTGCTTAAGTTCCTCGAAAACAGAAATGTAGCTCTAAGAGACAGATTGCTAGAGTTTAAGAAAGACTTCGGCTGATTTATCTGTAAAATTTAAGGGCATTAATTTACAACTTCAAGGCGACGAGCTCAATTCGATCCCTACAAAATAAGTTATTTTCGTCTTTCTAAAAAAACTGATTTTGTTTTAGCAGAATTTTGGTTGAAATGAGTTCAGCCATGCAGGGAAAATTCTCTCTGATGATGCAACATACACAAGAATATTGTCAACACCTTGACTCTTTGCACATGGACTTTTCTGACCATTTTAAAGATGTTTTGTTCCCTCGAAGTCCCTCAATGGGTTTATGAACCCTTTTGTAAATATTGAAACAGCTGAGGTTCAGATTTACGAGGAATTGGTCGAACTTTTAACTAATGAAGCTTTGAAATGGTGATCGTCTCACAGAATTTTTACTTAACACTAAAAAGACTGAAATACCTATATTGATCAAAAGCAGTCAAAATGACTGCATAGAATAACTAATGTATAACTAAAGAAATTTGTTTAAAATAAGATTTAATATTTTTGTTATTATTTTCAGTTATATAACAAGTTATTTGTAAATATTAACAATAAAAAAATTATATGTTGTACAAAAAGTCACAAAATTCTAAGAAATTGTGTTATCATTGTTTTTCTAATTGAAATTAAAAAGCAGTCAAAATGACTTCCATGGGCAATCCAGTGTTAAAGGTAACAGTCGTCTCTATCTTGGACTGTAGACTATCGTTAAAAATTTTTGAAGTTATACTTCTTATGCGACTTCCAACAAGGTTGCGTTAAACGTTTAACGCTACATTTTTATTGGCCGGGAAATCACGTGGTAGGATCCAGTTTTCCCTCATTCATTTCCATATTGTTTCGGTTCTCACTAGCATAAAAATAATAAAAGTCATAAAAATATTGTTTTTCTATAAATACTTTTTTAGTTTGATTTGATACACATACAATTTAATAGGATAGTATTTTTTATTTTCAAATTTAGTGGATAACAATTGTAAAAAATGAGTGAAAACAATCCCACGGACAATGCGACGGATTTAAGGTTATGTCAAGGTACGTCTCTTGTGAATATCAATTGAGTGTTAGGTTTCCTCTTTTGAAATTACATTATGACGCATTCACATACATTATTAATACAAATACATTTTCCATGGCGAGACGATGAGGCAATCAGAAGCACTTCCACTGGTTCAAGAGGTCCAGGAGGGAAAAATGCGCAATATTACCGTTATTACAGAGCACGGAAGCGAGAGGAGCAGAAAAAAGAGTCGTTGAATAGAACTAGTGATCCTTCTACGACTGCTGATTCTTCTACAATTAACGTCGCAGGTTACGAAGTTTAACTTCTTCCGCGCGGAGGGACTCCACGCACTATTTTTTTTAAATTGCCTTCCCTGCCTGCTAACTTGTCGAATGTGGATTCAGTGCTGTTACCGATCTTGTCACAAAAAGAAGAAATCGACTCGAAATTGTGCAAACGTGGGTATTTGCATCTTCATCTCACTAAAAGTATTGAACTGAGCGTTAAGGAATTGGTTCCGAACCATTAAGTACAATCATCCTACTAATATAGTTACTTGAATATTTCGTTGATACTACTTTTTAGTGTAACAAAATTATTTTGAGCGTTATTTTAATTATCTAATTTAGAATAAATTATTCTTTTTAAGCATAGGTTTCTTAGTTGTATTTTTTTTTCATCAAACGTATTTATTTTGATCATAACAAATAGACGGCGATTACCTGCCGTGAGAAAATTATCGAGTTAATTTATTCTTTTTTAAAAAACCAAACAAATTGAAAGCGTAAAAAAATTGCTTAAAAAATTTGCCTCTTATAATTCAGCACAAATCCCTCCGTCCCCATGCTCAAAATAACAGGATTTTTATAAAGGGGGGCGTTGAAATATTTTTCGCTCCTTAAGGGGGCGGCAACGTTAAAAAGGTTGAGAACCTATGTTTTAAACGGATGAACACAGCTCAACTGAGCTAAGTGGTGTTTCACATAAGCCTTTCAATTATTTAAAAGTAGTGGGGAGTAAAAACCCTACAATTCAATTTGCTAAACTAAGAATTATTCTTAAAAAGGCTACTGCTCGAAAATATTTATCCTCAGTCTGGAGCAAGTTGGTATCTTTACATGGAGTATTGTTTCACGTCATAGCTTACTATCAGTGTCTGTACAATTATTACTCCTTATGTGTCTTCTTAAAAGTTGGCATGTTTGAAATTGCTCTTATATTCAGCTTACTGCTTGCTTAGAAGTTTTAGAAAGTGTTATTTATATAAAAATATTTTGACAACCCAGATTGCCTAGAAATTTGCAAATTTTGTATAGGTGAGATTTATAAAATCTTTAGGTGTTCCCTATTAATGTATAAATTCGTACAAGTGCAGGGGGCTGATTTCGTGCTGCGGGAAAAAATTCGGATTTCCGTAATTTTCGCTAACAGTTTCCGAAGATCGAAGGTCCAGACGTTTCAAAAAATCGTTGAATACAGAAGTTTCCGGAAATCAAATTTTCAAAGGTGGAACTTAAAAATACAGTTTATTTTATTTGTTTGTAAGGGAGAGTCAGAGATACTTTATAAGCTTATATTCATGATTAATATTCATTTTTTTATCAGTAAATAGTTGTTGTAATTGTAAACTCGAGAAAGAAAGACATATTTGTAAATTTTAATTACTTCTCCAGGTCATCATAGGTATGTATGTGTAAAATTTTAAATATTCAGTTGAGAACTATTTATCCGGTATTCAGATAACCGGGAAAAATTTTGCTTGGTTTTCCCGCCATTTTAAACTAGAACGAGTTGAACGATTATGAAAAAAAGAAGCGGAAATTGGACTCATCCTTGAAGTTGAGTAGAGGAAAATGTGAGGAAGGGGAGAATTCCCCCCCATTTATCCAGAGAACCGTCATAGCCTCCGTGACCTTGAAGATCGAGAGGAGGCAGGGAAGGAAGGAATGTTTTATTTTCTCCTTTAGGCTGTCAACAGAAGATGAAAGAGAAAAATATATTAACTATTTGGCATCGATTAATAAAAATAGAATCTTTTTCTTTTGAATAAATTCTGATTCTTTGGAAGTGCGGTATCATTTGCAAGTCTGCTGTAATTAAAAATCGTGTTTTTATCAACAAAAAAAAAAAATAAATAAATAAATAAAATAAAAGGAGAATTGTTTATCAATTTAAAAATAGGATTATTTTATGAAGCAGATTGCAGTTTTGTTTTTTTTGATTCCCCTACGTTTGATTTTTTTTTTCTTTTCACGATAAATTTCGCACTCAATAAATTAATCCTTTTTATTCATAAATTTTATCTTTAGGTTTTTTTTAAAAATTTCGTTGATCTTGCCTTGTTCCTGGTTTTAATATTTATGCTAGTGCCTTTTTTAACCCCTTAAATGCCGCGGGCGTATGTATACGTCTCGGCCAGACGATGCGTTAACTGCCGCAGTCGTATATATACGCTTTCTCGAAGTACAATGCTTTGCATTACGCTGCTATAGATAGAACTACACCCCCTATTTCAGAATGCAGTAAAAATGCATTACTGAATTCATTACTAATTTCGGAGGAGGGGGAATGGGAAAAGAATGTTATGGAAAAGTGATATCGTATTAATCGCTTGTGTGTATTTATTTGAGTAAGGTCGGGTTTATTCTTTTTTTCGCTTTTCTTTCCCGTATGTATTTGGTGCTTTTTATTCTTTCCATCAACGTCTTCAAAGAAAAATGCATATCGCGAAAATGTGCTGTTTGTTCAAGAAAAAAAAATTCATCGTGAATCCTGCTATCAGTGCGATGAATGCAGTGCGATGAATGTGATGTTGGTTTATGTGTCCAACCATGTTTCAGGATTTATCATACAACAGCTAAGTTTTAACATCTTTTATATTGTATTTTTATTATTTAATTTAAATTTCGTATTTTCTTTCTTTCCTTTTTCTTGTCTTGTAAAAGTAAACTGTTTTTAAATTGCAAAGCGTGCATCATTTTACCCCACCAAAACACCGTGTAAGAATGTGCACTTGAGCGAAAAATGGTGGCACTAGGGAGTGAATCACGTAGATTTTACTCGGCAGTTAAGGGGTTAACTATCGTTTCGGTTCGATAATTTTCAAGTGTTTTTATTTAGATTAATAAGTTAACCTTTTATTTTATCGTTTTGCCCCGTATAATTGGGTATAAAATATATTGCGTTATTTAATCATTGGCTTTGTTTATATTAGTTAATTTAGGAATTTTAATTATTTTTAAAAAATAAATATGAGAATTTTTTATTTTTTAAACTTGTTTTTCTTGTATGAACTTGCAAATTTTTTTTATTCTTTAAAATGTCATTTTTTTTTATTTCTTTTTAAATTTAGGAGTGCCTTTCTTTTTTCTCTTACTTTATGTGTTACGCTTTTTCCTTGTAATTTGGACTCGATAAAACATCGATTAACGACACTTTTTGGTCAATCCAGAAAACCGGGAAATTCAGACACCCGGGATAACGATGGTCCCGAGCATCCCGGATAATTGGTTTTCTACTATTTTAAGTAAACTAAGAAATATTGAGCAAAAGGAAAAAAACCTTGTTTTAATTTTTTTTCAATTTTTTTAAATTTAAACTTTTTTTTTTTTAATGCAAGAAATTTTCCAGAATTTTGACTTGGGCTCACAATCACCCGTGTAAGTGTCACACCATATCAAAAATACTGATATAATGCAAAAACTGACAACAGTGATAAATAAAAACCTAATGAAATAGTTTAATTTATTAAATAAATGAAAATAAATCAATTTTTAAGTTTCATGTAGCATTGTTAAATGAAGAGTTAGATGATGCAGCCATTCAATACCAATCTACAATAATAAAATTTTTTAAGAGTCTGGACCAAATTTTGGGAAGCAGTATGTCAAGTGGCGTAAAATATTGTGTATTAGCTGTCATATTTAAGTCATCGTGGTGGCTAGGATTGTAGTCCCTTGTCGTTCACAGTAATTTTTTCCATACCTTCAGTTGCATGTATAATTGATTATAGAAATCTGAGATACTTAATTTAAGCATGGTAGCACTTTGATCCATGTAATGAATTGAACTTGTGAGGCCTAGTTGTAAGAACGTTGAACAAATGCAGTCGTAATTTACTCCTTACTCTATTGGGTATGAACTTTTGTTATCTATGACTATGACTTTTAAGTGTGTGCAAGTAATGTATCAAGTATATGCAAATAATGTGTTCTATTGGTTTCTAATTATTCAAAGGTGTTCCATTGCATGCAATCTTATTAGTTTTATCTTCTGGAAAAACTTTATTATAGTTAAGTATTTTAATGATAATGATCATAAATTATTTTCAACTTGCCAATTCATCAAAAAATTAAAACAAACTAAGCCTTAAAATTACATTTACTTACGCGTTCAGAGAAATGGTTGAATTTTTTTGTTTTAATATTGTTAAATTCAGATAAAATTTTAGATGCTCAAATGTGTCCTCGTCTCTTCTATATGTTATTCAAGAATGTTATGATCAGATATCTGATAAACATTGTAAAAGATATTTATATTGAAGTTCATTCAGATTTTTGTATAAACTCCTTTTATATTAATGAAGAACTTAGCAGTTAAAATTCAAATTTTTTACTATTGTAAAGTAATTTTTGTATCTTATTTCTCTTGGATGACTCCTCGTAATTCTACATATAAGGAATGTTTTAAATAGTGACACTGTGCAATAGTTTATTTTGTATTATAAATTTGTCAGCAGCTATGTTTAAATTAAAAAAGTCTTATAATACAATACAGTGAAGCATTAATTAAAATAGTTCTTATAATACGATAAAAATGAGGAACTAATTCTGTTGAAATGTTTATTCACTGTAGAGGATGATTGATAGTCACATCATAGTATGGCCCTATTATTTAAGATAGTGATTACATCAATGTTTAAGACACAAAAATATACTTAAGTAAGTTTATAGTAGATGGGGAAGATAAGTTTTTTATGTAGTTATTGGAGATTTTGAGATTGTATAATTTTTTTTTTTTTTTAGGTTGCAAAACCAGAAAGTGTAAAACCTTTAAATGCTGCAAAACAAAATGGTCCATCTGCTGCAGATGATGATGATGTGGATCTTTTTGGATCTGATGAAGTAATATGCTAACTTTTTTGCAAAGCTTGGGGTTATATGTTTATTTTGCAAGTTTTTTTAAAATTTATTTCTGTTATTCTGTGTAGGAAAGCTTTTCTTAAATTATCTTCAGGATGCATTTCTGAAAAGTTACTCAAATTACCCAATATTTTATTTTAGTCATACAATAATTATGTATATAGTGTTATCATGCAATCTTTTAAGGTGAAATTGACTGTAAAAGTACTTTCTATTGATACAGCACTTAAAAGTTAATACAGTGTAACGTCCCATATCCGGACGTCCCTTTCCCGGAAGGGTCGATTTCCCGGACACTTTTTAACAATCAAAATAAACAAACATCTCTCCATCTTCCCCTTTATTAAAAAAAATATATATATATATCTTTTGACAAATTTTCTCTTTTTCTAGCTTGCACTGAACCTCTGATTTATGCATCGAACCCATAAATCACCAGAAAGGGGAAGTGAATATCTACCAAGACCATTGCGTGACCGTTAGTGACGCTCCTCCCTTGGAATGTAGGAAAAAGAGGGAGATTTGTTTTCAAAAGACCACAACTGAGTCCCCTCCCCCCCTCTTTTCCCATGCAGGTGGCTAGTAAAATAGGCATTTCCTGGAACCTTTTTATTGAAAGAAGAAATACTGTGGAAAAGGGTAAACGGGGCAAGCGTTAAGGTGGAGGGGGAGTCAGAATGGAAAATTTGAATAGGTCTAAAAGGAGACACGTCCTTGAGAAACAAAACATTCGTTCTTCCCCATACCATGTAATATTTAGGAGGCGGGGGAAAAAAGGGGGTAACATTCTTTCTTTAGCAGATTCTTTCAGTCATAAAAGAAAAAATAAAGAGAACCCCATCAGCGTGTCCCGCCTTTATGCTTGATTGATAGCCAATGATTGGAGAGAAAACAATAATTTGTTACTTCCCCACCCTCAACTTAAATGATCTCCTCTTTACACTTATTTTCTTTCACAAATAAGGAGGAAATGAATTTTTCTCCTCCATCTACCCACCTTAATGAATGACGGCAATTTCCCTTTCTTGCTTGAATCATTCTAGTTAAAAATGGCGGATTATAATTTTCATATGTCAGTTTTTTTTAGTTTTCTATATTTTAAGCAATAATATTTTTTTTCTAATATTTCATATTTTATTGATTAGATATTCTAATACTAAAACATTATTCCCCGTAAAAATAATGTTTATTTATTTTTTGCTTCTTAGATTTAGATCATTTTAAGCTTTGTTCCAGAATTTCCCCTTCCTGCTTGAATCATTCTAGTTCAAAATGGCGGATTAATATTTTCTTAACTGTTAAATTTTTTTCGTTTTCCATATTTTCAGCAATAATATTTTTTTTCTAATATTTTATATTTGATTGATTAGATATTTTAATGCTAAAACATTATTCCCCTTAAAAATAGTGTTTATTTATTTTTTGCTTCTTAGATTCAGATCGTTTATTAAATCATTTTAAGCTTTGTTTACCTTGGGGGTGTATTATATGGAAAAATCTATTATACGGACTTCTGGAAGTCCCACCGATTCCGGATACGCGACTTTACACTGTATTATTAAAATATTGAAGAAAACAGCTATATATCATCATAGATAAGATTCCAGAGTCAAAAATTCAAATTATTGATGGACCTTAAAATATGGGAAAGGAAACGCTAGCATTAAACTCTTCTGCCATTAAGTCGATTGTAATTTTTTCCACATTAAGAGCATTAAACCAAACTCTATGATTAGTTTCAATTATATGCTATTAGATATTAAGTAATCTGAAAGAAGATATTAAGCATAAGTGAAACTAATTATTTTCATTTCTTTCAAACCATGCAACTTAGAGTGCCAGTGAAATATTATGTAGTCATACATTAGAGGAATATTTATCCTCTCCTTGTTTCTGAAATTTTAAACCTTTTTGTGCACGTAAATTTATTTTTCACATTTAAATGTATCTTGTTTAAATCAAATCCAATTTTAATCCATTTATCCTTCCAATTTTATCCAATTTTAATTATTCCTTGTAATTTAAAAGATGTTACTTCAGATAAACATAATAGGCATTACTCATATTTTCCCTTGACAGCAAAATTATGCAAGTGGCAAATGCAAGTGCTTCTGCAATATTTAAATAGTTTCCAGATTTGATAATAAATCAGTTTTTTTCTTAAAAAACCTACTCCTTAGTTTTCTTTTCTGTGCTTTTGTTTTCAAGCTTTTTTTTGGATTTTAAAACTTGTTTTCTTTTTTTAAAAAAAAAAAATCTATATGCAATTAATGAGATGATTGGAATTTCTTTAAAATTGTGCAAAAGGAAATTTTTTACTATGTACAAAGAATATTTAAAAGCATTAAATTGTCTTTTTTTATATATTTTAAATTTTTGACAGCAATAAAATTGATGACTGACAGGTTTTTTTAGTGGAAACTTTAAATGGATAGTTTATTTTTCTTCATTAATCACTTAATGAATGTGTCGTTTTTTTCTGAATTACAAGTTTTTATTAACCCCAAGATTTTTTATCAAGCATTTAAGTAATTCATACTATTTATGTTTTTAAATTTCTACGCCCTTTGCCATATTTTACTATCAGACTTGTTCAACTTCGTATTAAAATTCTAAATTAACCTGGTGATTTATTTTTTACAAATCACTCACTGTCATTTTTATGCTTGAAGATGTAACTATTGTATTTCGGCAAAATTTACTGTTAAAAATATTAGATTAATTAAATTAGATTTCCATTTATATATTTACCCAATATGAGTCGATAAATGAAATTATTATCAAATTATTTTCAGAAAAGATTGTAATGATCATCTTTAACCTCTTAAAGCACGAATTGGTAAAAAATTATTGAATATTTTCTTTTGTTGACAGAAAATAAATATATATCAGACATGCCAACTGCTCCTGATTCTCCGGAGTTTCTCTGGAAAAATAAGCAAAATTGATTGCTCCGATTGAAAAACCATTTTCTTCGGAAAGACATGAAATTCCGGTAAAAAAAGTCTTAAAAAGTCCTTACACGCGTCAGTCCAAATGTTCCAACGATATTCTTGCTTTTGATTAGTTCTTTGAATCACATGACATGGATGACCAATCAGCTGTCTTAGAGCATTTTCTACTCACAGAGAGCTATAAGCAAGACTTATTTATTATCTATCTCGGCCATTATTCATTCTTAGCATTTGTGTGGGGAAGTTGTTTATTCTTCGTTTTTATCAGTTAGTTGTTGTTTTGAGTTAAAGTTCATCTGAAATGGCGAATTCGGTAAAGCCAAAATATGATCAGCAGTATAAAGAAGCTTATTCTGAGGCATGGCTTATTTTTAAAAAAAGTATCATTAAATCATGTATTTTGCCAAGCATGTGATTTAGATTTTAATATATCGCATGGCGGTCTAGATGATTGTCGTCGACATATTGATAATGCAAAGCTGAGGAGTTATATCGGTTATATGATCGCTTTTTATAAAGCGAGAGGACTTAATTGTAATTAAAACTGAATTATTGTGTTCTTTATTTTGCTTTTTTAAAATAAGTTTTTCCTTTAATATTTGATTTACATTTTTAAAGAACTCAGTTTCAGTAATATTTTGTTTGGCATTTCAGTTCCTCATAATTTTTTTTTATATATATTTTCAACAAATCAGCTTAGGGATTGTTAGTTATTATTATCTTTTTTTATTGTGCTGAAAATTCTCTGACAAGCAGCAGCATTGTTGTGTTTCTTATTTTTATGGTCTATAAATTATGTTCTTATAATTTATCTTATATTTTTCTTTGTCTTATTATTGTGTAATTTTTTTTTTCAATTCTTAAGGATTCAGTTTTGAATATATATCGTTTGCTTAATTTTTTTCAAAATCCTAAGTTTTTTTAAAATTTTGAAACCTTTTTTTTATTTAAATTTGTGCATGACTTTTTTTTTTTTTTTTTAGAGCTCACATACTGTCAATTCTTTATTTTATAATTTCAATGTATACAAAGTTGAAGTTGATTAGTGAAGAGTTGGTTGTAATTAAATTATTAGACTTTTAAAAACTTGATTTTATTTTATAATTTTCTTGGAGTTGTGTAAGTTTAGTATCAGCATATGTAATTAAACAAGTATATTGACCTTTAAGAGTGTGAGTTTTTTATTATTTTAACCATTTTAATTGTACTTTTAATTTATAAGACATTTAAAAATGTATGCATTTAATTTTAAAAGTACAAATTTAATCCCGGTGTATTGATTTATGGTGTAGTCTAATCGCGATAATTGCTCCTGACAAGTCTTCCTGGAAGTTGGCATGTCTGATATAGGTATAGTGTAAGTTATTTTTTGCAATTTCAGTTGTGGGGAGTGACAAGGGAGCAGGGGTTGGTATAAAAGTTAAAAAAATAAATAAATTACTGTAAAACAAAGTTTAAACAATTTGGTTTCAGGTTTATTTTGAATTTCAAGATATTAAAATCAAATTAAATCAACTAAAGAGATCATCACTTTCATCGCTGAAACATTCTGATAAATTTGCATATTCAAAATACTCAGTCACTCATTATCGGAAAACTTTCTCAAAACAACTTACAAAAACACCTTGTAATAATTAATTAATGATTAATTGTTTACTTTTATATTTAGCACAATAAAAATGGATATATAACATTTTCCACACGAAACAACTGCTTTATAACATAGAAATCCTACCAATGTTATAGCTGATCATCAAAATGCACCACATGGTTTGCACAAAAATGCTGCATAATGGTGTCATTTATGGTAAATAAATTTAATTATAAGGTAGCCTATCCATTTTTACTTGAACAAATCTCAGACAAGCATTAGAAATAAAATAACGAGTGATACAAGATCGCCAGTGTGAGACATGGGCATGTGCAAGTTTGCCAGTAACTTTCGCCCAGCAAATGCGTTAAGGGGTTAATGTAGACACCATTGATTATAGAAAAAATTGTTGCAGCTTTTTCTCATCAGTCTAATGTATATATGATTTTTTTTAAACTGTTCAGTTTGATAGTTTTAACTAGTTTCTTGTGCAGAAAAATGTCACATTGAAAAAATCTAATTTTAAAATCCATGCAAATCTTTGGTAGACAAATACGATCATAAAACTATGTAGGCATGCAGGTGAATCATCAATAGTTATGTGCATAAAAAAGTGATTCTTCAACTGCGAGAGTTGGCAAAACAAAATAATCTATTAAAACAGTACTCTTAAAGACCATCTGAAAAACTATTTTAGTAACTACCTTTAAAACTACGTTTTTGTGTGGAATCATTGCTAACGGTTTGGGTCGAGAAATGTTAACTCAATCAAGCAAGTGGTTCAGAATTTGAAGTACCTTATAAAGGTGTTTAAAAATATTGAGAGTTTAAAAGCCATGTGGAAATCTGTAACATTAGCTACTGAAATAGTGATTGGTGAGTCAGTCTATATAAAAAGTGATTTTCTAAATGTGTGATTAGAATTTCGCAGTAAACCATGAAATCTTATTAAATTATTGAGATTTTAAAAACTGTCGAATTATGTAGTAATAATTGTCAAAAAAAAGTTGTCATAAAAATGGTTAAAATGTATTAAAGTTTGAAAAATAATGACAATTTACTTTCCTCATTACCATGCATTATTGCAAGTCTAGTACTTTAAGCAAAATTTCACTATTTAAAAAACTAATAAAATTTAAATTTTTTTTTTCATAATTAAAATTGCATAAATAAAATTTTTTGGTTCCTGCATTGTTAATTCTTGAATTGATGTATAACATAAAAATCATAAATTTCAATTTTTTTCAGTTTTTTTTTTTTGAATTTGTTTTTATGCATGTGTATAAACATGGGTTATCAGAGAATCTTCTTGTTATAAAAGCATTCTACTCTGTAGTTTTAATTGCTCAAAATCGGCTACAGCTGCTATGTGAAGATTGAGCTAAGGGTTAAAAGCTCTGCTTAGAAAAAAAGAAACGAACGTCTAGAAAAGAAATTTCAGTGTTACAAATTAGTTAATGGTTGTTCTTCATCTGAGTGCCAATACAAGACTTGTGTGAAAGTGGCATTGTAGTAGTGAATTTTTTTTTTATTCATCAAGAAATACCATTGGAATAATATTTTAAACATATATTTTGTCTAGTTTTTTTTTATTGACTGAATTTATTTGATAGTGCTTGCAATGATTTCAGGGGAGGAGGAAGGAGTAATTATCTTGTTTGGTCTCAGAAATGACCATCCTTTTTGTAGTACAGTGCAACCTCGAAAATCCGGTCTGCTGGGGGGTTTGGAAGGTCCGGATTTTAGATACCTTACTTGAATTGATAGAATTATCGAAGTTTCAAATTCGCCAGGCCGATTTCGCGATTAATCACGCGTGTGTAGATCTCCGACGTCAATTTTAACATAAATATACTCTTTAAATAATAAGTGAAAGACATTAAAAATCAAACTTTCATCATTTTCCCCCCGCAATCGATCGTTTTTATCATAATATTAGCAATTAAAATAAAAAATATAGGCTTAAAACGGGAGCTGAATTTCAACTTATAACCGAAACAGATGCTTCTAGACTAGACTGTACCAGCTGATACTAATCCTTTTTTTCTTGGGGGGTGAAAGAACTTGTCCCCACCTCCTAAGCTTCAAGGTTAAGAAAGAACCAGTTTTCTTTCATCACAAGGGGGAAACACAAGGAGATGGAAGAATTCCTCCTTCTGAGGGGATTCCCCTTCAGGAGGAGGGGGATTCCCTTTTATATTCTTTGTTATTTATACAGAACTGATAAGAATGACTGGAATTTCCTTATCAGCTATGAGCTTTCATTCATTCCCCACCTCTACCTCTTCATCTACTGCATCATTGTTGCAAAAGAGTTGTGGGATTCCCCTTCAGGAGGAGGGGATTTCCCTTTATATTCTTTGTTATCCATACAGAGCTGATAAGAATGACTGGAATTTCCTTATCAGCTATGAGCTTTCATTCACACCCCACCTCTACCTCTTCATTGTTGGAGAAGAGTTGTGGTTTTGCATTAAAATTTATATTCTAAGCAATTTTTTTAAAAATTTTTCTTTTGAAATTTTTTTCTGAGGAAGTGGACGTATGAGTCCGGATTTTAGAGATTTCCGGATTTCAGAAGTCCGGATTTTCGAGGTCGTACTGTATATAAGATTGCAGGATATCTGTAGTTTAAGACTGGCACTCTAATAATTTAATAGATTAATCAGTTAAAATTTTCTTATAAGAATGACAAGTGTAAAATTTATGTTAAAATTTTTTATTTTTTATGTGTACATTTTATACTAGCCGTATAATTACTGTGTGTCAGTTTTTAATTTTATGATTTCATAATATTTGAGTTTTTTTTAAAAAAAAGAAAAATATGACTTTTCATTATTGGTTAAAATATTTCACAAAAAATGTTATTCAATCTTGTTAAGAGTTTAAAATTTTTTTTTTGTAAAGGGAACTTAACATGCGTTCTGTAACATATTTTTCTTATCTATAGGAAAATGAAGATGATGCACGTATAAGAGAAGAGCGGCTGAAGGCCTATGAAAATAAGAAATCAAAAAGTAAACAACACCTTTAGTTTTTCTTCGTGTGCATATTTTTGATTCCTTAATTTTTTTTTAAATGTTTTATTTATATCTTTATTTAATAAGCTTCTAATAAGTATCAGTAAAAAATCCAAGGTAAATAAGATAAACTCTGTTTCTTATTTATACTTTAGTTTTTTAAAGAAATTTTTTTTAACCTTTTTTGCCTGTACTATTTTCCTTGTCAGTCGGCCAGTATTATCCCCACATATTGACCTCTATTGCCTAAACTGGGATATTTATCATAACAAGTTTTAAAATTCTGACTAATTGGAAAGAAAAAACAACCAATAAAATAAAAATTGATCTTTGCAAATTAATAGTTAAAGTGCTAGCAAAAAAAAATAAATATTTTAACTTCTGAGTTTAATACAAAATTGCTCATTACAAACATTAATGTATTCAAACAGGTTATTGAGTGAGACCACTTTCAATGATATCTAGTAAATTGCTTCCTGTTTTCATTAATTTTAAATTTGATTTTTTGATACTTAATTGCCAACAAACATGTTCCTTTTGCTCTTCTGTTAAAAAGAAATATCTGTTAAAAAAATTATCAGAAATTTTTAAAATCTCATTTAATGCCTCTATCACACGAGAGAAAAATAGGTGCAACCGTAAGTGTAACTTTAACTCTATCCGCAACTCTAAGGGCAATTCCTCCGCTCGGAATGCTTAATTGGCCGAACAGTTGCTCGTTACTGGGTTACCATATTTTGTTATTTATCTTTACGTTTGGCTCATATTTTAATTTATCATATGATTCTATTATATCATAGTTTCCCAACGATGTTCGTAAAGGTAGGGAAAGGAAATCACAGACGCTGTAGAATATTGATTGATTTTGATTTAATTTTGTACATTTTAAAGTGTTTTTTTCAGCTACAAATAAAAATTCTGAGCACTTTATTTCCCCATTAGTAGCACAGTATTAAAAGGATTATGATTTCTACCTCATAATATAAGATATTAAGATATCAATGAATTTCATGTTGTGTCCCTAAAAGGGTAAGGGGGTAAAAGGGGAATAGACTAAAATATTATCTAGAATTTGTAAGATTTTTTTTGCGTTGAATCGAGTGAGTAATGTATAAAAGCATGGTGCGTAGTGTTTTTAAAAAGTCCTTAAAGATGCTTTTCTTAATGGGTGTTTTTAAAAATTGCTTAATTTTCCCTTTTCGAAAATGAGATTTATGAAAGGGAATGTCGATTTTCACGTATTATGTAAAAAACGTGCTTTTCATATTTTTCTATTCAACGTTTTCAGAATTCATTCAACCACGATCACACATAGCATATGAACGTGTCAATCATTTTACAGGTTTGGGGAAATACTTGCGAGTCCGCATGGGTTCGGTGAGATTCTTGCACTCTCGTGTGCAACTCTGCTGCATTTTGCAAGATATTCTCAATTTCAGGCTTCATTTTCCACCCTCTGAAATCGAACCGAAAAATCTCTTGATCATTTTTTAATGGCTAATATAATCAAGAAAAGAGTTCTTTGTCAAATTCTAGTTATTTTATCATGTTCATGTAAAGTCTTTAAAAATTATTTTGCATTTTGTCAATTTACATAGCACTTAAAATATTTTTTGAGTTGAGACTAAAAAGTTCTTAAAAGGTGCTTATTTTTTGTTGAAAGATTTGGCTAGGCCCCCTGTAAAAGCATAGTTTATTTATACATATTTACTATCTAACATGCTATCTAGGCAAGTGCGGTATCATTATCTATGTATACGCTAAATCGAATGAGTATAAAACCAAGCCGTCTGATTTCATAGTTTAGCAATTCGAAAATTTATAGAAGTTTCATGTGGAGAAAGTACAATTTTATGACTTATACCACTTTATGCAACTGACATTGCTATCTCAACAAGTAAGGCATTTCTTCAAATTCATATGCTTCCATTTTTTAAGCTTAATTCAAAAAAAATAGTTCGGTGAAATAATTCTTTTGAAGAAATTAGGATTTAATGTATGAAATATACAATTTATGACTAACCTTTTACTCATAAAATATTTATAACATCAAAACTATTAGATCTATTAAATCAATTCTATTTTTTTAAAATTTAGTCTAAAAAATACATAATAAATAATGTCAGACTTGTCTGTACTACAATATCTCAGAATTTTATTGTCATAAAATTAATTTACATTGCATTAAGGGATCATCAATTTTATTCATCTACACATTGCATATCAGGAATATCACTCTTATGAAAATTATTTTTTCCAATTTCTTAGTAAAATTGTTCTTTATATATAAGAGGATTTTCAATGTAATACTTACAATTTATTATTGTAAAATTTAAAACATTCATTATTGGTATAAGATAATTTAATTAAAAATTATAGGATTTATTTTAGGACAAATTTATTGTAATATACACTATATAAATTCAAATTTATTAATAGCTAAGAAATAAACAATATTTTATTGCGAGCATACTTTTTATGTATTATATTATTTTGTTATAGCCTTTTACGTATTTTGTTTTGCATTTTAAATAATACAAGAATCAATTTAAAAAATAAAACATTTAATATCAAGTGAAACATTTAGAACATTATTCATTTACATTTCTTATTTTTTAATTTCATTCATTAAAACAATATTACATCTCTTTCCTTCTTCACCAGACAAACCTTACAGGATTATATAAAATATCTGAAATAAAAGAAAGAAATCACTTTCATGATAAAATTTTACCAACACATTATTAGAGTAAGGGAGATTAAATACCTTTAATATGAAATCATTTAAGTCTTTAGGTATCTCTTTTAAACTTATTTTAAGTTTGACAGATATTTTGATTATAGTTCTAAGATTATTCTGTACACTAATGAAAGATGGCAGGCATATTTGGTATTGTAGTTTTTATGTTTGGATTGAAATTTTTTAAGAAAAATAAATTGTATTTATAAACGAAGACTATTAAAAATGTAAGTATATTGAAAAATTAGTAAGGTACACTTACATACTTACTATCATTGTAGAAAAGTAAAGTATCAAAAGATAAATGTAAACTATAAATAGAAAGTAAAGTATCAATAGTTAACTTTAAATAATAATAAACAAAATATTATGCAAATCACCATACACCAAAAAATAGAGGGGATGAATGTAGAAACAGACGAGGAGATTGGGAATTTGCATTTTTAATAATTACTTATATATAATATTACTACCTTTTTTTTAATACTTCTCGATAATTACTTAAAATTGGTGTAACTTTGTAAGAGACAAGATAAATATTTTCCGCATATATTTTCTAACTTGTATAAGCTTTTCAAAAATTAAAAGAATTCTTAAGGAAGAATAAAGTAATTATTTCAAAAAATAATAATAATAATAATTTTTTTTCTTTAAATAATTGGACGCACGCTTTTACAATAAACAGAAATAAAGATTAAAATTTTTTTAAAAAATAAAGAAATGTAATCTTCTTTATATTTTGTGTTATAATAATGCAACAAAGTTAGACGAGTTGCTTGACGAATATTTCAAAGTAAAGCTTTTCGCCAGTATAAATCTCTACATAGAAAATAGAAATTATTTCTATCTAAAGTAATTAAAACTTTGATCGGAAGAAATTATAATAAGTTTTAATTTTATTAGTTTAAAATAAATAAATATTTTAAAAGAAAATTTATCTAGAAAATAGTGTATTAAACTTACCGATACTAAAATGATGTGCAGGTTCCTGTTATGGTAGTACATCATCTGCATTGCGATGGTCATCTCATCGTGTGAAAGTATTTTTAATGCTTTAATTTGAAAGGAAATGTTATTATTAAACTAAAAAATTTTACCGTTCTATCTATAAAAAATTTCATCCGATCATCCTGTTCACCAACGTCGCCACCATTTTTATTTACATTTGTATATGTCATCGCATAAAATTGAAACGTCATAAAAAGCAAACGATCTGATTGGTTCGTGTAAGAAATTGCCTGAATAGTTGCAGATATTTCGGGCAACCGTGATTTCTGTATCACACAAGGATTTTTCGAGCAAATTTTGGAGAAATTGCTTTTAGAGTTGCGGATAGAGTGGAGGCTACATTTGCAGTTACACTTATTCTTTCTCTTGTGATAGAGGCATAACAGGGATGTAATTCTTCCTCGAATTCGCGGATTTCCGCTTTTTTTCTTCAGATTTTTCCATTTTTCCCGCTAATTTCTGCAGAAAATATTTTTTGCACAAGTTAAAATATTTTATAAGGAATTTACTGCGGAGTGAAAGTATTAAAGTTCTCATTCCTCCCTCTGAAGTTTCTCTAAAATTCATTTCCTTGGGATAAAACTGGTTGACCTTTATACAAGGAAGAAATTGTTTCGCTTTTGTCTCTCGAATTTCAGCCTTTTTATAAAAAAGTCAGATTCTCTCAAAGTTGAGTTTTTTTTTATTTTTATAAATATCCCGCTTTTTTGTGAAAATTCAGTCATTGAAATAAAATAATTATATTTATTTAAGATTTTCAAAGTTAAACAGAAAATTCAAAGTACGACCTAGCTGCTAACCCTTCCGCCTTTTTATTTATTTTCTCCGATTTTGCGCTCAGAAAATAAGATTTTCTGTATTTTTATCCGTCCGCTGGATAGCTCGTATTTTCGTAATTCAAACGTCGCTTCTTCCTGTTTTTTGGTGTGAAAGCAAACGAAAAAAAAACAAACAAATAGAGGTGGATTTGCAGTGAAAATATTTATTTGCTCATTCAATTAATCTTGTAAATTTTAATTTATTATGTCTAAACAAAAACAATACAAACAAGCCTTTTAGAAATCTCAAGTTCAGACTCTGCAAATATCTCGACTCTTATTCACGCGATTTTAATATCAATAATCGATTTTCATATTTTCCTGATTTAAAAGTTACACATTGTGATTCTTATTTACGCTATTTAAATATCGTGCATTATGATTCCTATTTACGAGATTTAAAAATCCAATATTGTGTTTTGTATTTATGCATTTTTAAAATTGCGATTTTATTATCAAACATCTATTTTCATATTTATCTGATTTAAAAGTTGAATGTTGCTACTCTTATTCAGGCGATTTAAATATCGTACATAGTAATTCTTATTTATGATATTTTAAAAATCCAATATCGTGTTTTGTATTTACGCGCTCTTAAATCCCTATGCAGCGATTCGTTTTTGTGGTTGTAATATCAAACATCTATTTTCGTATTTATACGTGATCTAAAAATTACGCATTATGATTTGTATTTTCACATTTTTTAAATTCGATATATGATTTCTTATCAACGTTATTTAAAAGCCTCATATCGTCTCATAGCCTGGTGAGATTTTATTGGAACAATGTCAACAAACAAAATTAGATTTAGAAAAGACTCTGAAATTTGGTTAATTGATTTTCCCATAAGTGAAATAAAAGGATGTAAATTACCTTCCATTAATGCAGTACTAAGAAACTTCTTTCACCATGAGACAAAAACAATACATGAAAGTGCAAGTCACACTGTTGATAGTATGTTGACCTTCTGGAATAAGGCTAGAATTCCTACAACCGAAAAGCAGAATGCAGTAAGAAAGTTAGAAAAATTAGTTGAGCGGCACCAAAAATTAAAAAAGAACAGAAATCGGCGTACGAATACTCGAGAAGACAACGAACAGAAGTTTATCAAAGAATGCAAGATGTTGTGGGATATCGCTCATGTCGGTGCTTTTCAGATGAAAGAAATTGAAAAGGATAAGAAGTTTTTGCTTAAACAGCGAGAAAGATTTGAAGGCTGTATGTTGTCAGTCGACAGAAAACCTGAGAAGAAAGAGAAACGCTAATCTAAAAGGAGGCAATATGAGACACTACCATCTAATAGTGTGAACATGAATAAAAACAAAACTTTATGTTATCCTTCATAAAGTGCTAAAATTAAAGAAGACTGTGGGTCAACTAGCTCATCCTTAGAAAGTGATACTGATGATGATGCTTTTCAATATCCTAGTACTTCAGAAAAGACAGCAAAGGGGAAAGCTTCACCAAAGCAAGCTTCTTTCACCTAATTTGATGTCTGCATTGGATCGAACAAAAACTTCGGATCGCAGTGCTACATTTTTAATTGCAGCAACAGCCCAAACAGTTGGAATAAATGTAAGTGAAAGTACTGTTTCACGAAGTACACTTCGCTGACACAGGACAAAATTTCGAGCCCAGTTAGCGGAGGATTTGAAGCATAACTTCAAACCTGATGGTCCGCTTGTCGTCCACTGGGATGGGAAACTCATGGCTAGTATTTCTGGACAAATGGAGGAAGTTGACCGCCTTCCTATTCTTGTCACAGGAAATGATGTGGAGAAAGTACTTGGTGTGCCAAAACTGCCAGTTGGTACAGGCAAGGCAATTGCAAAAGCAGTATTTGATACGCTTAATGATTGGGAGATCATTGATAAAATTCAAGGCATGTACTTTGACACTACATCTTGTAACACTGGTATTCACCAGGGTTTGAAAAAACCCAACCCGCCCAGGTTTTATTGAAAAAACCCGGGGAAAATTGGGTTTTATTTGAAAAAAACCCGGGAAAAATTGGGTTTTTTCATTTAGTGCTCGTAAACTACTTGCTGTGATACTTTTTGTATTAAATAGTGATGTATAAACTGAAAAATAGAAATAAATCCAAAAAAATTTATATAAAATAATATATTATAATTAAAATAAGTTTAAAGAATGCACTATCACTAATACATGTTTGAATCTTTATTTCTAAATACATGACTTTTCACAATTTTTAACTGATGCACTATAAAATATAAATGCAACAGTAATATAAAAAGGAACAAGTTTATTAATATTTTTGTTTTCGTTTGTTGTTTATGTTTATATATTTATATTATTTATTACAAATTTAATAATCAGTGAAAACTAAAATTTCATCTAACTTTTACCTTTAATAAAATTAAACTGGAATACGTATTTAATGGTCTTCCATGTTTTTATAATACGATTAATAGAAAGTGAAATTAAAATTACGTATAATTATAAAGAGTATCAGTTATTTGTCCCATTTTTCAAATATTTAACCTTAGAAAAAATACTGCATTTTTAGATAAATTTTAACTTTATAATTTTAAAAAAAAATTAATTTAAAAATTACAAAAAAGCATACATAAAAATTTTTAGCTTATTTTTTTAAAACCAGAAAATAAAACTTTGAATTTGTTAATTGTTGTTTAATGTATCACTTAATAGAAAATGTTTTTTCATTTGTTTTCAATATTTTTAAACATGATTAAGAGAAACAAAATAAATTATATTCAAATAAAATCTTGAAAATAATATTTAAAAAATCTTAAAAGTAATATTTTAATTTTTAACTGTTTTTTAATTGTGATAAACTTTCTCCAAATAGTTAAAAATTGTCAGTAGATGTTAAGAGTTAACTTAAAAAAAGATCCACTTCTCTCTTGGATGGTGATACACTTTTATGAGTTTTGTAGCTTTATCTATTCCTAATCTATTTCATAGTTTACTCTACACCAAACTGAAAGTTGAAAAGTGTCTTTCGATAGAGACAGAGAATGCTGGTGCTGAGTGTAAAGAAATTTTGTGGAAACTTGGAATTTTTTTCATATTTTATTTTCCCGTAATTTTCCACTATTTTTTGATGAAAACTGTAGAATAACGGTGTTAAGCATCATTGATTTTGGAAAGTATTCAAGATTCATAATTTTGAATGCCATAACACCTGGCAGAAATTCTGGATGATGCTTAGAAAGACAGTTTCTGCTAATTGCTCTTGTTCATCATTTAAAAATTGTCCCCTTATTTCGGAATCCAGGATGCATATGCTAATAAGTGAGGTGGCTGAACAGGCTGATGGAATCTTTATACAAAATGTTTGTGGGGTTCCAATTTATCACACGATAGTAAGTTAATTCATAACAGGTTCTGAAATTCAAAGGTTTTCTAGTTGAAGCTTTTTTAAAGCTTCAGAAACAATTGATATCTGTTTTTCCAAATTGATAGTTTATTGGTAAAGCCCAACATTATTTAGTATTTTTGGCATATAATTATTAAATTTATTTTGATGTTCAAGAGCAATCTCTTGATATTTATGATATGCAAAAGTTTTTACACAGTCAAAATATGAACTCCACCTAGTATCATTTGGTAAATGGGGCATTAAGGAGTTTTTTTCATTTGTCCATCCATGTGCTTGATGCATATTTCTAAAATATTTGTTAACTTCCACGATGTGTCCAATGACAGTATTAGAAGATAATTATTTTTCAACCAAATTTTAAAAAAACAATTTGTGAAAAATCCACCAAGTGGGTTTTTTCAAGGTGGGCCCACTTGGCGAACCCTGGTATTCACACAGGAGCATGTACATTATTGGAACAGATGATTGGAAAACAGCTCCTCAGTTTGGCTTGCAGGCATCATATTTATGAAATAATTATTGGTGATGTGTTTTCTGCAGTATTTGGACATTCTAGTGCACCTTTTGTTCTCATGTTTAAGATATTCCAAAGTCACTGGAATTTTATAGACAAATCTTCTTTCAAATGTCCAGAAGAAACAATAGTACCTTCAGAAAATTGGAAAGTATTAAAAGAAGAAGCTATTAAATTTGCCAAACATAATCTTACGTTTGAAACAAAATCATTGGCAAGAAATGACTACAGAGAGTTTTTAGAACTGACTTTGATTTATCTTGGACTGGTGCCTCCACGTGGAGTACATTTTGCAGCACCAGAAGCCATCATGCACGGTGGATGTTAAAAATGGTTTAAAAATATACATGTTTCGTGAATAGTTCAAGCTCACACCAAAAGAGGCTAAAGGGTTGAAACGATTTCATGATTTTAGCACACACTTGTACATGAAAGCCTGGTTTCGCTGCTCTAACGCAGCTGATGCACCTTTCATAGACTTAGAATTTTTTAAACATTTAAATTTGGTGAAAAATGAATGCAAAGAAATCTCAAAAGCTGCAAGCAATGGGTTGAAGAGGCATCTGTGGTACTTAACCGGTGACTTAGTCATGCTCAGCCTATTCAGCTGTCATGTAAGCACAGAAGATAAGGTTTTAATGGTTGATAAGTTGTTTAAAATAGATAAACATATAGAAGATGTAACCAATGCTTCTGAACGATTAAAGGAAAAAGAAATCTGAAATGTTAATGAAAATTCATTGCATGATTTTGTTAATGAAAAATCTTAGATTATATTTAAGTCATTGAATATACAAGGCGATTTCTTACATTCGTCCCCATCGAAATGGAAGAAATTTGATTCTTAACATGATGGTGAAAAGAAAGTGAAATGTTTAAAGACAGTAAATGATTGCGCCGAAAGGGGCGTAGCGCTCATTACAGACTACAATGAACTAATAACTAAAGATGAAGAACAAAAACAATTCTTACTTCAAGTTGTGGAATCCCACAGAAAGAAATTTAAGGACACTAAAAAAACCACACTTGTTCAAAATGTATTATTTTTTTATTAGGATTTTCTTCAAATATGCTTACTAATAGATATTGTGTTGGCTCGCTCCCTTGTATTTTATGATATAAATAAGAAATATGTATATATGAGTGTACAATTCATGGTTTTTGATGAGAAAATACAAATAAAAGCATAGTGTCAATGTTTTTTTTTGTCATTGCAAAATCCCAAACTTCAAAGTCTTTGAGCTACCTCTAAATGTGTGTGTGTGTTCGTTCGTTCTTGGATTTCCTCTTTTTTACTTTTTGACTACTCTCATCCCTGGCATAAGCCAGTTATAGGTTTATGACTAGTTTCACGTACCATTTTCTTGTGATTCATTGAGAGTTGTGTAAGAAAATGTCGAATTTTACCGTTAGTTATGATAATAACTAACCTAATGCTCAACTTATTTTATTATCAGTTGCATGGCCTGTTGCTGATTCTATCACAAGTCTTATGTGCTTATGATTATATATTTTACATTTACAGAGCCAATCTATATCTATATTCGTTAATCTATATCTATTGTAAGTATAAGTATCTATTAAAAGTAATTGTTAATCAGTTTTAAAATGTATTTTACTTGAAAATCTTCTGGAAGTTTCCATTTTTTGTTTTTTATATATTAAACCATTAAGAATTACATATTGAAGAAGAATCATTGGGTACTTTCTCCCTCTCACCGAAGGACTTGGCTTATTACACTAACTGTCAATTGTCTAGTTTTTAATCAATCTCCTAATAAACAAAGGTTATCAAAATAGAATATTTGAGCATAACACTGATTATATTCAGTGATAAGCTATCATTAATAAAAGCTAAAGTATATGTTAAGAGGAGTAAATAAATTTGCAAAAATACAATTTCTTTTTATAGAAATTCAAAACAAAATGCAGTTGCTACGTTTTATGACACTATACAAACAAATTTGTCTATCAAGAAACAGACAAAATATCTCTGTTCTAATATACCAATCAAATTTACAGAATTGCTGATGCAACAATTTAATTTCTTTTCCTAACTTTGCTTATTCTGTTGCCATAGTTCTGTTTAAATTTAACTGTTCAACTTAGTTTTCTAAAAATTTTACATTAACAAAAATATAGAAATGATCTGTCAAAATGCTATATTAATTTTCGCAGGTTACCTGCATTTATTATTTATTTAAAGTGGATATTTTTTTCTAATGGTTTAATTATTCGCAATGTTTTTTATATTTATTCTATATGAAGTTAAAACTGACAATCAAAATCTTAATATTAATTACGGATTCAGATGAAACACACATAATTGAGCTAGTAGTATTAAAGTTCATGATATTTCAATTGGTAAATAAATTTAATCAAAAATATTGCTAAGAAAAGTTGCCAACCTAGTACAGGGCTGATTGTGCTCTGGAAAAAATCCGGATTTCCGGATTTTTCGTTAACAGTGATCTGGAAGTTTCCGAAGATCGAAGGTCCAGATGTTTTAAGAAATCATTGATCACAGAAGTTTCCGGAAATCTAATTTTCAAAGGTGGAACTTAAAAAACACAGTTTATTTTATTTGTTTGTAAGGGAGAGCCAGAGTGATACTTTATAAGCTTATATTCATGACTAATATTAATTTTTTATCAGTAAATAGTTCTTCTAATCATAAACTTAAAAAGGAAAGACATATTTGTAAATTTTAATTACTTATCTAGGTCATCATAGGTATGTGTAAATGGTACAGGTATGTGAAAAATTTTAAATAAGCTAAGAAATATTGAGAAAAAGGAAAAAAACCATGTTTAAATTTTTTTCTAATTTTTCAATTCAAACTTTTTTTATTTTATTTTTGACTTGGGCTCACAATCACCGTATTCTAGGATGTGGGATTTTCAATTTGAATTCTAGTTGTAAATAATATGTAACATATATGTAATATGTAACATATTTCTTCTTGTGAACTAATTCTTCAAAGCTGTGAAGTTGAATTCTGTGGAAAGACTCAGTTAGAGTGTATTATTATTGTTTTAATGTATAGTAATTTTTTAATTATACATATATATTGACATTACAGAGCCTGCTTTAATTGCCAAATCTAGTGTAGTACTAGATGTAAAGCCATGGGATGATGAAACAGATATGAAAGCATTAGAAGAAGCAGTCAGGTCTATATCTACTGAAGGATTAAAGTGGGGTGCTGGTAAGCATTTACTTATTTTTATTATATGTTTTATTTTGTTGCAATTTTTCTGCCTTTTAATCCCTAATCATATACTTCTAAAACTGTTTATAAAATCATTAGTTTAAACTTTTTCCCTTTCATTCTTTACTTTTTTAAAATTGTTTTGCTGACAAAATATACTTTAAATTATAAATTTGGTTTCAGTTTGTTAGAGCTAAAATTTAAAGGAGGAAAATTTAAACTTTGGGAAATTTGTATCTGTAGTTTAGAGATTTCTGTGCCCGTAGTTCAAAGGCAATTAATTTGAAAGATATCTGCTTTTATCAGCTTTTGTAAATGAAAATATTATTCTTAGCAAACCAGTTATTAGTAATATTATAATAAATATATAGTGAGCAAAATAATAACGCTTGAATAATTTCTGATCTTTGAAATTTTTTTCTATGTACCAAGAAATAAAAAAAAATTTAAAAAAAAAATATGGTATTGTCCAATTGTGAGTTTACACAAATAGCAAATTTATTTTCTTCATGTAAGTTAAAAATATTCATAAAAAGTTTCAAATAAGCTTACTGTTTTACTTGGGTTGTTCAAAATTAACTAAGCGAAACAAACTGATTGTTGCATCGGCCACTGATTGAACATCCATATCAAAACAGCTGTGTCAAAGCAAAGCAGCAACTCAAAGCAATTGTCTTTTCTCATGACCAGATCCCCATTATCTTACCAAATCATTGTACTGGTGTCAAGCAGCACTGCTATCAGTAGCATGTGAGTAAAGTTTTTTTGTGTGGATTTTTTTAGTAATTTTAGAACTAAATAGTTACTATTCTGGGTAGTATCTTTAAACTTGAAATTTTATGCAGTGGCTTAGATGTAACTAATAACTTTAAAAACTAATATTTTATAACTACCTTATACTTTAAGCAAACATGTGCATGCAAAATTTTTAAAAATAATTATTCTTATTAAATTTAAAGACTCCATTTTGCTCTGCTATAATACTGATTAATATTGGTTTGTTATGCTAGAAAGCTACAAGATATTATGGAAATCCTAGTTTGGTGTGTACAGTGGAGAGGTTAGCTGAAAAACAGTTTTAATAACAAAGAATATATTTTCCTCCCCTATTTCCATCAGCAGGTTTTATTTTTGACTGTTAAGGTTATATTTTGTATAACAATTAAGATTGTATTTTGCATCAAAAGTTTTTGCAATAAAAAGTAGTTTGATTAGTAAAATTATTAAGTGCTTTTAAAGTCTCTAAAAATAAGACTTAAATTTTTATCTTGGTTAAAGGTTAAAGCCGCTATGCTTGATTGATACTGTCAAATTTTTGCTGACCTTGTTTTCTTTATCATAATGCTACATATTTACTACTAATTTTGTTTGGTTTTTAGGCAAACTTGTTCCTTTGGCTTATGGAATAAAGAAGTTACAATTAGTTGCAATCGTTGAGGATGATAAAGTTAGTATTGACTGGTTGCAAGAAGCTATTCAAGAACATGAAGACTTGGTAAGTATTTATTGATTTTTTGACTAACTACTATGGATTCTGTTTTTACGCAATTTCACCTGTTACTGCAGACGACGAGAACTGTAACCCAGCCTTCGAAAAAGTCTGATTTTAGTAGTTTTTATCAGTGTTTATTTATTGTTTTACAACAGGGTTCCCACGGTCCTTAAAAACTGCTTAATTTTTATTTTGGAAAATAAGGGCCCTTAAAGTACTTAATTTTATTTAGTACAAGGTTTTTAAAAGTCCTTAATTTTTTAGCATTGCTATAGTTGATTGGAGCATTTTTTCAGTTCAATTTTTTAAAACAAAATGTCGTCCTTATATCACTTGGAATTAAACAATGATTAGAGGGTAAAGCATTTTAGAGAAACAAAAATTAATGCGTGTAGGGAGGCTATAGGTAAGGAGAAGAAAGCATGTCCAGTCATTAATATATTGGTTCTTTCATTAATATATTCTGCCTTTTGCCTAGAATGATACTCCATGAGGAGAGTGAAGCATTCTAAAAGTAAAGAATAGTGTGGACATAGCGGATACTGCACATGGAAGAGATAGTGCTTTTTTGGGGGGTTGCAGTTTTAAGGTACCTAAGTAGAAGACTCACACTAACCTTCAAAATTGACAGAATTCAAGAAATTCAGTTCTATTGGCAATGCATCTGCTTATAGGGATTAAGTAAAACGCTAAGAAAAGAAGTATCAGAAAAAATTTTGAACTAGAATTTATAACGAAAACTATTTCATAAAATCTTGAAGAATTAAATGAATTTGTATAATATTTCAATGTGTAATAAGTAAACGTAAATTTATAGAAATCATAACATTTTTTAAAATTCATGATTGTACTAAAAATAAACAGATCTGCATGAAACAAGGTTTGAAAAATCCCAGCCCACCTAGGTTTTTCATCGGTTTTTGTTGAAAACCAAGTTTTTTTAAAGTTTCAGATTGTTACGCAATTATTTTAATTTCTTAAGAATAAGCAGATTATTTCATAAAATATAAATCTACTCAACTTAAAGATCCTTAGATTTTAATCCTTAGATAATAATTTCATTCAGTTAACATTGCAACTTAATATACTGTTTTTAATTTTTGTTCAATTTTTGGTTGCTTTAAAATTTGTTCATGTTTTTCGCCAGAATGTTTAGTAACATTATGTAAAAGTTAAAATTCTTAATTACTGGTTTGGTTAGAAATAATTTTGGTAAAGTTCATCATAAAAGTAAATATAACACATTTGCTGGTCTAGTAGCAGAATATAAAAACTTGTTGTAATAATTATTTCCATGTTTTTGCCAAATTTCATTATTTACTCTTTTTTTTTTTTAAAAAAATATGCATGAAAAAAATTGCAAATCTTAATTTCTGCACTTAGTTTTACAATTCAATTTCAATGAAATCATTAAAAATGGAATATAGGTTAGTTTCATACCTTAACTTTTATGTCTGAAAGTGTTTTATAAAAAGTCTGACCTGGCTCTGCAAAATTTACCTGGTACTTCTTTGACGAGCCCTGTTAATTAATACAATTATATCAGTTCTTAAATTATAATAAAAATGTTTTTTACTATTTTTTTTATTGATTTTCTTTAGAAAGGTAAATAATTTGCACTGTCACTGGTGGTATTCGATGATAAACAATCATACAATTTTTAAGTCCATAATTTTTTCTTAAAAGTGCTAACTTTCTTCAAAAAAAGTCCTTAAAAGTGCTTAATTTTTGCTTTGTTAAAGGCAGGGTGAGTCATGAAAAGTCATGAATTTCAGTATTGAACAAAATTTGTCGTGAAATGTCATGATTTTTACTATTTTTAAAATAAACAATCTTGGAAAGTCATGGATTTAGGTCTCCAAAAAATCTTAATTTTTAAAATGGAATCCCCCCTGCCAATTTCATCCTGTTTCAAATATCTGAATTCCGAACAAAATCACCACTCAGGCATATTTTATTAGAATATAAAATTATTTTGTTATGCTCTTTAAAAATTATGGTGCTCTTTCAAAAAATGAAGGAAAAAGCATCATTTCTCTGTGATTTAAGAATTTTTATTATTTATTTTTTAAAATTTTATAAATTTAAAATTCTAGTTAAAGCAAACCAGTCATTGGCGAATTTTTTTATTTCCGAAATGAGAACAGAAAAATCAGGAGTATTTCTTTCCTTTCTGATGAACATGAAAAGTAACTTTAGAATATAATTCTGCAGAAAAAAATTATTTGCTTTTGTGTGTTTTTTTTTTTTTTTTGCTATTTTATTGTTTCAACTCTTTCATTACTCTGTTTTTTAAATTTAAAATCTATAAATATGAAGATGCACAGTACAGAGATGCCAACTATTACGGATTTACCGTAATTATTACGGATTTTTTGACAACATTACGCTATTACGGGCTACTCCCCCAAAATTACGGAAAACTCATCCAAAAGTTTCATTTTTATTTTATAATTTTTCCCTTTAAGAATCATTCTCATTGAATCGTGTCGGACGGCGATCCGAAATGCATTTTTGGACGGAGTGAGAATGCTCCTTTTAAACGTAGCGCTTCTAGCTCTCACCCTTTCAATCCGTCATGTCAACAGCACAGAAATAAGCGGTACTTACTGTCTGTGTAAACAAACGATCGTTTTTGTCGCGCTATTTTTTAACGAAGATTTAATGAGCAAAAAAGCCAGTATATGTGAGTAATCTAGCGCTCAATGCAATGGAACGTCAAGCAAAAAAAGAAAAAGTAACACAACGTTATCGTCATGCATATAGTGTGGAAGGGCACGTGCTTTGGAGCATTAACAAACAAAAAAGTGTGTTTTGAAAGGAAATTTTCTGATGCTGAGACAAGAGCTGTAAAGCAAAGTACTAAATTAGATTTACATATAACAGATAAATAAAAAAAATTTATTGTAGTTTCAGTTTCTTATTTTGTGTTCTATTATACAAGTATGTATTTATGTACCTTTTTAGGTGAATCTTAAACTCAAATTTTATCCTTTTTTAAACAGAACAGTTTTGGAATATAAATTATTAAGATAATTATATAATGAATTCTCATTAATATTTAATTTATAGTACCATTAAAATAAACATTAAATCTTTAATATTGAAATTATGAGGTAAAACTTTAATATTACTGAGGATTACTGAAAATCATTAAAAGTTATGTGTGATAATTACTGAAATCATAATTTTCAAGTTGGCATCTCTGACAGTATAGCAGTTTTGGTTATACCTATCATTTCAATTAATGTTATTCTAATGCTTTTTAAATTTGCGTTTTTATCGGAGAAAATAGTAACTTCGTTAAGTCTTGAAAAATTCTTGGAATTAGTCATGGAAAATCATGAATTTGAAAATCTAAAATGTAGCAGATACTCTGTAAAAGAGTGGAAACCCTGTTTTTAGCTTTACCCCATGGTGTTTCCAATTGCAATATATTTAATACTATATTACTATGAAACATGAATTTTCGAATATTAGTTATTTCTTTTAGATGTGCCCCACTCATAATGGCTCCATCTTTAATCCACATTGTTTTTCCAACATCAATTGTTTATTGGCAGCTATTTATCATTTTTTAAGTCACATCTCCGAAGTTTTTAAAATTCTGATATGCTTAATACGACACAATTTATGAATATAAGGTAACACTTTTTAAAATGACGATTCATCATAATAAGTCTATGTCGTTTTCTGATCACACAAATTTAGATCTATTTCCTGTGATTCTTTCAAGCGTTCATTTCCTTGACTTCTGGGTTGGGTTCAACACTGAGTTGAACATTGATAGTCGTAAACTCAAAATTGGATTGACTTTTTAAAGATTATTATGAAATAAAAATGTATGAATGCAGTTTTTAAGGATTTTGATGTGAGGGTTTTATCCACTGTTAAAACTGAAAAACTGACTCATGTCAGAAAACCTATTGTCTTAGTCTAATGTTTCAGAATGTTAAAATTTCAAATTAAATCTTTATATATTTTGTTCAGCTGGAATTTTCTAAAATTGATCCTATTTTCTTAAAAATTATTTCATTTATGGAAACCGGCAATATTTCAGTGAAATTTCGAAGTCTGTTTTTGACCTAAAAATATTTTATAATTTTCATTTTGCTTTTATGAGTTACTTTGAATCGAAAACAAAACATTGCTATACTTAGAGGAATATGAGTGAAAAACATCATTTAATAATGTTGTGACTTACGTAATAAAAGTTTGTTTTTGCTAAATATTTATCACCACTATAACAAATTTCTAGCTCATTATTTTAGATAATGTTTTAACTGAAACATCTTCATTATTCACTCTTCAATCACCCTTGTAAAATATGTATATCTTTTTGTATCAAGTTTTTTTAAAATTAAATTTACAGTGTTATATTCTAATTGTAGATTTAGCTTAAAATGTACGTTGTGATTAAGTAACATATAAATACCCATTATCATTACAAAATAACTGTAAATAAAAGAATGATAAAAATTAAATTTTGGCTTAATTTTCTACCATTTAAAACCTTTACTCCACCATTAAAACTTTTTTAAGTACAGTACAGAACCCGTTATCCGGAAATCGGAAAACCAAAAACCGGAACGAAATTCGATAAATATTCCCGCTATTTTAAATTTTTTTTTTTTTTTCCTCATAAGATTTTAAGATTTTTCTTTCTTTTTTGAAAGATGTTTACCTTACCATCATTTTGGAAATAATCATTAGTGTATTACTTCATCGTTTTTTTCTTCTTTTTAAGATTATTTCCAAATATTTTATTTTAGTTGAGTTTGACAATGAAAAAATGCTTCTTTTTGCGATTCAGAAAACCGCAAAAATCAGTTACCTGGAATAGCGATGGTCCCGATCGTTCCGGATAATCGGTTCCCTACTGTACATATAAGTTTATACTTACTTGAACAAGTGAATTTCATTTAAGAATACTTTTCTACAATTTAATATTAAACCTCTCTCATTGCAGTACAAATTGCACATATCATTGAAAAGGTCCAGACTAAATCATGTACTTTTTTAACATAAATATCATTACTAAAAGAAATATTTTTTTTTCTAGGTGCAAAGTGTGGACATAGCTGCCTTTAATAAATTGTGATTTAATTTAAGCTTGTAGATTTTGAATCAATAAAATAATTTTTCATAATGTTGTGTTTCAATTCTGAAAGCAATTTTGAGTAATATAATGTTACATGGTTTTCACAAAGATATAATATGTTAGTGTCTTAAGTGTCAATTTTAAATCATTAAACAATTGAAAAGTAAAACAAATTGTATGTTATGGAAATTTTTTACAAACATGGTTGAAAATATAGTTCTGTATTCTTAATATAATGTATAATATATGGAAAAATATGCATTTGTCACTACGTCAGTTGCAACTATCAACAATTTTGCATGATTGATTTGATTACTAAGTTATTTCCATTTACTATCAGAATGTCATTGTTACTGTTACAGCAATAACTTTTAAAATTTCTATGACAAAATAAAAGAAATTCAAAGATTTGAAAGGAAAAAAAGAAAAATCTTTTAATGTTCTCAGTACAATCAAAACTCATTAACACTTCTTGGTCTCTTTATGTCTGTTTATTTGTTGGCCCATTCTGGAATTTGCTTTTTACCCTGAAATAATTAAAACAGCATTATATATTCAATTAATATTAGATAAATACATTTTGACTTTTTTTGGAAATATAAGATATTAAAAACTTTTCAAGCCTGTTTAGTAGTGTTAAATGGGTGACAATTAAGTAGAAAAGGACTGGATTTTTTTTTCTTAAATAAAAGTTAAATCAAGTTTGTTTAAATAGCATTTTCTTTATAGCATTTTTGACATTTTTTTGCCAAAACAATAATAATAAGAAAATATTATTTTCTGTGTTAGAGATACAGTTTAAATAACTGATTTTTTTAAAAAAACAAACTTGTCTTTAGAATTTTCTTTAATTCTATTCTATACTCAATCTTTCCTTATGGTTCTTATATTTGCATTATTTATTAAAAATTAATTGTATAAGGCTTTTCTTCTGGCTTTCCCTTGAGACATTTGACAAGCTTAATAAATATGTAATAGGATAACATTCTGATTTTCATAAGGATGTATATTTCTGGGATGTTAGTTTCGCAACTGTTAGTTTTAACTTATGATTAATGTAAATCTAATACAGAAATATGCGTCAAAAGTTCATCTGTGTTATTTTACCTATATTTCATTACTCATTTTTACATTAAAATTAGTTGAATTGACGCACGCATATTCTCGGAACATTTTTTTTTTACTAGTAGTTTGATGTTTAGTCATAACTTGTATGAATACTATTAATGTAGTTTCTATTTTAACGATTTTTTTTTCTTCTATCATTTTTAGTTTTTGATTCATTAAATGATAAAATCGATATCTTGAAGTTTACGTAAACACCAATAAAAAAAAAGCGTTGCCTTTTTTATATGAATTATAACTAAAGCAAAATTCTCATCAAATGGGAACACTACAAGGATTAAATTTTTGAGAAAATCCCTGTGTTCCCTTAATCGTCATTGTCTTAAATTTTGGACAAAAATTGACATTTCATAAAATGAGTTTTTTAAAAAATGGAGGTAGCTTGATGTACGTAATTTAAATGGTCATAGCTCAAAATCTAGTATTTAAAGAAAGCTAAAAAAGTTGTTTACGAAAACACATTTTATTGCACATATTTAAACTACGGGTATGAATGTATTTTTCTAATGAATTGACACATGACTTTAAATTTGTAATGCAAAAATTTGTGCAGTTTGCAAAATAAAAATAACTTGCGATTGTTTTAAAACTAAATCTTATTGGTTCGAAGCATAAATTTCCTTGTTAGTAACAGTGATATATTTTTTTAAGTCTTGAAGTCTCTGAGTATTTATAGCTTTTATTTATGGATTTTGATTTTTGAATATCAAATTATTGAGGGGGGAGTAGAGTATTGCGTGTTGGAAATATGGTATCAATAGCTTAGGCAGGAGAGCATTAGCAAGCTTGGGTCTTAAAGTTAATTTCATTTGTTCCAGAGATACGTTAAATTAATTATTTGTTATTTTTTATTTTAATAAATTTTTTTTTTAAAATTATAAGGTGCACAAGTTTTTAAATCAATTTTAAGTGACCCTAAATTTGAACTGAAGTGGTCGAATAGTTCTGGCGAAATACAAGTTCAGAAATATGACTGCTTACTCATAATATAAAACTGCTCTCCTTAGCCCTTTCATGGGTTTTTTATTTCTAGTATGAGTAAATTAAAGTATTTTTAGAATTTAGACTCATAATTAGATTATTTGATCAAATTGAAATTTTAACGCCATTTTTTTGGTGATAAATATGTTTTCCGCTACCACTTAGATGTTATAAAAAAGTAAGGAACTTAATTACTTTTACTTCTTTTTATTTATAAGTTAAATTTTAAAAAGGCTGCAGCCTGTAAAAGGAATTATGTACATCATAACTTATAATGCATTTTCTAAAACTTTCATATGGTCATCAGTTTTATCCAAACGTACTTCATCAGAGCTGGAGTTAGTAACAAATGGAATCCCAAATTAAAAGTGTCCCGCAGTGGACTGATAATAAAGACACAGTTCCCGGTAAAGCACCAAAGTCAAGATCACTGGCTGTGGTCAATAAGTAGGAGGGTTACAGACACTCGGAAAAAATAGCTAAGCACCATGACCCTTGCAAAATAAAATTGAAAACGCAAACCGACAAAATGAAATGAAGTGAATGATTCCTCAAGCCTCGATCTCACTGCTCTGCCATGATGCAGTTTTTTGAAATGTTCTCACTGCCCTGTCG
The DNA here is from genome assembly GCF_982258835.1 of Parasteatoda tepidariorum. Classification (NCBI taxonomy): domain Eukaryota; kingdom Metazoa; phylum Arthropoda; class Arachnida; order Araneae; family Theridiidae; genus Parasteatoda; species Parasteatoda tepidariorum. The sequence goes on along the minus strand of NC_141765.1, from coordinate 4,225,544 downwards.
TGAAGCAGTATTTTGTTTATTTGAAATGTGTGACGACCCAACATTGGCCATGACAAAAAAAACCAGTCCGCAGAAGCCATTTCAAGGAAAAATTGATTTCAATGTGTGCCCAACAGATTCGCGCCCAATTTTGACCCACAAAAAAAAAAAAAAAAAAAACCAGAGAGCCTCCGCAGAAGCCATTTGAAATGATTTCAATGTCCCAAGAGGTCCCCACCAGAACACCCAATGTTTGCCTCGTGTATATTTTAAAAAAAGTCTCTTTGACATAGAGTTAAATGTAGATGGCTTCTCGGCACATGGGGCAAGTCTTTTGACTGCTGGTGCGCATCCAATTGACCAGACATTGTTCGTGAAACTCATGCCGGCCTTGCGTCCGGTGAGGAATTTCCACCATCTCTTCCAAGCAAATCGGGCAGGTCTCGGGTGGGGAGTAGTACCACTGTTCAAAGGGTAACGTAAAGAGGCAATTGCGAATTTCGCCGGCTAGGCGAATCCGCAATGCATCTGTCACGAGATGCTCTTTCGAAAACCAGTCATTCACAATATTTAAAAGCCATCTCATACCAAAGCGATTAAAAGTCCTGTAAGCTGGGCTTACATGACTCAAATCAGTCTGGAGACGCAACTCTCGATCGATTAACCTCTTAAGGACACCCTTCACCCGAGTCACATCAGAGTAGTCTTCCGGATCGAGGAATCGAAGCACTGGATGCGCCTCGACCCCCAATTCCACAACCTCCGGCTCTCCCGTCCACAACACCTCCCGAGGAACAGTATGGAGTAGAAGCACCTGATCTGGTGTCAAGGGAAGAAGATTACTAATAATAAAATAGTTTGCCATCTGGAATCGACTGTATGTCAAAATATAACTTCTCCTCAACGTGCAAGCCTTTTTATAGACAAACAGAGAGCACTCAAGTCGTCATGACGCCATGGAATGTTCTAGAAATGCCACGGAGCCTGAAAATGATTACCTGATGGATATGTTGGGGGTACCTGGGGGTTTGCAAGATGAATTGGATTCCATGGTCATTGGCCGACGGACATTCCGGCGATGAGTTGGGAGTGGGTCGAGGCTTGACTCAAACACTCAACAGTAAAAAAAAACTTGACCGGAAATGGGCGTGGCCAAACGACAACAATTGCACATGACACCAAAAAGTTGCGTCTCGAAAAAATCAAATTTTGTCTCCTCCAAAATTTGACTCGGCCCAAGTCTCCGGACGAATGAAAAAAAACTTGACCGGAAGGAGGCGTGGCCAAACGACAACAATTGCACATAACACCAAAAAGTTGCGTCTCGAAAAAATCAAATTTCATCTCGACCAAAATTTGACTCGACCCAAAATCTCCGGACGAGTGAAAAAAATTTTCTATTTTTGGCATTAAAAGTTCTCGAATATGTAACCGTCTTTTTCTGCTTTTTCCAAATATTCCATTTCCATAAAATCATCATTTTTCTATCAAATACAGACGGCATCATAAAGGAGCCCATACCATTCCCGCGAAATATCTAGTTACAAGCTAAAATATAAATGATTAAAAAAAATCCCAACCGCAACCTAAATTCCCAGGATGTCAGATCCAACTCATTGGATTCCAAAGCCAGCGCAATGGATTTCAAGACCCCAACTCCATGGATGTCCATGCATTCCAACCACTCTCACCGTGTTTCAAATCCAGATATTTTCAACAAAATGTCACGCGATTCCAGAGCCCGTATCCATGTTTCAAAACCACACTTTTCCAATGGCCCATGGATCCAAAGCACCGGGGTTTTCCAGAGGCCATGCGATGCCATTCAAAACGGGATTCGACGCCCCACACCTTTTCAAACGGCATCACCCACCAAGCGGTTTTCCAATGGATCCAGAGTACCGGGTGTTTTGAGGCCGATGAGCCAAAGCGTTCCAGCTGGACAGGCTGCAGTTTCACCGACTCAAGCATTTGAAGACTGTTGGGTTTTCAAATAGGACCCGGGGGTTTTGAAATCTGGGAGACGTGTGTTTGAGGGATTCTTTGAACACTCTGTGGACAGTGCCTGGCTCTCAAATCCCGGGGATGGGGGTTTGCGATATCAATTGGATTCCGAGCTCATTGTCCCAAGGACATTCTGATGATGAGTTGAGAGTGTGTCGAGACTCAAGGCTTGGGTCAAACACTCAACTGCAAAAAAAACTTGACAGGAAGTGGGTGTGGCCAAATGACAACGATCTCTTTGCACATGAGAACGACAGCCAAAAAGTTGCGTCTCAAAAAAATAAAATTTTGTCTCGACCAAAATTTGACTCGACCCAAATCTCCAGACGAGTGAAAAAAAAAATTCTAGTTATTAAAAGTTGATGGTATAGGCTTATACGTTTCTAGACCAAATTTATCCCTTTCCAAAAATGTCACTTTTTGCAAAAATAAAATTTATGCCCTTTTGGCCACACACACTTCCTGTCAAGTATTTTTACTTTTTTTAAAAATTTTTGTATATAAAAAAACAATCCCGTTCAAAACATTCCAACCCAACTCTAAGAGAACCCCCGCCCTCTGGAAATGTGTACCCTCTCCATCTGTATTCTAATGATATCATAAAATGACATAATTTTTTGTAAAAAAAAATATCATTTTTTATAAATCGACATCCTTTTTTTTAAAAATCAATTCTCAGAGTCCCCAATCTCTGATTGCCATCCAGACGATTGGACACGCTCCTGCTGAGATTGCACGACGACCGTGGAACCCGAGGCCACATGAATGTCACCGCTACTGAAATGGTTGGTGGTGGAGGGCCTCTGCTCCATCTCTGCAATTTTACGCTTCAGCGTTTCATTTTCTCGTTTCAGTGCGTCGATAGTTGCATAGAGCTTATCCATCTCTGCGCCTTGTTTCTGGAGCACGCGCTCTAAAATATGCATTTGAAAGACTTGCTGTTTATTGAGCGTGTAGTAGACGTCTTTCATGCGTTGACGCCAAGAATTGCCTAATTCAATCTGATGTGCCATCGCCGCGACGCGATTCTCGAAGCTTGTCTGCGTGGATCGGACGCACATGATATCACTCTCAGTCCAGTGCAGTTTGTGTTCTCCAGCGGGATGCAGTTCTTAATCCCATCGCAAAGAAGCGGGACAATCTCGAAGCTTCGGCAAGGCGTCGAGCACGCGAACTCGCTATTTTTTCGCACCGGATGACCAGAAGGTTTCCGTTTTCCAATCCATGACAACATGATCGCGAAGCTTTTGCTGGATGTATTCCATGGAGCCCGTCGGCCACAACAGGACCATGGAAGCGACGGCATGCTTGTGCAACGGGCGATTGATGCAAAAGTGTCCTTTTCGCCACACGCCTGGCTGCTGGGATCCGGAACATTGAGATTTTTCGCACGATACGTAGTGAATGGTATTGGCCAAATGCAATGCTGTCTTGATCTCTTTCTGGCGCTCGGATTCGAAAGTCACGTTGATGCGTTTCCACGCTTTGAAGCAGGCGGCTTAATTCCGCACACCCACAATCAAGCGGCGAGGGAGTTTATGACACGCCATGGCCTGGGGCTGGACGGTCGAGCAACCGTCGCACATACACCAAAAGGACAACACGACCAGTGAACTGACCTCCAAGACCGCAGACATGTTGGTCTTGAAACTAGAAAAGGCATACGATCGAATAAAAACATGATAGAGCGTCCAAGCGCTGGAAAAAAACATTCGAAGCAGGGCCAAGGGCTCACGACCCAAATTGCTCTCTTTATCAAACGCGGCAAACGATCCCGTGTCTGTCAACTCTTGAAAGTCACCTGGGTAGTCTTCATAAAATCCAGCCTGTTGCGAATCCTCCTCCATGTTTCGGTGGTTGAGTCGACGATAAAGTAATGAGCGATCAAATGGAATACAGTCACATAATCAGGGAGTGGAGCTTTCGGGATCATCGATTTCAGAGGCAGCACTGGTTTCAGCCATTGTAGTGTCGTCAGTTTGGATAAAGCAAACTTTTTTGTTTTTTCGATTCTTTTTTTTGAGAAGGGTAAAGCATTTTTCAATGTGGATGTTGTTTGCTTCGAGACTCGCGCAAAATGTGTGTTTTCCACGAGAAATGCAATCGGTTTTTCCATTGAGACCATGTTTGGATATTGAATGAGTCTTTATATACTCTTCCAACGTCACTTTATCAGAGCAAAGCGGACATTCGATATCCCTATTCTTCCAGTACTTGTAAGAAGAACTGAATCTCTTTTTCAAAGTTATCAAACTCATTCTCGAGTTTTGAAAAACAATTTCAAACTGAATCCAGCAAAACTCGACACTCACTAAAGTAAAGCATTAATAAAAAAAATAAAAAGACTTGACTGGAAGTGGGCGTGGCCAAACGGGCGGCATAAATATTTTTTTTTTTGTAAAAAAAGACATTTTTGAAAAGGAATAGATTTGGTCTAGAAACGTATAAGCCTATACGATCAACTTCTAATAACAAAACTAGAATTTTTTTTCACTCGTTTGGAGATTTGGGTCGAGTCAAAGTTTGGTCGAGACGAAATTTAATTTTTTTGAGACGCAACTTTTTGGCTGTCGTGCTCATGTGCAAACAATCGCTGCCATTTGGCCACGCCCACTTCCTGTCGAGTTTTTTTTGCAGTCGAGTGTTTGAGCCAAGTCTTGAGTCTCGACACACTCTCAACTCATCATCAGAATGTCCGTGGGTCAATGAGCTCGGAATCCATTTGATATCGAAAACCCTCTGCCCCGGGATTTGAGAGCCAGGCCCTGTCCACAGAGTGTTCAAAAGATCCCCCAAACACACGTCTCCCAGATTTTCAAACTCCCGGGTCTCATTTGAAAATCCAACCGTTTTCAAATGCTTGCGTCGGTGAAACTGCAGTCTGTCCAGGTGGAACGCTTTGGCTCATCGGCCTCAAAACACCCGGTGCTCTGGATCCATTGGAAAACCGCTTGGTGGGTGATGCCGTTTGAAAAGGTGTGGGGCGTCGAATCTCGTTTGGAATGGCATCGCATGGCCTCTGGAAAACCCCGGTACTCTGGATCCATGGGCTATTGGAAAAGTGTGGTTTTGAAACATGGATACGGGCTCTGGAATCGCACGACATTTTGTTGAAAATATCTGGTTTTTAAACACGGTTAGAGTGGTTGGAATGTATGGACATCCATGGAGTTGGGGTCTTGAAATCCATTGCGCTGGCTTTGGAATCCAATGAGTTGGATCTGACATCCTGGGACTGGGAATTTAGGTTGCGGTTGGGATTTTTTTTAATCATTTATATTTTAGCTTGTAACTAGATATTTCGCGGGAATGGTATGGGCTCCTTTATGATGCCGTCTGTATTTGATAGAAAAATGATGATTTTATGGAAATGGAATATTTGGAAAAAGCAGAAAAAGACGGTTACATATTCGAGAACTTTTAATGCCAAAAATAGAAAATTTTTTTCACTCGTCCGGAGATTTTGGGTCGAGTCAAATTTTGGTCGAGATGAAATTTGATTTTTTCGAGACGCAACTTTTTGGTGTTATGTGCAATTGTTGTCGTTTGGCCACGCCCACTTCCGGTCAAGTTTTTTTTTCATTCGTCCGGAGATTTGGATCGAGTCAAATTTTGGTTGAGGCAAAATTTGATTTTTTCGAGACACAACTTTTTGGTGTCATGTGCAATTGTTGTCGTTTGGCCACGCCCACTTCCGGTCAAGTTTTTTTTTGCTGTTGAGTGTTCTAGCCAAGCCTCGAGTCTCAACACACTCCCAACTCATCGTCAGAATGTCCGTCGGCCAATGACCTTGGAATCCAATTCATCTTGCAAACCCCCTGCCCCGGGATTTGAGAGTCAGGCCATTTCAAAAGTTTTCAAATGGTCCACGTGACGCAACCATTTCAAAAATTTCACTTATCCTGGTGATGTGCTCTGGATCCAGTGATTATGTTGTTTCGAACGAATGTCCTGTCACGTAATATCCCGAAAGTGTATTGGGGTAATGTGTTTTGTCGCACGACTTGTTGGAAATGCATCCGGTGACATCCTAAAGGTGTGTTTGGGGAATGCGTTTTGTCTCACAATTTCTTGGAAGCGCATCCGGTGATTTGTTGCATGAAATCGTAAAACTGCATCTGGCGGATGTTTTTGCATGACTTTTTGGAAACGCATTTCGAAAGGGTCGATCGGAAGTTTTTATCACGTGATATCCATCAGGTAATCATTTTCAGGCTCCGTGGCGTTTTCTAGAACATTCCATGGCGTCATGACGACTCGAGCGCCCTCTGCTTGTCTATAAAAGGGCTTGCACGCTGAGGAGAAGTTATATTTTGACATAGAGTCGATTCCAGATGGCAAACTATTTTATTATTAGTAATCTTCTTCCGTTGACACCGGAGCAGGTGCTTCCACTCCATACTGTTTCTCAGGAGGTGTTGTCGACGGGAGAGCCGGAGGTTGTGGAATTGGGGGTCGAGGCGCATCCAGTGCTTCGATTCCTCGATCCGGAAGACTACTCTGATGTGACTCGGGTGAAGGGTGTCCTTAAGAGGTTAATCGATCGAGAGTTGCGTCTCCAGACTGATTTGAGTCATGTAAGTCCAGCTTACAGGACTTTTAATCGCTTTGGTATGAGATGGCTTTTAAATATTGTGAATGACTGGTTTTCGAAAGAGCATCTCGTGACAGATGCATTGCGGATTCGCCTAGCCGGCGAAATTCGCAATTGCCTCTTTACGTTACCCTTTGAACAGTGGTACTACTCCCCACCCGAGACCTGCCCGATTTGCTTGGAAGAGATGGTGGAAATTCCTCACCAGACGCAAGGCCGGCATGAGTTTCACGAACAATGTCTGGTCAATTGGATGCCCACCAGCAGTCAAAAGACTTGCCCCATGTGCCGAGAAGCCATCTACATTTAACTCTATGTCAAAGAGACTTTTTTTTAAATATACACGAGGCAAACATTGGGTGTTCTGGTGGGGACCTCTTGGGACATTGAAATCATTTCAAATGGCTTCTGCGGAGGCTCTCTGGTTTTTTTTTGTGGGTCAACATTGGGCGCGAATCTGTTGGGCACACATTTAAATCAATTTTTCCCTGAAATGGCTTCTGCGGACTGCTTTTTTGTCATGGCCAATGTTGGGCCGTCACACATTTCAAATAAACAAAATACTGCTTCACGATAGGGCAGTGAGAACATTTCAAAAAACTGCATCATTACAGAGCCGTGAGAATCGAGGCTTGAGGAATCATTCATTTCATTTTGTCGTTTTGCGTTTTCAATTTTATTTTGCAAGGGTCACGGTGCTTAGCTATTTTTTCGAGAGACTGTACCAGTTTGCATTGGGACCGAAAGTGTGCGGTATTGGTTCTAGATAAGCTGCTCTACTGTAAATTGCTCGATTTTGCGCGCAAGTCGTCCCCTCTGCAGAGGATTGAAATAGTATGTCTTCGGATCATCCGTAGAGATGTTTCCCAGACCGTCACCGATAGCTCTAGTGTGACGTTAAAAGAGAGTACCTACCCGAATTGTTTACCATTGGTTTAAATTGGTAAGTACAGTTACTATTGCCTTAGAAAAGAGTGGAAAATCCAAATCCGTCCGGAAAAAAGTTGTGTTTATTCAGAAGAGTACCTTTGTGTAGGGCTGGATAGTCTGGCTGGTAGGGCGTTGGGCCATATCCTTGAGGTTGTGAATTAGATCCCCACCAGCCGAAGACGTACCGTACACAAAATGGTGACTTCTGTCACGCTAAATCTGTCGGGGTCACAGAGACCTACAAGTTTATAATAACAAATCAATACCTCTTTTATCATTGAATCGGAAATTGATCATGCTTTGGTTCAGGTCAAAATTGCGTTTTGCGGATAGATGGATGGTGTGTGAATGTGTTCTCCCTGTGAAATTGGATATGACGTATGTATGCTGTCTCTGGAACATCCTCAGGGATGTTTCCCAGATCGTCGCCAAGAGCTCATTTTGCAGCTCTAGTGCGACGTAACTAAAATTGCCGTACCCTACTTTTTTGTAACATTTTGTTCGAAAAGTATTGTCCGCACATATTAATTAGTATATTAAAGCATAACCCTCGAATCATTTGAGAAATTTCGTAAAACATTTGCATTGCGTTAACACAAACCTTATTTTCTACTTCTTAGCAATAATGTGATTTGTAGGGAAGTTTTTGCCCTTACATTGGGAAAATGAAATAGCACTGGTGGGAAACCTCCAACACCACGCAAAATCTTTATTAAAATTGTTTTTGTGTTATAGAAAATCCTATCATTAAATCAAAATTATTTTCTTTTATTGCGCATCTTTGATGTTAGTCTTTATTGAACTGACTTCAAGTGTGCACGGTTCTTTTTAAGTCTTCTGTGGGCAAGATTTTTTCAGATCCTGAAAACGTTTAAATTCTTAGTAGAACTCTACTGCGTATTCACCGTTGACTCTGACCTAACACGTAACTCCCAGTTCCGAAACCCCCGGTTTGGAAACTTTGACCGAGAGTTCAAAGCGATTCCACCATTATTTTTTAACCGTTGGTTTCTTAACTGCGGGTTACTTGACCGGCAGTTAATGGCATTTTCCTATTGGATAATAACTTGCGTCCCGGTGGTAGATTTATAGCCGTATTAACAGTGTTTGTTTTCAATTTTCGTTGCTATTTTTTTAAAAAAAAATCTATTAAAAGAAGGGGAAAAAAAGATTGCATTGAGTAATTAAATTTGAACCCCTCTTTTACTGGTCAAATAAAAAATATGTTTAGTTTCGTTTTCCTAACCGACTTGTATTCACCTCGTTTTCTAAATAAACAAACAGCTAGTTAAGCGGAAGTAACTTCACTCGGTCCGTGCGAACTTCGGCTACATCGCTATAGTCTTCTTATTATTATGTTTTACTTTAGATTTCCAAACATTGTTGTCGTTTTCTCTCATCTTGATAACGTTTGTTGTTCGAAAATAAAAATTTGTTTTATTAAATCGAAATGAGCTTTTCCTATTATCACAAGTTGAATGATGATGGCAAAATTGTCATATAATAATATTCAGTTGTCTGATCCTTTTTCTGGAGAGTTATTTTAAAGTTTAAAATATAAAATTCAATTAAGTTTTCAAAAGACACTGGTCTCTAGCAGCTAAATATTAAGTTAAGATATATTTACCTCGCAAATATACTACTTATTCATGGCATTCTAAAAACATGCAGAGCTTGACATTATATGAATGAAATTTGTAATAGAGATTTCATTTTCTTCAAAAAATTAAATTTCGTAATGGAAATATTTTTTCTCTTTCTTAAATAAAAGCAATATCTTCAATTTCCTCCATCAAACAAGAAAACAAGATATATGTTACTTCATCAAATTTTTTTAAAATGCATTTATTTTATTTTTCTTCAGGAAGTTTAATTGTTTAAAGCAGGGGTGGTCAAAACTGAGCCTCTTGTGCACCACTTTCAGTGAAAAAAAATCTTGAACGTGGCAATTATTTATATAAACTCTACGTCAAATCAATAAGTGCTACCGTGTTAATGTTGTTCATTGAATTATTACACGTACAGTAACTTTTTTTTCTTGATCAAATTAAGCTATAAGTTAGCAAATATCACAGATGTTATCTTTAAAATCTTGAAAAATTGAATTGTTTCTAGTGAAATTTAAACAATGGCTAATATGTAACCAATCAAAATTTTTTGCTCATCATTTTTATACATTTAAATGAGCAAGAAAATAATAAACAGAAAATTACATTTTATACTCTTTTTTTAAATGAAACAATTTTACAAATACAGCTAATAAGGAGAAAACTTACAAGGATACAAACACTAATGTGATTTCTGTATTGTTTTGATTTTAAGTAGGTTCTTTATATGAAAAATTGAAAAAAAATTTTTTTTTTCAATTTAAATTGAGTTTGTGTGCCACACAAAATACCACCTCTGGTTTAAAGTAACTTTATTTTTCATATGTCAAATAATAGCACACACTAATCTGAATTATTTAGTGTTAAAAGTCATGTTTCTCTATTTAGATATTACTTTAAATTTTACATTACATTATGGGAAAGTACCTATTTTATTTTAAATTACGCTTGTTGAAATCTTGAAATTTAAAAAATAAGAATACTGTATATATTAGATAAAAAATTATTTTTGGAAAAAGTTTAAGAAATATATACAGAAAAGTTCCTTTTGTTGTGGATCCCCCATCTTAACGAGACTAGAGATAAGATCCAAAGATTCAATCAGGGGATAAGGAGAGTTGCTAGGGCAACCTGGGGGCTCAGCCCATTTATACTTAAACGAATCTACCTCCAGCCAAGCGAGCGTATTATTTTGTATGCAGCCAGTGTCTGGTACGGAAATAACACAAGGATGAACGAAAAACTTAAATCAATCCAAAGGATCCCTCTACTTACCATCACCAAGGCGTATTCGACAGTTAGCTCTGAAGCTGTACAGATACTGGCTGGCATTGTCCCAATTCACCTAAAGATCCTCGAGGACATTATTATCAAAAGGATGAGATGGGGTTGGAGGACGGATGATTTGGTTCATGTTTTCCCACAGTGCTCTACACAGAATATTAATTTTGATACTCCAGCCCCACTGCACCCATCTAAGTATCGCTCCTTGCCCTGGGGGTATGATTTCCCAAAAGATCAGGGTTTGGAGATTTTCACCGACGGCTCTAGGATGGAGACTGGCAACAATAACATCTTCAGAACTGCTTTTGCATTCGTTGTCTATTTTAACGGAGTAAAAACACATCAGGTCTCCACTAGGGTCGAAGATAACACTAACATCTTTATTGCTGAACTGCTGGCCATCAAATCGGCGCTGCAATGGCTTCAACATTACGGAGGCAACTATTTACTCAGACCCTCTTTCATCGCTACAGGCCCTGGCTGACCCACAGCCCACATCAGACATTATTGAAACTACAAAACTGCTCTGAAGACAAAATATAAAATTAAACTGGTTTAAGGCGCATGTGGGCATCCAGGGCAACGAAGAAGCTGACGAAGCAGCCAAGATGGCCATTGGGTTAGACACGGTGGAACTCCAAGGGCTGAGGACCCCAAAACAGGTTAAGAGTAAACTGAGGGATAGTATCCTTATTAAATGGGCAGAGGAGTGGAGGAACTGTCCAAAAGGGAGGCAAACCTATGATCTCATTAAAACACCATCAACTAAAAGGTTACTTACAAACTTTTACCTAAATCAATTCATTACTGGCCACGGAGTGTTCGGAGTGTATCAAAAAAGGTTTTTCAACAAAAGTGGTATCTGTCAATATTGCAAGGAAGAACAAGCCATTCACCACCTACCTTTTGATTGTGCACGTCCGGGCACTCCGAGGGGATATCTTTACTAATAAAACTGAGCATCAGATCTTCTCAAGTAATGACTGCAAAAATATCGTCAAGGAAATCATTAGGGTCACACTAGAAGATCTACTGAAAATTGATCAGGTCTAGTCTCACCGGCCCTCCTTTCCAGATCTTCATTCGTTCCCCCAGTAGAGCCATCGGCCGGCATCCGGGCACGCTTGCTTTTACTTTGTGCGCCTCTTGTGTTTTAACTTCTTGCTAGTCTTGACTTGTATACCTCTCCTGCCCTGACTTGTTGCTGGTTTTAACTTTTAAATTTTAATTCTTTTGAGCGCATGTAACTTTTTTGTATTACCATTGGTTGGTTTTATTTTCATGAGTCCCTATTGATTCATGGTTTTAACTATCTTGATCACTTTGTACCCCTTTTGGCTTGTTATTGCTCTTTTAATTTGTCGTTGTTATATATTTTTAACTTTCCCCTTTTGGCTGTATATTGCCAGTGTTTTATTTCTTGTGAATGTTTTGGGTGCTTCTTATAGCAGCGAGGCACGGCCATAATAAGGGTCTGTAGACCTAATATAAGGATCATTTGATTCGGCTGTCTCTTGCTCAAAACACAACCAGTTTTTACTTACTTTATCGCTATGCATTGTTCTTTATCTTTCTTGTGTATTGTAAATTTTGTATCTGATGGCCTGTTGCCATCCATCCACTTGATGTAAATTTTGTATTTTGTATTTTTTTGTATTTTGTGTTTTTAATGCCTCTCTCGTATGCCCATAGATGGGCGGGTCGGGGACATACAATAAATACAGAAAAGTTCTTTTTGTTGAGATTATATATTTTTTGTAAACTCAAAACTTCAGGAGAGGGATTACATGGGCCCTTGGCTTCATCACTGAGTAGAAACAAATATAGCCCATGTTTAAAAAAAAGTAGTGTAGAGCTTTATTCTGTAATAATTCCAGGTAATGTTTGCGCACTGACTTATTTAGAGACTTTAAAAACAAACACACTTCAAAGAACCTTTCTTTCTTTCTTTAACTTTTATGTATTCAAAGAACCTTTATGTATTTATTTATGTATTATGTAACTTTTATGTATTCTTCCTAAAAATGAATTTTTCATATTAAGCGATTCATATCAGATTGAATCAACTTAAGTAAAAACATTAGAAAAGAAATAAGTTCCGGTTGCTCCGGAAGTTTATGCGGACCATTACGAAAATAAGCGAAAATAAGCTCCGCCTACAGATAAGGTCCTAACTAACTTATATTGATGAGCAAAAGGATCCGAACTTTATTATTATGAATTTAGATATTTTATTATTATGGATATCATAAAGTCGCAAGCAACCATAGAAATGCAACTGAAATTCAATTAAAAATACTTTTATTTCACACAATTATTTAATACTTTTATTTTACACTATGATCAAGAGGAATGTGCTATCATCATCATCATCCTTATTCGCGTATTTTTAATCTTTTTTTTTCCTTCCCCTTTATAACATATTATTGATAACTTAAACCATTTAAAAGAATTTTTTTTTTTAAAATTTTGAATGAAATTGTATAAAATAAACTTCTCAGTTCAGATAAGCATGAATCAACACATTCATATTATTCAGAAGTTATAAATGACTATTATTGTGCTGCCATCTGCCGATGATAAAGAAGAATCGCCGTCGGTGATAAGATTATAAAGATAAAATTTTTTTTAAAGAAAAATGTCATTATCGGAACAAATATTCCGAAACTTTAAAATTTAAAAAAATCATGCCTTTAAAAGTTTAATTATTTAGATAATTGTACATGGAAACATATCAGTTGTATAAATGCCCATAAAGTAGTCAGGCTATATATTAAAAATTATAACTAAAGACGGGCATTTTAATTTCATATAGTTTTAAGTAAAAAATCTCTTCCAAATGATCCTATTTTTTCCAAATATTCAACAGATTATTTTATGTTCATAAAATTCTAAATTTCCTGATTTGCAAAGTTATGGATGGTGTTTTCAATAGAAATGTAAACAATAACAATCTCGAGCTCGGCACCTACTCTAATTCCGGTTAAAAAGTTTGCAGCTGCTTACTGCATGTTATTCTGATAGACGATGTTTTCAAACGGATAATTTTGTTTTCAATAAAATAAATAAATTAGATAATTTCTGAGCTCAAATCTACCATATTTCATAAGATATTAATGTTAATATGTAATTCTGGTGAGTTTGAAGTGAAAATTTATTTTAGTTTTTTAGAGATATATTGTTAAAAAAGGTGACATGGTTGCTAGATTTTGAATAACTCGCTTTTTTGGCAGTCTTGATATGACCTCTTTCCATAAGTTTATTACTGTTTGTTCTTGTTGCAAGCTGTGCACCATCTTACGTTAGGGTTAGCACTTTTAGCATTGTAAACACCAGTATTGTTAGCATTATAAACACAAGTAATAAGTAATCAAATACATTGTTTGCAAGAATCTCAAAACACAATGATGCCAAATGGCTTTAAAATATAACGGAAACAGTAACCCGGAAATTTCGGCGGTACCGAGCTTGCAGCGTTCCCTAGTATAGAAAACACCATCCATTTGATGCAGATTATTGTGTAGTTTAAATATTACCTCGGATCAAAATTCGCATTGATTACATAATATTTATTTCAGCACAATTTCTAATATATATTTAAAATAATGTATATGTTTTTAATTTAATTAATAGCTTTATTTTATAGATTTAAAAAATTTTAAATTCTTTTCGTTATCTTCATATCTAAATATTACACATTATTTTGCCAGTTCATCTCTAAACTATGAATGGTGTTTTCAGCAGAAATGTAAACAATAACAATCTCGAGCTGTATGCCTGCTCTAGCTCCGGTTAGAAAGTTTGCAGCTGCTTACTGCATGTTATTCTGCGAGGCGATATATTCAAACGGATAACTTTGTTTTCAATAAAAGAAATAAATTAGATAATTTCTGAGCTCAAATCTGTAGTATTTCATAAGATATTAATGTTATTATGTAATTATGGTGAGTTTGAAGAGAAAATTTGTTTTAGTTATTTAGAGATATATTGTTAAAAAAAGGTGACATGTTTGCTAGATTTTGAATATCTCGCTTTTTTGGCAGTCTTATTTGGCCTCTTTCCATTTGTTTATTACTGTTTGTTCGTGTTGCAAGCTGTGCACTATCTTACGTTAGTGTTAGCTCATTGTTCGAGGAGGTTTAGTAATAAGTATTCAAATGCCACGTTTTCAAGAATCTTAAAACACAATGATCACGTTGTGAGCCAAATGGCGTTAAAATACACCGGAAATAGTAACCAGAAAGTATAAGCGGCATACAGCTTGCAGCGCTCCCTAGTGTCAAAAACACCATCCATTCTTATTTTTGGGTAAGATCTATCATCTCGATAGATATTATCAAAATGTAAAAACATTTAATGAATTATATTCTTTTTTAAATTTTGCATTTCTTTCAAGTATCGATTGTTTTTTTTTCTTTTAAAAAAATAAATAAAAGTTAGTTAACTAATTTAGAATCTTCTTACGTACACTATTCATTTGAATTATTGTAGCTGCAATCTTTATTATCCACGAATTTTTTTTTTTCGAGTGAAAAATTATTTAAGTGTTGTAACGACTGCTAATAATAATTTGAGAAATTTATAAAGTATCTTCTATTGAAGATATTAACTCAGGAAAATGTAATTTTCATTTTATTAATAAGCATTTATTTTACATAAATTAATTATAGTTACATCTAGTAAAAAAATTTACCTCATTGAGCATAAAAAAAGCAAGCATGTAGTAAAATAATTGATCTCATTGGACATAAAATAAGCAACCGAACATAAAAGGCGCTATTTAATTTTGACTTTATTAATAAGCACTTATTTGAAATAAATTAATTATAGCTACATCTATTAAAAAAATTGATTTTATTAAACATCAAAAAAAGTAACTGAACATAGAAAGTGTTATTTAATTTTCATTTTATTAATAAGCACTTATTTGATATAAATTAATTATAGTTACATCTAGTAAAAACAATTGAGTTCATTGAACATTAAAAAAAGCAAGCGAACATCAAAAGTGTTATTTAATTTTCATTTAATTAATATATTTTTATTTTATTAATATTATGGCATGCTATATTTTTTTGAAGGCAAGGCTAAGATATAAATTAATTATAGTTGCATCAAGTGAAAAAATTGACCTCACTGAACATAAGCAACCGAACATCAAAAGTGTTATTTTTGAAAACATAAATAAATAAAAAATCTCCGTCTTCGTATCCGCGGTTGCTCAAACCGGGGAAATCTTCAGGTTAAAAATACAAAAAAAGAATCGAAATTCAAAACAATTAAAATTTGAAACAAAAAAGAGCAGAAATATAAGAAATACCGACGAAGAAAACGAAGTAAATGAACAAACACTCGTTCATTGCGCATGCGCGGTTACTCTAACCGGGAATATCTTCAGGTTAAAGTTACTTAACTTTGGGTTAGAGTAACTCGCAGTTACGTACACAGTGAAATGAAATTTTGGACTCTAACCTAGAGTTGCTCTCATAAAACCTGTTTTGAACTCTGACCGGGGGTTAGGGTCAATGGTGAATACGGGCGTGAGTCTCAGATTTAAGTTTTGAGAAACTAAAGATTTTCAAAGAAACTGACACTTCATATTTTGCAACTCCATGAGATCGCTGGGAAAAGTTACATTTGTATCATACTTAGCCACTCTATGTGCAGAATGGAGTGTGCACCTCAAATAGAAAAATGTAGTGGAAACTTAATTCATTATTATTCAGTTGCTTATTTTAAATATTCATTCCATCAATATCAATGGCATGGGTTAAAAATGAATATCTTTCAAGCAATTATTTTCAATAATTGATTTTATTTTATAACCATCGTTGAACAGCTGACCCAATTATTTGGGTTTATGACTACTAATGTTCAACTCTGTAGCCTTGTAATTTTGAACCCAATCCAAATGATAAGGGAACTCCTGGATCAAGTATTCGAAGAAACTTGCCTTTGTGGAAGACTTTTTGATGGAACTAACCCTCGTTACATTGAGAGGAAAACCTAGTATACCAGATGACAAGGGGACTCTTACCCATGATCCGTCTACCACTGAGTATACTTTACGTCAGCAATGTGGTTGGTGCAAGCCGGATGCGAAATTCGTATCGATCAGCCATCGCTCGATTTCGAATCCGGTTCACCTCTTAGTAATTAATTAAAAGAATTCAATAAGAATAATTTGCTCCCTTTTGATTAATATCTTTTTATTGGTTGCCACTTTTGATATTTTTAGGCCTCACGTTTCATCACTCTTATTTATTTTTTTAAAAAATTAGCAGAATTCCAAATTAATTTCGTTTGGGGTTAAAAATTTAGATTCTTGCTTAGACATTGAAAAGTACATTTAGTGCGACATTATTGTTTAATCACGCAATTATAGCTATGTCCATTTTCTTGAAAACGCTGTTTAAGCCGTGTCCATTTTTGTAAAGCACGACTTTAAAGCAAGGTCCACTTCTTTAAACACGCATTTTTTTATGTCTAAAATAAAAAAAAAATCACGGGCAATTTATTTATTCATGGCATTCTGAGTATTATTAACTTTATTTAATTTTAAATCAAAGTATTTTACTGAGATCAAAAACTCTTACCTCTTCTTCTTCTTCTAACTTAAACTTATTTGATTTCACAGTTTTCAAATTGACCCGAAAATCAACTTCCGATGTTTTGGCAATCATTTTAAGTTTTTCAAACCTGCAAAGAAATATTATGAGTTTCTAATATTAGATGAATTGATGACATTCCAATTAACCCTGAAGTTTATGGTTAAGAAAATTTTTCCACCTTTATATGTTTGAAAATGTTTATTGCTGGTAAGCGGTTAGGTTAAAAGCGGAGTTACATTGAAGATAGGCTATGATAGGTTTTTTATTAGGCAATGGACACTGGAGTTAAGTTGAAGTTGAATTGTGTTTTGTCAAGTGAACTAGAATGTGACTTACTTAGTTTATCTAGAGGTACCATCTATCGTGAGAGATGGGGAAATACTAGACTTTTTTTGTGATTTCTGGACGATAATCTTGAAATTGTCTTACAATTATAGTGTTTTAGTGCTAAAGATATCTTATTAATGAAAATTTTAAATGTTCCAAAAATTAAAAATGTTTCAAATGTTCAAAAATTTTAAAAGAATGGTTAAGGGCATTATAATGACAAACTAATCACTTTCAAACTGTTCACAAGAGCATTTTCGATGAAAAACATCACTGTTTCAGTTTATTAGGCTGTTATATGATGGATATTCATGAAAACTAAAGTATCTATTGCGACAAGATACTTTGGAACAGTTTGAGGTATTATTTTCCCTTATCATTACATTGTCCTTCAATTATATAATAGTTTTACTCACTTTCCTTCATACTTTGACACCTTTCTTAAATTAGGTTTCACGCTGCAAGAAACGAGTTTGGATATTAAATAACTTTATGCTTGATTAATAATTTTAATTTACTTACAAGTTGATATACTTACAATTTTCCTCGTAAATCATTTACTTGAATGGTCAATTCATTAATCTAAGTGAAGAAAAGAAGAATAAATTAAATTGCATAGATATTTGATACATTAAGTTGAGCCACTTTTTGTAGCTCACTATTTGAAGCATATTTTAGTTTCATCAAATAAATATACTTAATTATTTTTTTTATTGAAATGCTTAGTTATTTTTTTACAATCATCATTATTTAAAATACAAATTAAGCATTAAACAAAGTTTTTTAATCAATTAATACATCTAGCGTATACATCGCACCATGCATATATAAAGCAAAACAATGTGGATAAATTAAGGAAAAACACAAAAATAGCGATAACTCCCCATTTATAAGTCGATCCAATGAGACTTGAATACATTGTAAAATAAGAGTTGCTAAGTAAAATTGCGAAATTTAAATTAGTTGCTCTGCAATCTAAATGCGCCAATTGCACAAGGAGCATAATATTGTATGTTTGAAAGCACCTGCGAATTTTGCTGTGATTCTGAATTTAGAACTCTGCAATATTCAATATATAACAATGACCTCCAGGCATCATTTGTCTGAGGAACTACGATGGAGATTTATAGTGAGACTAGAGGCAGGATAAAGTCAGATACTTAAGTACGTACTTTATTTACGTCGTACTAGAGCTGCACAATGGGCTATTTGCGACGGTCTGAGAAACATCCCTGTGGATGATCCGAAGACATGCCATCACAATTTTGATCCTCTGCAGAGGGGATGGCTAACCTGTTTCGGTAGCCCAACAACCTGCGCTCGAAGTCGGACACTTTGTGGTAGAATAGTTTAAAGAGGACCGATACCGCGCATCCTCGGTCCCTACGCATACTGATCAAAGTGGTTACCCACGTGCTTACTGACCGCAGCCAGTGATGCTTGACTTCGTTGTTCTACTAGGAACCGCGTCTTTGCGATCAGTCCACTGCGGGACGAAGCCAGATAGAAATTACCAGATAGCTTAATGCAAATACCATTGTACTTCATAGATTTTGGGCATTAATTTCTAACTTAAGGTTTGACATCCAGGAGGTTTAGCCAAAGTCTGCCAAAGGCTACGCTAAGCGGCGATGACCATTTGTGATGGGAGTGGCAACATGTCCACTGAACGGTTGATTTGCAATCTTAACGCTCGAATACTGTTTGTCTTAGATAGGTACTCCACCCGCCACAAAGTCTGCGGCAGTCTGGTGCTATGGAAACAAGAAGAGGGCATTTTAGGGAGGGTAGCTTCGATGATAGCTTGTATGGGAAGTATACCAGATTGGCTGACTCAGCCACCAGTATGAGACTTATTTAATCTGATTCAAAAACTTTTTTAAGATTCACATGGATATTTCTTTCTTACTTAAAATGATTCTCTTTACTCAATCGGTTGATATTTTTTAAATACTAAGGGCAAATGAGTGAGCAATGATGTGAGCAAATTCTGACATTAATGGTAGTGCAGGTTTTTTAATGCTACTTTTTAATTTTACGATATTTAGTATGAATGTTTCATTGTTAGATGGTTTAATTTCTAAACTTGCGCATTTTTTAAAGCAGTTAATTTCTTTTATTATTTGAATTTTTTGGAGAAAGTGAAGCGCTTAAACTTATTAACTCTGATTTTAAAAGGAGATAAAACTTTTGCAGAAAATAGAAATGTGCCGGAGAAATATTAAATATCTTTGCTTTTATTATTTATTTTTTTTACTTTTTTTTGAAACTGAAAGCAAGTTACCGCAACTAGGATGAAATCTGAATCTGTCAACGATGATTTTTATCAGCACCCATCAAACCATCTGAAATTATCAAAGTTTTTTTTGCTTAAATTACGTTTCCTTACTCGTATTTAATGCAAACTGTACAGTTTTTCTCACTACTTTATTAAAAAAATAATTCCAACAGTTTTTTATTAGCAAATTTTTTTCTTCGTTTTTCTTAATAACCAATTTACTATGTATGATAAATTTTTAGATGAGTTATTTATTAATGAAACATTGAACTGCTTTTATACAATTTCCATACATATCCTATTTATCAATCATTATTCATAGAAATAACAATTTCAATTTGTCATTGTATTTGGACAAATAGTATGGATGAAAATCAGAAGAGAGCTGAAACATAAAAAGGAACAACTTAATCAAGTTATAAAATTTAATTATGACTAATAATTTATGGTATTTTTGTGTCCGTTTTTGTTTGTTAGGATGTTGATTAACTGTGTAAAATTTAGGTTTTGCACGTAATTATTAATACGATTGCCGTGCTTACAGCAGCCATTTTTTCGAAACTATTCATTTTATAAAAATAACTTGGGATTTTTTTTAAAAAAATGAGCTTAAAAAAATTCTTAAAATTTTAGAGAATGTAATGAGCTCTTTTATTCTAAATTAATTATGATAAACTAGTTTATTAAATTTATATTTTATCTTCACGGTGAAAATGTTACACAAAATATCATTTAACATTGTTTTTAAAAGTTACTTTATTAAAAAAAAAATTTAACTTCTTTCTTTTTTTTTTAAAAAAAAATGCCATTTCAGTTTTTTTTTTTATATATATATAATAGTTAAGAGAAGATTCATGTGACTGTGTGAGGAAAAATCTATAAAAATTTGCTTTTTAATGAGTTATTGCGTATAGATTTTTCTAAAATTTCACCTTTTTTAAATTTAAAAGGCATTTCTCAAAATTCAAAAAAGTTAAAAGAGGAAAAATAAAAAAATTACTAAACAAATACATTTGTTGAAAGTTTTTTTTTTTTTTTTAACGGAAGCTTTCAAAAAAGAGAAAAGATTGAAAAAAAAAAGGATTCGAAAGCTCTAAACGATGTTTCAGGAGCGAATGCTCATTTATCTTCACTCTAGGGCTATAACACAATAGACCGAAGAAAGAGGTCTCCTTTTCTCTGGCCGAAACCAGTCCTAAAGAGGGACCCCGCACCCCTACTTGAAATAATCATACCTCGTTACCATAGTCACCACCACAGCTCCAGACGAACGTCTGGCAGAGTACCTATCTTAGACAAAGAGTACGTCATCTGGGGAGGGTTCCATGTCTTGATCCTCCTCCTCTTCTTAGTTGCATAGGAATGTACAACGATATCTTCCCTCTCCTTAATATTTTTCGTATTTACTTGACAAAAATATTTTTTTAAATTTCCACAACGTTTTCTTTTAGAACTATTTTCAATGTAGTTTTCAGTTCCATATAGTTTCTTAACTCTTAATCTAGTTAAAAATCAACTGCCGTACTTCCTTCTCCCATGACTCTCCGCACTAATGCATGCGAAATGTTGCCATAAGTAGAGAGTTCTGCTCTACGCCACCTATAGCCCATTTCGATCGGCAATAATTGCAGTAATGTTTTTGTTACAGATGAGTCAAGGTTTAACCTTCAAAGCTACAGTAGGATTTATTTATATGTAGAGAGAACCTAGAGCTCGTTATCATCCATCAAATATACGTAAGAGAGTAGCATACCCATGATGTCATGTCTCTGTTAGGTGTTATCTTTTTGGGTGGAGGTACAGGTATGCTTGTCTTTCCATTTGGAACCGTGAATGCTCTAGTCTGTAGAGAGGACATGCTTGATATTAAGGCTGTTTTTCGAGGCTCCGTCGAAGTAAGAAATGATGGTTTTATGAGAATAATATGCTATTTTTATAGCTGTTGTTAGTTTGTAAATGTTACTTATGACTGTTAGGTCAAATGTAGCCAATCTGAAGCCAGCGCTGTTACGCTTATTTCGAAAATGGCGCAAAACGTCAATCTGGAGAAAATCCACAGTTTAGTGAAAATGAAAAGTGTTTGTGGTCTAATTTTTAAGTATTTAAAAACTTACTCCAATGCAGCATTACTTGGGCTCATAAAAATTTGAAAAAACTGAGGTAAAGATTTTGATAATTTTCTAGGTGGAAAAATGTCACCAAATTAGCAATTTTTAAGAAAGTCTTGTAAATTTTGAAATATTCAGGTTGTGTCTCCGTTCTAAAGCCCAGATGATTCTTTACGTCAAGATTATACATATAGTTTAAAGTCATCGCATTGCTTCAAGTGTAAAGATCTTAAACTATGGTGTTTTTATTTTCTTTGACGACAGATCTTCGCAAAACAGTGCTAATGCGCATCCTTTTGTTAGATTAATAAGGGTTGATTTTGTGCTATAGAACACTACGCCACACAAGGCTTGCATCGTGGATCTTTAGCAGCAAATAATACAGACAATAGAGTGGCCATCTCGATCACCGGATTAGAATTCGATTGATTATGTTTGAGATGTTTTAGGAAGATGTATACAGTCACTATCCTCTTTCTCAAACATTTGCAAAGCTTGCAACTGCTTTGCAAAAACAATGGCTCTCACTTCCTACAGAACTGGTAGACTACATAATTCTAAACATCACACATCGCCGCATGTACTGGATGGTTTCTAGAGATGATTATGCTCCATACTGAGGGTACTTTTCCTATTCCAAACTATCACATCTGATTTTTTTGTTTTATACATATGATAATTTCTGTAACACCATAGTTATCTGATCAATACTTTTCATGTTAGTTTTACATTCGTGTGCTATGTGTCAGTTTCAGTATTTTTGTGATTTTTACTAAATTTATGATAACCAGTTTATATGCAAGAGCATTTCCTTCTGTCTAAACACTAAATGGTGAACACTGTGGAAAGTTCTTGTTCATAGAACAGAAATTATAGTATATTCATTTCTTTTCCTTTATTTTTGCTTTATTCACGTCTTTGTGTATCTATAAATGCATAATTAAATCGATGGTCGAGACACTGAGCTTTCGGAAGCCGCTCCAAGCTGTTATGTCCATGCCGTTTGAAAACCGATTTTCATCTTAAGAAAAGCGTGGAGATATTTCCCCCCCTTCTTTTTCTGTTATAAATAAACCACTTTGGGTAGAATTGAAATGTTTTGAAAAGGAAATTTTTATTTTAATGCAAACTACTTTCCAATGCTACATCGACTATACTTTTTTCAGTCTCTTTTTTATTTTAATGCAAAATACTTTCCAATGCTACATCGACTATACTTTTTTCAGTCTCTTTTTTTTCTCAAAATTAAAAATCTATATAAAATATATATTTCGAAATTAATCGAGAGTTTGATTGATCCATTTTTAGCATAAAGATCAAACCGCATTCAGTAGAAATGGTCCTTAAGTTTAATCATGAAATTTATTATTCTTTAAAAATTCAATTTTCAGTTCAATTTTCTGATGAAAAATATTTAAAATATTGATGAAAAATTGAATAAAAAATAATTAAATAAAAATAAACTAAATAAAAATAAATTAAACAAAAATAAATTAAATGAAAATAAATTAAATGAAAGTAAATTAAATAAAAATTAATTAAATAAAAATAAATTAAATAAAAATAAATTAAATAAAAATAAATTAAATAAAAATAAATTAAATAAAAATAAATTAAATAAAAATAAATTAAATAAAAATAAATTAAATAAAAATAAATGTATAGAAACAAATTAGATAAAAAATAATGACGTCCAGGGAAAATTATAAATTGAATCAATCAAAAAATTAAATATTAAACGATTAACTACCATTAACCGTTAAACGATAAAAATATAAAAGTTGAAGAAATTTATAAGGGGTAGTGGAACTAGTCCGTTGTTTCTACTGAAGCCTTTATTGTTATAGTTTCGAATGATATTTGGGCAAGTCAAGCTCACCAGATTTTGGCTTTGCGATTTAACATAGTTGGCACTGGAGTTTTGAAAGTGCTGAAGTGTATGAACAGTTCTGAAGCGTAGGAAAATCAGGAAGGAACGCCTTTCGTTTGACAAGAGAGCACCGCTAAGGTGAAAGTGTGACTTAGCTAAGAAGTCGCCCCAAAATAGATGGCAGCACCACTCATTCGTAAAGCCACTTGGCCAATTTAGACATAGATCTAAAGGTAAATATCCAAATCCCTGTGCTACTCAGCAGTCGACTACAGGATTCCGAGCACGTATATCGCATGTGTTCAGTGGATCTGAGCGTCTTCGAGAATCGGCCCTTCAGCAGCGAACTTCTTATTACTGGACTAAAACGGTCCCGAAGTCTCCGTTGGTCTTCACTTTAAATACTTCCAAGTATTTTATAAAATAAAACAATGCACGCTTTTACCATAAAAATTCATAGACCCATTCAAATGATTTTTATTTTAAAAACAACCAAATATTTTATAAAACAAGGCAATGCACATCATTAGAGTTCCATGAAAATTCCCACTCACAACTTGGAATAAAAATAAATAAATTTAGTAATTATACATACCATGAAATCCTTTTGCCCTACTTCATATTCTAAATCAAATTTAGTATCTTCCAAATGAACTATTCTTTTGTAATATTCTTTGCAGATAGCTTGAAGAGTAGCTAGTGATATAAAATATTGTTAATAATGGTATCTAAAATAACGATTTATAAACTAACGTCTTTCTCTAAACGGATATTTATGAATGTTTTCTGTTGCATGAGTCATTTTTACAGATCTTCGATACTTTCGTAATGCTGATTTCAAATCTTCAATCAATTTCCAAGAAACACTTTTTTTTAAAAGGACATTTTTAGTCCATTTTTGTCGAAATGTACACGTTTAAAAATGTTATATGTTACAGGGAGTCGTGTAAATGTTGCTATAAACTTCTAACGGAGCAGGGGCACATCATCAGGATTAAAATTGTACAGGAACTAATACCTGGTAATGTCATCCTACGCCACTAGGAGCTCTTCCTTTTCCTAAATTGTTTCTTCCCGTGCATCTGAACAGTTCATAATAGGGTTCCTAGCCGCGTACGATGACATTTCTGGACATGGATTTCTACGCAATTTTAATCCTGCTGATGTGCTCTAGTTTCTCTAGAAGTCAGGCATGATTGACTCCACCCCTTGTTTTATATAACGCTTTTAAACGTGTACATTTCATCAAAAATAGTCTAAAAATGTCATTTAAAAAAATCTGTAGCTTTAGGAGCAGAACTTTCAGATTTAAAATACTCACACCCGAATTAGGCAAGATCAACAAAAAATTTGTTTTCCAGTGTAATATTATAATATGTTTCTGAATATCAGCCAAAATTTTTTGGGAAAAGTTTCGAAAGCTAGAGAGGGGGAACAGTTTATAATCAGATTCACAAAATTTCACGCGAACATTGCCAACAAAAATACTTTTCGGTTCGTCCAGTTAAGCGATTGATTTTAAGAGTGGTGAAACATAAAATCACACAAAACAATAGTTGAAAATATAACACCCAAAAGTAACAATTAAAAAGGAAGCACATAAAAATGAGAAAGGAATTTTTATTATTTCTTTATTTGATAAGATTTTATTCATAAAGCAGCAAACGACTAGAACAGCAAACGAACAGAAAAAGTTCAGAATTCAGCTAGCTCTTGTTGTTAGCATCTGTTTTATTATTTTGGTTTTGTATTTTGCTAAGTTGAATTGCTAATCAGGACTGAAAGAAGAAGAGTAAATTAGGAAGGAAAGGAATTTCAATGGGTCTGAATAAGGAATTAATTAAGATGATTCAGAGTTACCCTCAAAGATAGCGTGATTTATTATTACTGTTATTACAATACGTCGGCTTATACACCGTAAATCTTTAACCAGTATTTGGTGCAAAGTTTCTTATTATCCCAAAGTTTAGTTAAATAAAAGATCATTTTATTTCAGTTACACGATAAATTGTGAAGTATGATCGAGAAATACTTCCACGGTGCAACTGATTCTACCAAAATTTTGTAAAAGACACAAAACTTTGACGGTGACTGAACGATATTTGTTTACGACGCCATGTTTTCTTCAGAACTCGGTCTCGGTGCATCGGGACGACTAAATGCTATGTTGTTTCAAGTATCAACTTACTTAGGTAGGTAAACGTTTTATTTGCATCAATTAAAGTTCATTTCTTTTAAGTTGCCTTTTTAAATTTGGTTTGCGGTATAAAATGGTTAGAGGCATGTCATAAAATAACCTACTTTCGATAAATAGTTTTGTTACGGCAAATAGCAACCTTGGATTGCATTTGAGTGCTTTAAAAATACTTATTAATGGTAAAACTTTCCTCTGCTTTTATAAAAGAAAAAAAAAGATCCGTGATTCTTCTAAACACCTAGTTTCGGTGCAACTTTCTACTGATATTTAGAGCTAGTGAAAATACCAAAATATGGTAAAAATGAGCTCGATTTTATGCAGCCAGCAAATGAATACCAACTTTTGGTGCAACGTGGCTCGGAATTTTTAACAGCGTTTTGAATTTTGGATAAATTTCCAAAGAAAAATCGCACCCTCGGTTTACACATGGATCGGCTTACATTTGGAAATTTAAGGTATTTCTGAAATTAGTTGTAAAATACACCTAATGTCTCAATTATTTCATCAAATTTATTTATTTTTATTGTGTCTATCTCCATTTAAGTCGTTATTTTGATTGAGAAAAGCAAAACTGTCATGAAAAGTTTGTTGCTAGCAGAAAACATATTCTATAATTAGTGATAAAATGGAACACTGAGCATTATGTATGTAGTGTATATCTACCACTATAAAAATATAATTCCAATTCCCTAGTACATAAGACATGCTAACTCGATTCTAAGTTGGGGTACCTTTTTATAGACGACGGTTGACATGGTCGAATTCTTCTCTCCCCACATTGGTGACCCGGCCTGTATACACTCGACTGATAAAAACAACACAGAAGCGACCATGATCGTAAACTTAATATAGCTCTCACAATCAGCACTCAAAAAGTACGGTGATCTTAATACAGCAGCAACTAGAGGTTCATCGCAGATAAATTCTGGTGGGAGAGTTCTGTAGTGCATCTACCACTACATGTGTGTCATGCTATTCTTACTCACCATATCACACAATTGTTTTACTGACAGAGTCGGGTGAATTTCTAAAAATTGTATGATATGTTTAAAGATGAAAAACATTAAACCAGCAAAAGCTTCATATTTTTCATATCTTATTATACTATAAAATTAATTGAAGTTAACCAAACACTGAAGAATATCGGAAGTCTCCCATTACTGGTAAACCGAAAAGACAATCGATACTCAGAATGTGTCAAATTTTGTTATGCCGTTTGTTTAAACATTTCAACTATACCTTACATCACTAAGGAATAAAACAAACCCTCGACGACATTTTAGCCCCAGATCAACTGTCATGTCATCGTTATTTTATACTGATCAACTTTTAGCCCTACAATTTTTTTTATCTACTTGTGATTTTAGACTTCATCGACTTTTATTCAGATTTTTACTTTTAGATACTTAGGACTTTTAGCTCTCATTGATTTTAGTTTTGAGATTTTATTTTCATCTCTTGTTTCCTTATTATTATAATCATTTAATTCTCGACATTTACATCGGCTCTTTTAGCTTTCATTGCTTTTAAAACATATTTTTAATTGTCAAAATGTTTAGTTAATTCACTTTTAACTGATCACCACCACTGTCATTTGGAAAAATTTTACTGTATTTTTAGTTTTTAGCTTAATTTTTTAACATAATAATTTAACTTTTTATCTCCTCTGGTGTGGGTCGGAGTTCTAAGGATTTTGTTGATAAATGTACCTTAGTTTTGGAAAGGATGTTATTGAATATCTGATAAGCAACAAAAGTACAACAGAACGCTTCATACACTGTAAAAAATTTTGGCGTATCTGGACACCAAAAGTGGTGGCATGTACGTTATACCAAAGTGGTGTTTCACTAAGTGTTCTAATACATCAAAATCAGGGATAGTTCTTGGTGTAGTGATAAACCTAGAATTTTCTTTTACACTACTTGATGTAAAGTACCATGTTTGTTATTCGGTAACATTAAAATTTATAATTATAGTAAGATTAAAGTTTTTTGTTTTATATTAACCATACAGAAAGAAAATGAGCTTCTAAAACTGAATGTGATGAAACTGAGAATAGATGATAAAAGCAATTTACTCAAGAGTTCCATGACATTGTTTAAAAGAAATTATAATTCAATAGACTATCAAATGAAATAGAAATATTGTGATTATTATTAAAAGGCCCGAGGGGGTCAGACACTTAAAATAATATTTTGAAGGTTCATAAAAAAGGAAGACTTTAATGAAAGTAGTATACTTTTCTACATAATATCGTTATACAAAAGAGACAAAAATAAATTAAAAAAGAATAATAACATATGGAGCTGATTAAATTTATTCTTAAAACTTGATCTCATTTTAGTTTCCTTATTGTTATATTGATTTTAAAGTATATAAGACTAGGCATGTACCAAATGAAAGCATTAAACTCAATATTAAGCAAGTTATCATTGAAAAGTCATGAGTAAATATCATTGGAACTAATATTTGATTGGTACATGGCTTAATTAAGTTTTACGAACAACATTAAATTTTTTTATTTCTGACTTTGGACGGAACAGGAGCAGATTGGCCTATCAAATTCCTAGCAGGCATATGATTACTTTTATCACGAAAGAGTTCATATTTTAAATCTGATTAATTCATACTCATTTCTCTTCGGTTTCGAAATCATAGAAATAAGTTCTATTGAAACCTTCAGTGCAGAAAAAGGCACTGGAGCAGATTGGTCCATTAAATCCCTAGCAGGCATATGATTACTTTTATTACGAAGGAGTTCATCTTTTTATTCCGATTAATTCATCTCCTTTCTTCTTAGGTTTAGGAGTCATGGAAATCAGTTCTATTGAAACCTTGAGTGTAGAAAAAGGCCCTGGAGCAGATTGGTCCATTAAATCCCTAGCAGGCATATGATTACTTTTATCACTGAAGAGAGTTCATTTTTTGAATCTGATTAATTCATACTCTTTTTTTTCTTAGGTTTAGGAATCATGGAAATAAGTTCCATTGAAACCTTCAGTGAAGAAGAAGGCACTGGAGCTTATTGGTCTATTAAATCCCTATCAGGCATACGATTACTTTTATCACGAAAGAGTTCATCTTTTGAATCTGATTTATTCATACTCTTAGGTTTAGGAATCATGGAAATAAGTTCCATTGAAACCTTCAGTGAAGAAGAAGCAGATATTAAATGTCTAGCAGGCAAATGATTACTTTTATCACGGAAGAGTTCATCTCTCGAATCACACCCAGGATTAGATTTTCCGCAGACAAAAAGTCAGTTTAATTAAAGACTGATTGATCAATGTGCCACAGACCAGGAAATTCTTGAACAGAATTCCGCAGCCATATACTGGTCTAGTAATTACAGGCTAACAAATTAAACTAGAACTTACATGTCAGACATAGTCTCCTGAATCGTACTGGTACGATTTAGGGTTCCACAACGGGCACAATTTTCTCAACAATGTCACGGTTTAAGCAAATCTAAGGCTCAAAAATAGTTAGCTAGCAAAGATATGTTGTTTGAGAAGTAAATGCTGCATTCAATAATCAGTATTTATTAATTTTACTTCAGATTTCCAATGATTCATTTAACGTAAGTTTTATCAACACCCGTCCAACAGACTGTATGTTAGTCTAAACAGGGTAGCTGTAATCACCCTGCTTGTAATTACTTAAAATGTATATATTTTTACGAATGTTTCATATCAAAGCACTAAAATATTCTCACTTTGCTAAATCACAAGGCGAACGGAATATCAATAACTACCCTTACACAATAAGAATCAAAGGTAATAACAAACAGTGTTATAAATAGAAGGAATCACTTTTTGGAAAACTGATTATAAGTATAATCAGTTTTTCCTAAAGATATTCCGTAAAAGAGATCGATACAAATAGGTGACCGCAGTTTAAAAGCATTTATAAGCTCGAAACTATTACATATACAGGGCTGCCAACGGTTTTTGAAAAATAGTTTATAGAGTGGCAGACAGTTAAAGCTTTCTGAATTTATTTCCTCGAGAGAACAAAGTGGTGGTAACTTTAAATATAATAAACAAAGCAATGAATCATACATAAACTTAGCTACCACTAAAGAAATTTTTCCTAAAAAACATTGGCAGCCCTGCACTTATTCTAAAAGAAAGATCAGCTTTCCTTTGTGCTGTGTAGACAAAAGCAGAAAGAAAGAAAAAAACAACTTGAAAAGCACCACAAATAATATACGGACATTACATAATTTCAGTTTTCTAAACAAGAACCTTCCTTAGTGTCTAAATATGACAAGATTTCACCAGTGTCTAAACATCACATTTGGAATTAATACTGATGGGTAGATTCATGTTTAGAGAACCGAAACTATAGTATGTCTATTTCTGAACTTTATTTGTGCTTTATTCACGTTGTTTTATTGTTTTAGCATTACACGTATAACAAATGATACACAAAATCAAGGCAGTTGGCCCTTTGTTACAAGACAAGTATCTAATCTTTTCATACTGTTCTGAATTCTACACTAATGCATTCTTGTTCAGAATTTTCAGCAGGAGTGGTTCATAAACTTTGACGTAACCCTATAAAAGGAAATCACATAGTGGGATCTCCTGTGATTAAAGAGAAATTACTACTAATCACGTGCACAACCTATATGCTGTAAATGAATCATCGATGTTTAAAAAATCAATAAAAATTTAAAAATCATATTTGTGCAACATGCAGTAATTACACCAGAATTACGGTAATTTTATCAGAATTCGGGTGTATTACCGTAATTCTGGTGTAATTACGGTAATACACCAGAATTTTTTTCTCCGTGAAGGTACCAGTGACAGCGTAAATCTGCAAAATGTGTGAAATGAATTTGAATGTTTGTCGTGTAACTAAAAGATCAGGGATCAAATAATTGTAATTGAAAAAATAAACTCGATATGTTTCTTAAATTTTGTAGATCATTTATTATTATATGTGTAGTAGTTACTGAAGCATAAATATTTAAAATTCGATCACACATTTGTATTTATGCTGTATTATAAATTTAAAATAAAATTACATATAATTACTATATTCAATGTTATTTTCCTACCCTCATTACAATTCTCTATAACTTTTGGCTGACCACATCTTTCTATTATCATTTTCTTCCTTTCTTCAGCTTTTCTCTCTTGTTCTCTTTTAAGTTCCTCCGCAGCTTTTTTCCTTAAGAGTGTCTGCAATTTCCAAAAGAGTTACAGTGGATTATTTTTAGAATAATTAGAGGACGCCAATTAATATTTAAGTGAATCAAACTCTGGTGGATAGAAATTATCGAAAACCTAGATTTCAGATCTTATCCCACATAAACTAGTTTTTGAACCTTTCTCCGATAGTATTCACCTAAGTTCGACACTGTTTTTCTCCTTTAATTAATTATTTGTGCTCTTTAATGTATATTTTTAAGTTTTATTTTTTACGAAAGATTTTAAAGATATGTACATTAAGGGTGGTCATTTCAAATTGTAGGATATAGTGAAATAGATAGCTGATTGGGAGGAAAAACAGTTTACAATATTGCCCTTGAATTCTAAACTCTGTCCCAATGGTAGTGGATTGTCCCATAGCTTTTGAAAGTGGAGAAAAGTATGCATTGCTTTCAGAAACAGATATAACGAACAGAATTTAATTTCAGAATTCGGAAATCAGAAATAATATAAAAGTATAATAAATGGAATAACAAAGTGCATTCAAAAGAATTTTGATCTCACCACCTTTCTATTGTTTTTATATAACTATCCTCTTTCAATTTCTTTTGCAGGGGGGAGTTTTTTCACATTGCAGGGTAGGAGGTGGTAGTTACGAATTCTCATAATTTTGATATATATTACACAAAATGTAATGCCAGTGCAGGGATTACAGGGTAATAGCCATTATTTTAAATAAAAAAAATAATCAAAGCGAGTGGCAGGAAAATGTATACCAGGCAATAGTCCACAATCTTAAAAAAAAAAAACGGTGTAAGGAATACCGAGCAAGAGTAAACCGAACAATGGACCTTTATTATAAAAAACCGTGTAAGGAATAGCATTTATTTTCTACTTGTTCTACCTTGCAAAAGAAATGTAAAAACACATTGTTTATTAAAAAATATTTTTTGTGGTATTTCATGTTTGTTTATTAATTAACAAAGGATTATCATTTTAAGACTATTTTTCCTATTATGAACCCCATCCCTATTTATAAATTAAATTACGAATAAAATGTTATAAAATCTTGAGTTCGTTTAAAAAATTTCTTTTTCCTAAAAGAATGTATTTTAAATACACGACTAAACAATTTACAAATTTTATTAATATCTTATGGTTAAATTCTAGCAAAATTCTGATCAGTTTACCCTTTGATCTTATCTTTACAAACTATTTTTACCCCTTGACCCTAAACAAATAAAAAATAGAAAAGAAGAATTCATACCCTGAGTTTTTTCTTTCTTTCTGGAGTCATAAAACCTCCTTTTTTGGATTTTTTTGCAGATTCTTCAAGTCTGCGACGGACTTCTGCCTTTTTTCTTGCCTTTTCTTCTTGCTTTTGCCTGTCCTTTAAAAAAGCATTTAGAAATAAATTTATGGACAATTCCGCAGAAATGTCAAGCTAGCATCAAAACTTCAGTGCTAACGAAACTCTGATATTATTTTAATGCTATGTATTTTACTGCTGTATACAGAGCTAAATGTTAAAATAGAAATTATTTTTCAAAACATAGCGCCTTTCAAAAATTTTGTAGGACTGCTTAGCACACAGTAATTGATATTTTTCTTAAAAACAATTTCTACTTTAAAGAATAGCGTTTTTTGTTAATACAAATTACTGAGTTTCACAAATTACAGAGCAAGATTAGGTAACATATTTCCTGCTGAAGTATATTACGAAACTTAGAAATTCAAAACAATTATCAGTTCACTGTGATAACTGTTATTCTTTTTTTTCTAGTAATATTTTGGAACTCATAGTAATGTGCTGATATTTTAGAATTCATTTTAATTTCAGAAGTATTTCTTATGGACTCAGTATCAATTTCCATATAGGTACTATTAATGTCAAAAATTTTCCAAATTTGCTAACTATTTTTTATTAGCTGTTTTGGAAATTCAATTACACCATGGATGGATCTCTTGAGACATCCAATATTTTGGTTGGACAACAATCGGTACAATTGTATAACTCGAATCCCGATAATTTAGTTTTAAATTCAAGTGGGTTTTCGATTGTTTTTCTGTCAGTAAGTAATTACACATGTTTTTTAAAATTATTTTTTTCTTTAAATCCCGATATTTTTAATGCAATATGATTTTGGCATACACCATTCACAACTATTTTATTTTAAATTTATGCGGTTTTTCAATCTTTTTTCGGGGAGTTAT
This sequence comes from Parasteatoda tepidariorum, assembly GCF_982258835.1. Lineage (NCBI taxonomy): Eukaryota > Metazoa > Arthropoda > Arachnida > Araneae > Theridiidae > Parasteatoda > Parasteatoda tepidariorum. The sequence goes on along the minus strand of NC_141765.1, from coordinate 4,192,379 downwards.
TGTCTACGAATTTCTCTATTTTATTTGAAACCTCAATTTTTTCTAATATTTTTGGCATGAGAACCTTTAAATCGCGTTTGTCAGTAATCACTTTTTAAAGTGCTTCGTCTATTTAATCGTAAATCCGCTTGGTTTTATCGATTGCTTTTTCAGTTTTCCTACTACAGTTCCCGCAGAGGACTGATCGTAAAGACATGGTTCCCAGTAGAACATCCGCATCACTGGCTGCGGTCAGTAAGCGGGTGGGGGAC